>NC_059350.1:6060000-6660000 GCF_019703515.2 Myxocyprinus asiaticus
TTCACTTCTCCAGGTCTGTGCTTGAACTCGCTCTCTGCGGTCTATGAACAAGCAGCGCCGGGTGGTCCCATCACAAAGAGGCTCAAAGTCTATTTTACGATTTTTCTCTTTGTCTGATCCACTGTGGTGGAATGAGCTTCCAGCCTTCACACGATATGTTGATACCATTTCAACATTCAAGAACCAGCTGAAAACACATCTGTTCCACGAGCACTTAACCAATCCACACTTGTACTTACAATTGAACTTAACTTGCACTTACTGTAAAAAAAAATATATAAATCCTTCTCTGTCTCTTTTCTTCTGCGCTAGCGCAAACCTTGAGAGCTTGGCAGTACAACACTGTAGATGTTGTTGAACTTTCCTCATTTGTAAGTCTTACAAATCTTTGGATAAATCTTTGGATAAAAGCGTCTGCTAAATGACTAAATATAAATGTAAATATTTACCAGCCAGTTGCCAAATATATAAATTTTTAGTCACATAGCAATAGCAAATGCAAGTTATTTCCTCTCATTGTGATGGAGGGTTGCGCATAGAGTAAAAGATCGGTCCATGGATTTAGAGAATCTATATCGAATCGTCCAAATTTTTAAAAACAATTAATCGAAAAATCTATTTTTTTGCCTAGCCCTAGTACCAATTGTATGTTACCACTTTTAACAGTGTAAATATTAGTAAGAATCCTAAACACTTGATTTACTCAGTATATTGTTTAAATGTACATTTTGAACTAATATACAACATACTGTTGATATGTCTACTACAATATACACAAAAAAAACTCTTTTTACAGACTTGATTCAATAGTGGACAGTGGTTCCACGTCTTTGAAATTAGTTTTCTTAACTTAAAATTACTATGTAATCTCAACACAAACAATTTGTGTAGAAAGAACCTAGTTGAATTGAGTAAACCCAACAAAATTAAATGTGTCAGTGTAACTCAAATTAATCTCTGTTATTTCTTTACATACTAACTACAGTAAGTGCATGTTAGCATGTTAAATACATGCTGGTTGTAAGCACCAAAGAGTGTAGTTTAGTAAACATACCATGGTTAGCACAGCAATTCCTCAACAAAGCTAGCAATCAATAATATGTACAACATTTACCTGTCCTCATTGTTAGCTCAAGCTCCACTCTTTACCGTAATTGTAACCCCCAAAACTCCAACATAACAGAAACTCTTCTGAATCTCAACATAAAACATTAAACACTAACAAGTATTCATCTTGCACTAAAACATAAAATAACACTTAATTTTAACATTTACTCTCCCTATCAGGTCCTGTGCAAAGCATGCTGGGAAAAGGAAATCCCATGCCCAGATTCATCAATACTGTATTAACACCAGAAAAAGTATTCATGTGGTCCCAACTCAAATGGATTAAGTAAACTTTCATTTTACAAATTTAAATGGATAGAACACAATGAAATCAAGTTGTGACAAAATGTTTTAGAATCGTGTTGCTTTAGTTCATTTTAATTTAAGTAAATTGAATAAGCAGAAACAATCCTTTTTTGAGTGTGTAATAGATCATCAAACCCATTCGCCAAGTTCTTAAAGGCAGTTATTTCCGCATGTACACTGTTTCACATTATCTCAGTATTTCAAAAAGTGTTTGCCCCCATCCTGATTGCTTCTGTTTTTGTGTATATCTCATATTAAATTGCATCAAAAATTCAAACAAAATCAAACATAAAACAAAGGCAATCTGAGTAAACACAAATACAGTTTTTAAATGATAATGTTATTTTTATCAAAAAAGTTATCCAATACCAACTTGGCCTGTGTGAAAAAGTATTTGTTAGTAAATCCCCAAATCTACGAAACTGCATTCATAATGGGGCTCAGCTGGACTAGACACACCCAGGCCTGATCACTGCCAGCCCTGTTCAATCAAATCAACACCTAAACAGAACTTTTTCAGCAGTATGAAGTTGGCTAAAAGGTTTCACCCAGTAGCACACTATACTAAGGTCGAATGAAATTCCAGAAATGATGAGGAAAAACGTGACTGAAATACATCAGTCTGGGAAGGGTTACAAAGCTATTTCAAAGGCTCTGAGACTCCAAAGAACCACAGTGAGAGCCATTATCTCCAAATGGAGAAAACTTGGCACAGTAGTGAACCTTCCCAGAAGTGGCCAACCTTCCAAAATACCTCCAAGAGCACAGCAACAACTCATCCAGGAAGTCACAAAAAAAGCCAAGGACAACATCCAAGGAACTGCAGGCCTCTCTCGCATCAATAAATGTCACTGTTCATGACTCCACTATCAGAAAGACACTGGCCAAAAATGGCATCCATGGAAAAGTGGCGAGGCAAAAAACCACTGCTAACCAAGAAGAACATTAAGGCTCATCTGATGATCCTCAAACCTTTTGGGAGAATGTTCTGTGGACTGATGAGTCGAAAGTGGAACTGTTTGGAAGACAAGTGTCCCGTTACATCTGGCGTAAATCAAACACAGAATTCCACAAAAAGAACATCATATCTACGGTCAAGCATGGTGGTGGTAGTGTGATGGTGTGGGGATGCTTTGCTGCTTCAGGGCCAGGGCAACTTGCAATAATTGAGGGAAACATGAATTCTGCTCTCTACCAGAAAATCCTAAAGGAGAACATCCAGTCATCAGTCCATGAGTTGAAGCTCAAGCACAACTGGATTATGCAGCAAGACAATGATCCAAAGCACAGGAGTAAGTCCACCTCTGAATGGCTCAAAGAAGCTAAATTAAAGTTTTGGAGTGGCCTAGTCAAAGTCCTGACTTGAACCCGATTAAGATGCTCTGGCAGGACCTTAAACGGGCAGTTCATGCTCGAAAACCCTCCAATGTGGCTGAACTAAAGCAGTTCTGCAAAGAAGAGTGGGCCAGAATTCCCCCACAGCGTTATGAAAGACTGATCTCCAGTTATTGGTTTGAAGTTGTTGCTGCTAAAGGTGGCACAACCACCTATTGAGTTTAAGGGGGCAATTCATTTTTAACATGGTGATATAGGTGTTGGATAACTTTTTTACTTAAAAAAAAAAAGAAATATATATATATATATTTGAAAACTGCATTTTGTGTTTACTCAGCTTGCCTTTATTTTATGTTATATCTTGAAGATCTAAAACAATTGTATGAAAAATACACAAAAATAGAAGAAATCACTTTTTCACAGCACTGTAAATTAGGGGCTTTTACAATAATAGTATAAGTAGCATAACTGCAACACTGTCTACAGAATTGAGTCAAACACTTACTTCTTTATTGTTTTCCATGCCGCTGATTCACATTCAGACATCCATCTGTCAATCATTCTTTTGTCTAATGTCAAAACCCATCTACCTGGATTGGGTTTATGCTTTGCTGAAGCATTCCCAAATTCCTAAAAAATACAAAAAAGTGAAATCTAAGTAACCACAATACAGCAATAATTTAGTTACTAAACTATTTGTGAGTGAAAAAAAGGAATGTCTTACTTTGTTAAACAAGGCAAAGGAATGGCTCTCTCCAGTCGTGAGTTTTTTAATTGCATATGCATTATTAGGTTCTGTGTAACACAAATATTTAGTCAGTTGATGAGCAACACTATTCATAACAAACCAACCCATTTCTAAAAGTTGATTTGTAATTACCAGTTGGTAGCTCCACAGGCAATGGCACAGACTGATTGCACATTTGTCCATTTCCCAACTGCCCTTGTATCCCACATCCAAATGAGTAGATCAGCTTTGACGATTCCACTAATACAAGAGTGTGATTTCTTGGATGCATGAAAGAATCAAATGCCTTAATGAGTTTAACTCAAGCCATAATAATTTGTTAATATTTGTTTAAAAGAAGAGAATAATTATTGGTGTAATGGTAGAATAAAATTATGCTCTGGGAAAAAAAAAGCTTGTAAAGAGTATTATACCTTCCACATGTGACCTGGGACACTTTAGATCCCCACAGTTCAGCAACCACCCGCGGATGATGTTCATCTCTAAATGAGTTGTGTCCAAGTTGGCCAAAACGCCCCGATCCAAATGTGAACACAGTGCCGCCCTGATAATACAACCATATTTACTTCTTCATCAACTTCAGTTGTGAATATTCGCTAGTTATAAAATGGTAAGTCTGCAATAATGTGACATCTTACTACACATTCTGTTCAGCTTGTATCCATTTATGGTAAATATGAAATAACTAAACCACTGTATAATATCATTGGTATAAAATATAATATGATTGAATACCTTTGATAAAGTGGCAGTGTGTTCCCCTCCACAAGAGATCATGACAGTTTTCTTCTGATTCAGGCAGTTTAGAACTGTTGGTATGTGTCTATCTGTGGTGGCAGGACAGTAAATTGATCACATTCATGCTTTGATACAGGCTTGACCCTGCATTGTACTAATCTCAAAAGAGCCGTATTGAGTGGTGACAGATTGGTTAATGTATACAATGCTGTGTCAATACCAGATGTTCAACATTCCATATAATCTTTAAATAAAGACCTTTGGTGTCTCCTAGGCCCAGCTGTCCAGTGTTGTTCTTCCCCCATCCAAACACAGCTCCAGAGAGAGACAAGGCAAAACTTTGGTCTCCTCCAGCACTGATCTGAGCCAGAGGAATTCCAGTCAGACTCTGAACATGTTGAGCAGTTAGAGTGCCAGATTGTCCTTCCTTCAAACCCAGCTGACCATGAGAGTTCTCACCCCATACAAACAACTGACCATCTGAGAGGAGAAGTACAACTCATCTGCACTTGCAAGTACTGTTTGTAACTTCAATACTGTAAACCCTAATGTTGTCATTACTGGAAAAATCGAGTCTTCTTAATTAAACATTACTTGAAATGTCAAGTTTTGGGTTCATTAACTTACGTTAATTGAACTTATTTATCTTAAAATCCATAGATTTCAGATTTTAAAAGTTAAAAACAAACGATTTAGTACAAAATATACAGCTCTGGAAAAAATTAAGAGACCACTGAAAAATTATCAGTTTCTCTGGATTTGCTATTTATAGGTATGTGTTTGAGTAAAATGAATATTTTTGTTTTATTCTATAAAGTACTGACAACACTTCTTCCAAATTCCAAATAAAAATATTGTCATTTAGAGCATTTATTTGCAGAAAATGACAACTGGTCAAAATAACAAAAAAGATGCAGTGTTTTCAGATCTTGAATAATGCAAAGAAAACAAGTTCATATAAATTTTTAAACAACACAATACTAATGTTTTAACTCTTAGGAAGAGTTCAGAAATCAATATTTGGTGGAATAACCCTGATTTTCAATCACAGCTTTCATGGGGGCTTGGGTAACTCAGCGAGTGTTGACGCTGACTACCACCCCTGGAGCGCGAGTTCGAATCCAGGGCGTGCTGAGTGACTCCAGCCAGGTCTCCTAAGCAACCAAATTGGCCCGGTTGCTAGGGAGGGTAGGTACATGGGGTAACCTCATTGTGGTCACTACAATGTGTGGTTCTCACTCTCGGTGGGGCACATGGTGAGTTGTGCGTGATGCCGCAGAAAATAGCGTGAAGCCTCCACACACGCTACGTCTCCGTGATAACACGCTCAACAAGCCACGTGACTAGATGCGCAGATTGACGGTCTCAGACGTGGAGGCACATGAGATTCGTCCTCCGCCACCTAGATTGAGGCAAGTCACTATGCCACCACGGGGACTTAGAGCGCATTGGGAATTGGGCATTCCAAATTGGAGAGAAAAGGGGAGAAAAAAAAATGCATCTTGGCATGCTCTCTACCAGTCTTTCACATTGCTGTTGGGTGAATTTATGCCACTCCTCGTGCAAAAATTCAAGCAGCTCGGCTTTGTTTGATGGCTTGTGGCCATCCATCTTCCTCTTGATCACATTCCAGAGGTTTTCAATGGGGTTCAGGTCTGCAGATTGGGCTGGCCATGACTGGGTCTTGGTCCGGCGGCCCTCCATAAACACCTTGATTGACCTGGCTGTGTGGCATGGAGCATTGTCCTGCTGGAAATCCAATCCTCAGAGTTGGGGAACATTGTTAAAGCAGAAGAAAGCAAGTTTTCTTCAAGGATAACCTTGTACGTGGCTTGATTCATGCGTCCTTCACAAAGATCAATCTTTATTCATCTTTGCATAAAGAATAGGCGTGGTGGTGGCGTAGTGGGCTAAAGCACATAACTGGTAATCAGAAGGTTGCTGGTTCAATCCCCACAGCCATCACTATTGTGTCCTTGAGCAAGTTACTTTACTCCAGGTTGCTCCAGGGGGATTGTCCCTGTAATAAGTGCACTGTAAGTCGCTTTGGATAAAAGCGTCTGCCAAACGCATAAATTAATCTGCCCGATTCCAGCCATGCTGAAGCCCCCAGATCATCACCGAGGCTGAGGAGCCTGCGGACGAACCTGTCCAGTTCCCTGCTAACCACCAGGAGGTGGCCGATCTTACGGCTGACCACCAGGAGGCAGAGGAACCCACAGCTGACCCCCAGGAGGCATGCAAGCCCACTGCAGCATCCCTGGAGGGGTGCGAGCCTGCTGACAGCATCCCTGGGCAGGGGTCAGGCAGGGTGGCGGTCCCACTCTGGTCAGTGCCTCCTGTCCCTGCCTGGTCTGTGCTTCCTGTCCCGCCCTGGTCTGTGCCTCCTGTCCTGTTCTGGTCTGTGCCTCCTCTCCCGCTTGGTCTGTGCCTCATGTCCCACCCTGGTCTGTGCCTCCTGTCCCGCCCTAGTTGTGTTTCTGTCTGTTTTGTTTTCTGTTTGATGTTCCACTTTTGGGATGCCAGGTGCGTCCCTTTGAGGGGGGGTAGTGTCAGGATCCTGGCACTTTGTCAGTCATGTTTATTGTGGTGACAGGATCCTGACACCCATGTCTTGTGTGTTGTGAGTGCACATGGCTGTGTTTGATTCATCATCGCCATGTGGACTCGTGTCTGTTTGGTCTTGTATGTTTGCACATGACTTTGTGTTTGTCTTGCCATGAACGTCCCCAACTCTGCCTCTTCATTTCCTCATCACACTCCCTCGTTTAGTCCTTGTTATGTTCATTCTTTTCACCTGTTCCTTATGTGTGTTCCTTCCATATATTGTGCCCACTTTCCTCATGTCTCTGCCAGATTGTTTTGTGTGTTCAAGAGTTTGCCAGTTCGTGTTTTCAGTGGGTTCCTGTACTCCTCGGTCGGTCCTTGTATTTATTTTGATTGATCCTATTTGTGTTATTTTCTCCCTTGTGAGAGTGTTTGTTTCTGTTTTTGTTTTTTTCTTTCATTATTTTAAATAAAGCCCTTTTCATTTGCCTCCTGTGTTTGGGTCCTACCTCGACAATTTGTGACAATCATGTCAACATGGACCAGAATCTCAAAGGAATGTTTCCAATATCTTGTGGAATCCATGCCACGAAGAATTGAGGCTGTTTTGAGAGCAAAGGGAGGCCCTACCCAGTATTAGTATAGTGTTCCTAATAAAGTGTTCAGTGAGTGTATATTACTGTAAGGAAATACTCAATCTTCTGATTTAATTATTTAATTATGTTTCCTTGGTTGAATTGAAATTAGAGGGACATTTCAATAGTTGTTATTAAGAATGTATGGAGGTATTAGCTCTTTTTTTAGTATCATTTATTCCATGTGATGGCACCATTAGTGTAATCTTTTCATCAGCTGAACCCTGTCAGCTTTATTTCAGTTTACCTTGTTCCTGTGCAACTGAAGTACAGGTTTATTTGCATTTCATTGGAGAATTAAGTTTACTTAATGACTGACCTAGAATCGGTTATAATCTTCTTTGTTTGAGCTATGTTATCGTATAACCTAAATTTGAGTCAATTCAACTAAAATTATTTGGTAGAAACAACAATATTTAAATTGCAAATCTGAGTTTAGTCTACTTATATCTAGTTACCTTAACTTAAATAGTTAAGTTCACTCTATATGCACCAAAGGTTTTGGATACACCATTACTCAATTCAATTAAGGGAACAAGTTTACTCAGTCAATTGAGTAAAGTCAACTTATCAGAGTTTTCAGTGAATCCATTTGTGTCAATCCTTACAAATGCAAAACCAAATGGCAGATTAATTTATGTGTTGATGAAATGACTGTGAATACCGTGGGTTAGTGCCATTGAATGCTGGTCTCCACATGCGATCTGAATCACCTGCTTCCTGTTGTCCAGGCCTTTGACAGGACTGCAGAGAAAAAACAAACTATCAAAGCTCCGATGTTAAAGACTGTCAGGTATGGAATACACATAATAATAGATGATTAAACTTGACACATCTAGTTGTCCCATTTTACCTGTATTCACCCAATATTTGTTTTTGTCAGTTATGGTAATAATGATGGTATTGGTGTTGCTGCCTACTGCCTGAAAAACATACTTGCACATAGTAGATTTGCCCATAATGAGAACTTTTCCTCCATAAGCAAGAAGTACCGCACCAGATCCCCCACAGACGATTGATTTGATTTTGTCTTTCTTTAGCTGTAGTTGTTCTGGTGTAAATCAAATGGTTAGATCAGTTCAGTCGGTTGAGATTGTAAACACACAGTAATGAAAAATAGGCTATACACTTCTTATTTTGTTACACTGGGTAACTTTATTTGAACTTTCCTTAAAAAAATCATTAACATTCATTTTATAATGTCTAACTGATTAGTGGTTCATGTACTTTCAAATATGAATAGACCTACATAAAAATATATAGTTGCCTCAAAAGGTATTCAGACAGTTAAGCCACACATAAAATGTTTAATTGAATTAAAGGAATACTCCGGGTTCAGTACATGTTAAGTTCAATCGACAGCATTTGTGGCATAATGTTGATTACCACAAAAAATTATTTAGACTCGTCCCTCCTTTTCTTTAAAAAAAGCAAAAATCTGGGTTACAATGAGGCACTTACAATGGAAGTGATTGGGGCCAATTTTTGGAGGGTTTAAAGACAGAAATGTGAAGTTTATAATTTTATAAAAGCACTTACATTAACTCTTCTGTTAAAACTAATGGTAAAAGTTGTTTAAATACTAATTTTTACAGTCATTTGAGGGTTTTAGGGTTTGTTGACATTACATCATCATGGCAATCAAGTTGTAATATTGGATATAATTTTACACCTAAAAGGTTAGTAAGCAATTTTATCACACTAAAATCATGTTAATATGCATATTGTTTATGTCTTGTGGCTATACTTTTGAAACACTGAGTATTTTAACGTTTACAGATTGGCACCATTGACTTCCATTGTAAGTGCCTCACTGTAACCCAGATTTTTGCTTCTTCTTCTTTTTTTTTTCTTTTCTATTTTTATGAAAAGGAGGAGTAAGTCAAAATACATTTTTGTGGTATTCAATATAATGCCACAAATGCTGTGGATTGAGCTTAACTTGTATTGAACCCGGAATATTCCTTTAAGTTTTGTGAGGATTTCAAACCAGATGGTAATAAGGTCATTTTTATGTACACGTACATCACCCAGACCTCTATTTGATGTGTGTTTACATCTGGAAGATGTATTTTTTAGGTTGTTTGCTCATCTGCAATACGTCTAAAAGACGTTTCCTCTCGGATGTCAATAAGACATACAGCAGATGTCTTTGAGATGTTTATGATTAACAGTGTTTGTAAATCTGATCTTTTTAAGATGTTCAGCAGATGTGTTTATTAGAATGTGATGCTGTCCAGATGAAAAGATCTAAAACAGACATCTCGGAGACGTACGTGTGCTATCTGGGTAAAGTTTGATAACCAGAAACATTTGTTTTGAACATTAATGTCTGTTTTATATATATATATATATATATATATATATAAGCTTTAAAAGTATGTTTGTGCAATCTTTCTTTAAAACAATTCGGTTTGATAAGCTGTTTTCTATAATGATATTCGTTCACATTCAAAACATAACATTAATGATCTTAATAATTATATAATATTGTCCAATGTTACTTTAAACTTCCATTTCATTTTTCATACTTAGTCTGCCATCATGATCGTTGTCTTAAGTGCGCAACCTCATGACCGAGACCTTCCCATCTCGGATGAATCCAACAAAGCTTCTTCCCGCTGACGGGTCCTGTATTTCTGATTTTGGAAACATGAAGCGTGTACCACCACAATCCGCATGTTTGACATTATCAGGCAAACCCAAACCCTCTCTGACCTGCGCTCCCCAATAACACAACATCCTCACAAATGATGAAGGAAACCAGCAGTGTGTCACTGCACTAACTCTCAAGCACACTACTCCTAAGCGATTTCCCACAAAACGAAAGTAGCTCGTGAAACATGTTTTGTTTGTTATTCTTCCGCGTGCGTGAACGTTGTGTAATAGTAAACACAGAAGTAGTGAAATAGTGAAAACTGTGAAATAGCGAAATCCAAGCCAGTTAAATAAACAGGCTACACTCAGGCCTGGTTCCAGATCAAAATCATTGAGGGTGCTTCTGAAAATAGTGGGGGTGCTCTGTATAAAGTGGAGATGTATTATAATCATGTTTAAATGCTACTTAAACAATGTAAAGAAAAGTTAGTTTTTTTCATGTGCAAAACATTTATTGCTTCAGGGTGTTTTTCTTCCCCATGATCTGTCGCTGAAGATGACAGCAAAATTTTGCGCATGCAGATTAGGACATACTGATTTGCAAAATCATACACGTTTATAAGTTTTTATGCAGCATTTTGTGCATTCACAAAATGCAAGGATTTTTGTGTGTTTGCTGGTATTCAAGAAATTCTGCATGCCAATTTACAGTATTAGTCTTACATATTCAATTGAGCAGGGGTGTGCAATTATTTTGGTACTGGGGCCACATCAACCATTAAGTAGAACATGGAACAGAGAAGATAAAAAGTTCTACATAGTTTTATCTTTTAAGCCCAGTCATGCACTCACTGAATGATGCACAACTTTCTGAAGTGTACACAGACTGATGGGACCATTCTGCAATTGCTTGAAGTTTTGCTGCTATACTTTCTATCATGTGTTAGTAAAGCTTATTTTAATGTTGGCCGCAAAGTGGACACATTTGTTTTATTCTCAGAACATTATCAACCTGTTTACATGCTCATGGGTCATGATGTGGGTCTTGTCAATGTTTGGCACCCCATTCAGCACACAACTGAATAATACAGGCTGCATGACACTGATAAATGATTACTGCCAGAGTAACATTCACATACAGGCATGAGGGACTTCAGCATTTTAAAAATAACACAAAGAATAAATATATTCCTCTCTCAAAGTGTAGAGGCAGAGCTGAAGTGCCGTATGTCATCTGATGGCCTCAGAGAATTGACCCGATTGAAATATAGTAATAATACTATTTTGTCGCAGAAAGTGGAGTTTTGGTTATTCAGGGCAAGACAGTCATACTTTGAGTCGGGGTACAAAGCAAGGAAGCTTTTGACTAGATATCATTCCCTCAGTGAAATCTGCTGGTGGTTAAATTTTTACCTCAGCCATTGATATTAATAATGCCTTTAAAGAGTTCTATCTTGATCTTTATAGTTCCACGTCTTCGTCTACTGATGAAGATATTAGAAACTTTGAGGAACTATTAGATCTTCCTAAACTGACGACTGAGCAAAAAAACTCTCTTGATTCTGAGATAACCTTGGAGGAGCTTGACGAGGTAATTAAGTCCCTACCTACTGGCAAGGCTCCGGTGCCAGATGGTTTTGCCGCAGAATTTTTTAGATCCTATGCTACAGAACTGGCTCCACTTTTGTTATAAGTTTATACTGAATCATTAAAGAATGGAAAGCTTCCTCCAACCATGACACAAGCCAGTCTGATTCTTAAAAAGGACAAAGATCCAAGCGAGTGTAAAAGTTACCGTCCAATCTCCCTAATCCAACTAGATGTAAAATGTTGTCAAAAATTTTGGCTAACTGATTAAGTAAGGTTATGACATCTCTTATACATATAGACAGGTGTGGTTTATTCGGGGCCGCAGCTCTTCTGATAACATCAGGCGTCTCATCAATATCATGCGGTCAGTAGCGAATGATCAGTCTCCGGTCGCTGTCATCTCACTTGACGCCGAAAAGGCGTTTGATATGGTAGAATGGGATTGTCTTTTTAAGATTTTGGAAATGTATGGGTTCGGGAGTACATTTATTAGTTGGATTATGTTACTTTATAGACACCCTGTAGCAGCAGTACAAACAAATGGATTAATTTCAGATTATTTTACCATAGGGGCACTCGGCAGGGTTGCCCTCTTTCCCCATTATTGTTCTGTCTTGCCCTGGAACCATTAGCAGCTGCGATAAGAAAGGAGGATGATTTTCCAGGGGTGACAGCGGGAGGTGTGGCGCATAAGCTTCTGCTTTACGCAGATGATATTTTATTATTTGTCTGAACATACTAGATCTATGCCTTGCCTCCACAGAATTTTAAATTCCTTCTCCAAGTTCTCAGGATACAAAGTCAGTTGGTCTAAATCTGAAGCTTTGGCTCTGACAGCGTACTGTCCAGTAATGGCTTTCCAGCCTGGTGCCTTCCAGTGAACCAAACAGGGCATTAAGTATTTGGGGATTTTATTCCCAGCAAATTTGTCTGAATTAGTTAGTGTTAATTTTAACCCTTTAATAAAAAGGTTTTCAAGCGATGTGGGCAGGTTAATGTTATTAAAATGAATTGTATTCCAAAATTTAACTACCTGCTACAATCTCTCCCTGTAGATGTCCCCCTCTCTTATTTCAAGCAATTTGATAGCATAGCGAAGTCCTTCATTTGGAATGGTAAACTTCCCAGATTGCATTTTAATAAGTTACATACGCCGATAGACAAAGGTGGACTTGGCCTACCCAAGATTTTGTTTTATTACTATGTGTTCAGTCTCAGACATTTGGCTCATTGGTCACTTCCACCTGTGAGAGCCCCTCCCTGGTTTGTTATTGAACAGGCAGTTCTTGCCCCTGTTTCGCCATTACAAAGCATCTCTATCAAACTAATCGGAAAAGTTAAGTTACACCCCGTTATTTCGCATTTACACTCGGTATGGACTAAAGTGTCCAGATTGTTTAAATTGGACACTTATTTAAATGTTGCCTCGAGCATATGGCAGAACCCAAGATTGTTTATTGGCAAGTCCCCTTTCTGCTGGCCAGAGTGGATTGTGAGGGGATTGCTACACTCGGTGACCTATATGAAAGTGGAGTGTTGAGATTGTTTGAAAACTTGGTCCAACATTTTGGGATCCCCAGACCTCAGTTTTATAGGTATTTACAACTGCGCCACCACCTGCTTTGTACTATTTTTGGGAGTAGCACACACCCCCCTAAGGAGACAGATGCTTTGGGAGAGGTGATTGCGGCTTTTGAACAAGGTCATGAGGCCTCAGTGTACTACTCCCTGTTAATTCAGAGTCTGGGGTATGGAGCTTTAACTTCTCTCAAGAGAGTATGGGAGAAAGATTTCAACTTGGCATTGGAGGAAGGAGTGTGGGCTAAGATTTTTAAAAACGTTACGTCTGCATCTAGAGATGCAAGGGTGCGTCTTATACAATTCAAAATTTTGCATAGATTTTATTGGAACCCCTCTAGACTGTATAGGCTTGGTCTTAAAGACACAGCCACCTGCTGGAGATGCCAATCGGAGGATGGAGATATGGCCCATGTTTTTTGGTGGTGTGTCAAGATACAGAAATTCTGGTTGAAGGTTCAGAATTTTGTCTGCGATGTGGTGGGCACTCGGGTTTAGTTTTGCCCCAGACTTTCTGTTCTGGGTGATGGGGCGGTCATCGATATGGGGGATGGCCATATTGAGAACTGGGTTCTGACCTGTGTGATGATCGCCAGGCAGGTTATTTTGAGGGGTTGGAGGTCAGCTGGTGCGCCCCAATATCCGGAGTGGTGCACGGAGATGGGGAGGGTAGCGGCTTATGAGGAGGTGTCATTGGGAAGATGGGGTGATTTAGATTTGTTTGTCCGGAAATGGGGCAGGTATTTGGAATTTTTGGGGGGCTCTCGGGTGGGGTGTGGAGAGAGTACTGTAGTATAGTTTTTAAGTGAGTATGATTATTATGTGTGTATATGTATGTGTATGTATGTATATGTATATACACTATATTGCCAAAAGTATTCGCTCACCCATCCAAATAATTGAATTCAGGTGTTCCAATCACTTCCATGGCCACAGGTGTATAAAATGAAGCACATAGGCATGCAGACTGCTTCTACAAACATTTGTGAAAGAATGGGCCGCTCTCAGGAGCTCAGTGAATTCCAAAGTGGTACTGTGATAGGATGCCACCTGTGCAACAAGTCCAGTCGTGAAATTTCCTCACTACTAAATATTCCACAGTCAACTGTCAGTGGTATTATAACAAAGTGGAAGCGAATGGGAATGACAGCAACTCAGCCACGAAGTGGTAGGCCACATAAAATGACAGAGCGGGGTCAGCGGATGCTGAGGCGCTTAGTGCGCAGAGGTCGCCAACTTTCTGCAGAGTCAGTCACTACAGACCTCCAAAGTTCATGTGGCCTTCAGATTAGCTCAAGAACAGTGCGTAGAGAGCTTCATGGAATGGGTTTCCATGGCCGAGCAGCTGCATCCAAGCCATACACCACCAAGTGCAATGCAAAGCGTCGGATGCAGTGGTGTAAAGCACGCCGCCACTGGACTCTAGAGCAGTGGAGACGCGTTCTCTGGAGTGACGAATCACGCTTCTCCATCTGGCAATCTGATGGACGAGTCTGGGTTTGGCAGTTGCCAGGAGAACGGTACTTGTCTGACTGCATTGTGCCAACTGTGAAGTTTGGTGGAGGGGGGATTATGGTGTGGGGTTGTTTTTCAGGAGCTGGGCTTGGCCCCTTAGTTCCAGTGAAAGGAACTCTGAATGCTTCAGCATACCAAGACATTTTGGACAATTCCATGCTCCCAACTTTGTGGGAACAGTTTGGGGATGGCCCCTTCCTGTTCCAACATGACTGCGCACCAGTGCACAAAGCAAGGTCCATAAAGACACAGATGAGCGAGTTTGGTGTGGAAGAACTTGACTGGCCTGCACAGAGTCCTGACCTCAACCCGATAGAGCACCTTTGGGATGAATTAGAGCGAAGACTGCGAGCCAGGCCTTCTCGTCCAACATCAGTGTCTGACCTCACAAATGTGCTTCTGGAAGAATCAAAAATTCCCATAAACACACTCCTAAACCTTGTGGAAAGCCTTCCCAGATGAGTTGAAGCTGTTATTGCTGCAAAGGGTGGGCCGACGTCATATTAAACCCTATGGCTTAAGAATGGGATGTCACTTAAGTTCATATGTGTCTAAAGGCAGATGAGCGAATACTTTTGGCAATATAGTGTATAATTGTTCTAGAGTCTATACAGTATTTAACGCAATTACATCAGAAGTAACTGTAATTAAATTACTGAAAAATTAAGAGTAATCTATTACTTTTTTCTCAATGAAAAAGTCATTTAATTACAGTAATTAATTACTTAGTAATGCATTACACCCAACACTGATCAGGGGTGTCCAATCCTGTTCCAAGAGGACCACCGTCCAACTTCCAGGCAGGTGTGTTGGAGCAGGTTGGAGATAAACTCTGCAAGAAGGTGGCTCATTGAAGACATTTCACGAGTGAATCTGCCAACATGCGTCCCATTCCGAAGGGCTCATCCCTATGCCCTAATCCCATCAAAGGGTTTACCCTCCAGAGTGAGAGCTTCGGAGGGTTGAAGGGTGTAGGGCTAAAAAATATCGGTAATTCGGAACGCACTTCAGCGTAGAGGTCTGCAACCCGACCCGGGCCCGATGGGACCCGAGAACCAGACAGGTTTCGGGCTGGGTTTGGAGTTTTTCAAGTAGGACTTCGGGTTCGGGTCAGGTTCGGGTTTGTAATTAATGAAAAAATAAACAGGCTTACCGAACTTGTTTCGCGCACGCGCTCTCACTCACAGACACGCGTGAACAGACGAGTTTTGGGCCGTTCACACCAATGTTTTTTTTTTCGTGCATCTGTTCTGTTTTCCCATTGTTTAAATACATGCTGGACCAATGTGTTTGATATTTGCACTGCGTCTTGCTTTTTCTTCCGTGTCTCACGCAGGACCGGCATATTTTAAACACCGTGTCAAGTTAAAAAGAACTTCAAATTTGTAAAAACACATGTTGAGACACCTGTTTCATTCAGTGTGCTGCGTCTAGATAATTTTTAGCACAGTTGTCACAAAGATTCAACAATCTGAACAAGTTCAGGCTGTAAAGAGTGGACTGTTGCATTGTTTCATATTATTCCAGATTGTTCTGCACCAAGTGAAGTTTCAGCAAATAAATGTTAAGTCAATGCTTTTCCCCCCTTCTGCTCTTGTGTACTAAGGGACTGCCGTGCCTTGTTTAAACTGTGTATGTTTACTGTTTCAGTACTGTTAAGAATGTTGCCTATATGCTTACATAAAATACAGCCTATTGCAACAGTACTTGCTAGAAGAAATTAGATAGTAAGCAATTTCAGGTTCGGGCGGGTTCGGGCTTAAAATCTGACGGCATTGTTCGGGCCACACGGTCTCGGGTACGGGTTGGGTTCGGGTTTCATTTTAAGGGCCATGCAGACCTCTACTTCAGCATCATCTATCCAAGCCAAAGGAGCCGCTGTCATCGCACAAAGGCTGACAATGACAATGACCATCACCTGCACCTAATCAGAAATATTTATATATGATTTTGCATTACTAACTGCTTTCAGAATGCAAACCGAAAATAAATGATTTAAAATGGAAGAAATGTAAGCTTCATGTGTAAAAAGTTTTATTTTAATAAAAAAATGAACCTGTAAACAAATGTACAGTGCATGTTTAATTATTAAATAAATAAAATGCCACTTTGTATAATTATTTGATTTAAAAAATACAAATAAAATTCTGTGAATTTACAGTAAAATAACAAGCATTAGCCAGTTTCAAAAAGAAAGCTAAAAGGTTAAAAATAATTTTTAAAAAGTTCATTATAATGATTAAAAGCTTTTATAAAGCATGGAGATGAAGTGAGGTCACATGTATTTGTATATAGAACCAGATTGTGATTGTAGTTGCAGCTGGTTTAATTTACATTACGCTTGGCAAACCTGCAGATTTATATGGTCCGGTTCCGGTTGGCAGTGAAGTGTCCATCAGTTAAACCCTACGGAAATGCTCGTTTTCTATTTATGAGCCCTTAGGTTTGGTACGACTCTTCAACATGGCGACCACGATCATTCCCCCTAAGTGCCCTTTGTAGGCAGATTTATCCCATTTGGAACGCAGGGTCATCGCAACTGCTGTCTGCTACTGCCCTGTTACACTGCTTAAAGGTCATCAGTCAAGACAGCCCAGGGGCTTTATTAATGTAAATGTTTAGCTCAAGATTTTTATTTAACATTTATACTTAATTTTTATATTTAAGATTTATATTTTAGATTCACATTTAAAGATTTAACATTTAGATTTACACTGGCGGCCAAACAATTTGAATAATGTACAGATTTTGCTGTTTTGGAAGGAAATTGGTACTTTAATTCACCAAAGTGGCATTCAGCTGATCACAAAGTATAGTCAGGACATTACTGATGTAAAAAACAGCACCATCACTATTTGAAAAAAAGTCGTTTTTGATCAAATCTAGACAGGCCCCATTTCCAGCAGCCATCACTCCAACACCTTATCCTTGAGTAATCATGCTAAATTGCTAATTTGGTACTAGAAAATCACTTGCCATTATATCAAACACAGTTGAAAGCTATTTGGTTCATTAAATGAAGCTTAACATTGTCTTTGTGTTTGTTTTTGAGTTGTCACAGTATGCAATAGACTGGCATGTCTTAAGGTCAATATTAGGTCAAAAATGGCAAAAAAAGAAACAGCTTTCTCTAGAAACTCGTCAGTCAATCATTGTTTTGAGGAATGAAGGCTATACAATGTTTGAAATTGACAAAAAACTGAAGATTTCATACAAAGGTGTACACTACAGTCTTCAAAGACAAAGGACAACCGGCTCAAACAAGGACAGAAAGAGATGTGGAAGACCAGATGTACAACTAAACAAGAGGATAAGTACATCAGAGTCTCTAGTTTGAGAAATAGACACTTTGCATGTCCTCAGCTGACAGCTTCATTGAATTCTACCCGCTCAACACCAGTTTCATGTACAACAGTAAAGAGAAGACTCAGGGGTGCAGGCCTTATGGGAAGAATTGCAAAGAAAAAGCCACTTTTGAAACAGAAAAACAAAAAGAAAAGGTTAGAGTGGGCAAAGAAACACAGACATTGGACAACAGATAATTGGAAAAGAGTGTTATGGATCTTAACCCCATTGAGCTTTTGTGGGATCAGCTAGACTGTAAGTATGGTATATTTTCAATATTAATCATAGAAATAAAAGTATTAGCGAGCATTATAAGCTAGAGATTTGTACATGTGACACTATAATGAGAAAAACACATGTGTGAAACATGCTCAGCCAACAGAGCAAAAACAGACACTCATGATGTGCAGCAAGAAGCTCATTATGGTCAATTGTGTTATTTTGTTTGTTTGAAATGTACACTTTCTAAAAAATAAATGTTCTTTTTAAAAAATTTGATATGTTGCTAGGTTTCCCCCATTAAAAAGAAGTCAGATGGTCTAAGAAATAATGGTGGCGAGCTGAACTGATGTAAGATGCAAGTTCATTGGTTGGAGATAATCAGGTTGAGCGATTTATGGACTCAGAAAAGATAGCAGAAGTGTATAAAGTTGGAAATGTGGAACAGTGAAGCCAGAACGGACAGCTGGCCTTCTCAGGTTTATTGGTTGCTCAATAAACTACTACCTTTGGCATCTGGAACCCCTGACTCTGAGAGTTTTCTTGCAAAGAGGAAAAGAATCTTCAACATTTTTCCACAACATAAGGTGCGTGAGAAGTGCCTGAAAAGACAGACACATCTATGGCAAGTGCTACAGGAAGCGTGGGGTGAAATGTCACCTGAGTATCTGGACAAACTGACAGCTAGAATGCCAAGGATCTGCAAAGCTGTCATTGCTGCACGTGGAGGATTTTTTTTATGAGAACTCTTTGAAGTAGTTTCAAATTGTAATAGTAATTTTTCACGTTATTAATGTCCTGACTTTACATTGTGATCAGTTGAATGCCACTTTGGTGAATAAAAGTACCAATTTCTTTCCATAAGAGCAAAATCTGTACATTATTCCAAACTTTTGGCCACCAGTGTAGATTTAAGATTTACATTTAGAATTTATATTTAGGATTTATAATCATTAACATTTAAGATTTATATTTATATTTACATGTTGGATTTATATTTAACATTTATATTTATTTTGAAGTATTTGTTGCACAATAAATGGATAAAATATGAAATGTTTGTTTACATAAATTTGGCCAAATTGATCAGATTTTGAGGTTAAATCTGACAAAAAGTTTTTGTAAAAAAAATAAATAAAAAAAATGTATATATATATATATATATATATATATATATATATGTCAGCTGTATATGCTGTCAGCTGTCAGCTGTATATATATATATATATATATATATATATATATATATATATATATATATATATATATATATATATATACACACACACACACACACACACACATATACATATATTATTTTTTATTTTTTATTGTTATTTTATTTTATTTTTTTGCACCCATATACCATACATAACATAACTTAGTTTTTCATACTTAGTCTGCCATCATGATCGTTGTCTTCAGCGCGAAACCTCATGACCGAGACCTTCCCATCCCGGATGAATCCAACAAAGCTTCTTCCCGCTGACAGGTCCTGTATTTCTGATTTTATATTATAGCATGGTTCCCCTCTCTTCTGGAAATTCTTTAGAAATTGTATTTTTTCTGTTCAGTAAAACAGAGTAGACACATTGCACCCACCTGTTTGTTTGATATATTGACCAGGATTACATTTAGAGTGTTTCAAAGCAAAAGTACAGCTGCTGTTAATGCAGTAGAATCCCTCATGTGGCTCACAAACAGTATCTGCAGAGTGTGTGCAGGTCTTCTGCACTCTTAATCCTACATCTGTGGGAAACACAAAACACTTTTTGCTATAAAAAATGCAATGCTTCAGAAAGCACTTCTTTAATATATGATTAATATCTCTTTATCATCCATTAATGCATTCATCATGGAGGACACACTAACTTTCATCACACACAAAGCAGGGAAAGCACTTCATAAGGTCATTGGGTTCATCGATGTAAGTTGATTCAGGGCAAGGAACACAAGTTGTACTGGTATTCTCAGTGCAATGCCAATAGACAAAGTTTCCTAAATAAAACATTACAGAATATACTTTCTTAAAAGAAATGAATGTTTTAAAGAATGGTTAATTGTAATTATATATAATATACCTACAAAACCTACGAAAGTTACAGCCAAAAAACGATCAGGACTAACTTACATTCTCAACAAAAAGTCAAATTATTCAAATGACTGTTCGTTGAGTTTAATCTAAGTAGTCTATGAGTATAAGCTAAAATGTATTTATTTATTATTTATCCAATTTTTTAATTTTAAGGCTATAAAGACTCACATTCCAGAAACTATCATGTACATAAAATTACTGGTTTTACTGTACCGGGTGCACACATGGGGCAGCAATTTCCATTTATCTCATATTCAGCACGTGCACATGCACTGAAACACAGTTCAATGTCCAGAGTGACAATAGCAGAAATAAATAAAATGATCCTCAAATTGAACATGTTCATATAAAGTGAAACAGAGATTTATTCACTCGAGAATAAAAGTCGTTTCATCCTCAGACTTTATAAGCACTGTTGTGTTTTCTTCAGCACATTAGATGAAATAATCATTCATTAGTATGATGATAACTGGCTCCATGGACTCATGATTGTAAACTCTGAAAGACCAAACTCGAGAAAAGAGGAATTGAAATGACGGTGAAGGCAGCAAAGCTCAGTGAGTTTATCTGCATATGAAGGATGGTTGAGGTAATAAAACTGGATCCATTTAGATTTCTTCATCAACTCTTGCAATGAAGTCTTTAAGCAGAACACTCCTAAAGACCAATATTAAATCCATGGAGACCAATGTAAAATTCCACTTTTTGCAATATTTATTTCACACATGGAATATCTCCTCTTGAAATAACTAGTTGGATTCTGTAAAGTTCAAATGAAGGACAGAATGAGCGCAATACCATCATAAATACACAAATACAGAAAAAAGTGCAGCTTTAAAATGGTCTTTGTATTTAAAGGATATTTTATTTGTATTATTATGATGGTTTTACTATGGATATCATGGTTAAAATATGGTTACTGTAGTAAAACCATGGTAAATTTATTACATATCTTTTTTGCAATTAACATTTTTTATTGATTCATATATACACAACAAAGAAAAACCCAACACATATACACAAATCAACATTTAACATTATAACTAATTATAACTAATATCCCTCCCCATTCATTAACCCCACCCTGACCCCCAACAAACACTCCTGTGGTCACACATAATAACACACACACACACAAACAGAAAACAAAAAATATAATAAACATACATAATTAAACTAAACTTTACTCTCCACATCCCCTCCCACAGAGTCCCCCCAAAATGCTAAATGATTGCCCCATTTTTTAACAAACAAGTCCCAAAACCCCAGCCTTCTACTTGCCACCTCCTCAAAAGCAGCCACCCTCCCCATCTCCACACACCACTCCGGAAATGAGGGCTCCTCCATCCGACTTCCATCCCCTTAAAATAATTTGCCTGCCAATCATGAGACTGGTCATTGAAACCCAATTGTTTATGTGATTATCCTCCAAATGTATGACCACCCCATCACCCAAAATACAGAGTCTGGGACAAAGTAAAATATGAGTGCCCAAAATGTCACACATACAACTCTGAACCTTCAACCAAAAATTCTTGGATCTTAACACACCCCCAAAAAACATGGGTTGTGTCTCCATCTTCTGATTGGCATCGCCACCAGGCGGGTGTGCCTTTAAGCCAAGCCTATACAGTCAAGAGGGGGTCCAGTAGAATCTATGTAAAATCTTGAACTACATAAGGTGCACCATTGCATCTCTAGATGCAGACTTGACATTTTTTTGAATCCTAGCCCACACTCCCTCCTCCAATACCAAGTTTAAATCTTTCTCCCATAATATCTTGATAGAATTATCTGAATCTCTATCTGAATTCTTGCCACATACATTTGAATTTCAGGTTTGATGTAATTCCAAATTGCATATAGCCTGCGTATAATATATGCGGTTTTACAATTAACTACATTTCCACAAATGTGACAGTACATCATTTGAACCAGAAGTAGTGTTTTATAATGCTGTGTGTGACAGATCACGGCAGCTGCCCATTCAAAGGGAGCGGGGCGCAACACACTCTTTCTCTCTCCGACTTATAGCATGAAAAATGCTGAACGATGTAATACAAATTACTGAAAAGTATCATATCTCATGTATTCACCCAATCTGTTAATGTTGAAATTACATGGGGAATATCTCATGCTTTTCCATTAGTGCTCGAGTGACACCAATTGACAATCGCGTGCATCGCATGTATCATTCGCTAGTCTCTTCAGTTCACACTTTCTCCATTGCCTCAATGCAACCATATTCAATACAGATACCTAAATCATAATAAATCCAGATAAATAATAATAAATAAATAATGAATGAATAAATAAAACCAAATAAATCCTAACGTTTTTCTCTTCAACCTGACGCTTTGCCATAGTCGCTGATTTGGTTTGGCTAGCTAACCTGTTGCTTTGATCGTTGCTCTATACTGTACAATTAGAACAAGCAGTTTTGCTACATCTTTAAAAAAAACCTGTGTCCTCACCACTATCGTGAGATGCACACCTTAAAAAAACATCCTATGTTAGACATACTGTACGTCTTCTTGTAACCCTCAAAATAGAGAGAGCTTCGTGACCCCCGTGAAGCTCTGGGGTTGGGAATCACTGACTTAAGACACTGCAGCTCACTGTCACTGCACATTTTTTAATATTTGCCCTAGCGGCCACTAGAGGTAGCTAGGTGTATTTAAGACTTTTAGTTTGTAGTTCTGTGTTTTCCTTGTCTAGTCTTGTGATATCCTGTTTCCCTCATGTTCATGTGTCTTGTTCTCATTGGTTTATTGTCTTGACTTGTTATCAGTTCTGTTTTGTTATTGGTTCCAGTTTAGTAGTCTTGTTATTAGTTAAGTCTTGTCACTGGTTGTCTTTGTCATGTGTTTCCCTAGTCAGTGTATTTAAGCCTACATGTTTGCTATAGTCCTTGTTGAGTATTGTTGATTGTATATATATAGATATCGTGAAGGAGGGAACAAAACTAATTTTATTCACACACATTATGTATTTTCCCAGACAACGAAATACCCAAGCAGTAGCCCATGTTGGAGAGAATGCACAGATGAAGTAGGTTCTTTGCCAAAGAGATGTTGCCCTTCACAACCGTTGTAAAGCCATCTTTCAAAAAGTTGAACAACACACATTTTAATTGCACTTAATTTTTTTCCAGTTTCATTTGAATTTTTTGTTAAAATAAAAAATAAAGTTCAAAGTTTGAAATCAAGGTGTGTTGCTTTATTGTGTAGGCTTAACCCTTACCCTGCTTACCGGAAATTACCCCATTGTACCACCTAGCATCCAACCAGCGGTAATACTGGTGTTCGTCAGTTTCCTGTGGATTTTTCTTTTTTCTGCGACCAGCCGTGTATGTATGCATGTACAGTATGTCTGTTTGTGTGTGTACATGTGCAGCATGTGTGTGTTTACACAACTTTACAGAGAGTGGATTATTTCTACCTCCCTGCTTGTGCTCAGACAAATTGAGTATCCTTTATCACTTGCTCATCTGTAACGCTATTGCATTGTATTTGTGTTTTATTGTGTACAGTACATACAGAACATAAAAGAGCCGTTTGCTTAGCGACGTCTTTTTCAAGACGCCATTCCGCAAATGTTCCCACCTTGTGAGTGATATATATCCCTCTGTCAGACGGGAACGAGCTCTGTTTTCCATATACACCCAAAGCTGATCCCCTCTCCTCCCGTGGCAGCTGCAGAGGGACACACGAGGGAGGCGCTCGAGGATGAGGTAGAGCGTGGAGATTTGAGAAGGATTTGTTGCCGGCCCAGCTTTGCATGCCTTTTTCTTCCAGCCAGGACTGGGAGCACGCTGACACAGAGCTCGCTGAGATTGATTATGAGCGTATGAAATCTTAAAACGCTTTACTTTCGTTTTTCAATTTGAATAAACAACTACACTCCACTGCGTCCATAGTAACACAGCTCACTCATCTGCCATTGCCGCAATATGTGTTCTCTATGCCATGGTGGTTTGTTAGAGCATGTGTATGTGTGCACTCTAAGATTTACCGAACGTAAATCAGCTTTAGTCTGATTTAAAATGAGGCATTACAGGAATCAATAAATTAATATGTAATCCATAAAAAGTAACTCTAATCTGATTATGAGTATTTAACATGTAATTTAATCTAATTACCTGGGTTTTGTAATATGATTATGTAATCCAGATTACATGTAATCTGTTACTATCCCGCACTGTTGAAAATACACAAAGCAATCAGCCAGAGGCAGGCTTGTCTTCATTAAGGACAATTTTATTTCTCTAAAAATAGAAAAGGTAAAATAAAAATTTTCAAACAAGCTTTATAACCTCTACTCTAAGCTTTGAAAAAAAAGAGCATCCATGCTTCTAACATAATGCTTTGCAATTTCCCAACATCAACACCATGGTAAGAAGTAGGCTACTCTATTTAATAGATAATGTCATTTTATTTCTCTATTCAAATAAACATGCTTATAGGAGTTATGTCAGATAATAGGTCATAAAATGAGGTTATAAATTCCAATACATATAAAATATAATAAAATAGCATAAATAATATATTATATATGTATGCAACTACATAAGTTAATTTACAGTAACAACAACATTTCATTTAGATGAAGAACAGGTTAACATTTATTTTCAGTGCAGTTTATGAAATTGCAATCAGCAGCAGTCAGCCTAGTTGACAGCATAATTAGTATAAGCTTATTTTAGCCCCGATGACCTTGAGGGAATTTCACACCCGTCCAAAAACCTCACAGAAGTTGATAGCATGTATTAGCTTGTTGCGAAGTATGTCAATATTGCTGTATTTGGGAAGATGTAATTTGCCAAAACAGGTCTGGGCTTCTGGGAAACGGTCATCTGGCTCAGGAAGGTTTAACTGCACAATCTTCAGTGACAGCTTTGAGAGACCTCCGGCAGGAACACGGTCCGTTCCATACATGAAAACTAAACAATATCAAATGCAATAAAGGTGAAGACTAGATGCATAAAAGAACTTAATATAAGAGTTACTACTGATCAAAAGAGATGCAAACATTTTGTTGTAATCTATCGTCAGTATCATACAGAAGGCAAATGTGCAATCAGCAAACAAGACAAAACTTACACAGAAATTTCTTCCTTTGCTCTTCTGAGAACTCAAAGAAGACTGTCCAGAAATTTGTGATAAGCTCATCAGATGGAGAACAGTGTTCATATGTGGAACACTAAATTAAGAAAAGAAAGTTAGGTAAACTAAAAATAGTTAAAATGACAGTTTACCAACCCCCCCGCCCCCCTCCCCCTAAAAAACAACAACAACAACAACAACAACAACAACAATTTTAAATCATTTTTTTCCCTTATGTCGTTCCAAACCTGTAGCATCAAAATTCTTAAAAATGTCTCCTGGACCCCTGGAGTTCGCTAGTTCGCTAGTTCGAATCCCAGGGCATGCTGAGTGACTCAAGCCAGGTCTCCTAAGCAGCCAAATTGGCCCGGTTGCTAGGGAGGGTAGAGTCACCTGGGGTAACCTCCTCGTGGTTGCTATAATGTGGTTCGTTCTCGGTGGGGCGCGTGGTGAGTTGAGCGTGGTTGCCGTGGTGGATGGCGTGTCTCTGTGGCAATGTGCTCAACAAGCCATGTGATAAAATGCGCGGGTTGACGGTCTCAGACGCGGAGGCAACTGTGATTCGTCCTCTGCCACCCGGACTGAGGCGAATCACCACGCGACCACGAGGACTTAGAGCGCATTGGGAATTGGGCATTCCAAATTGGGAGAAAAGGAAAAAAAAAATAATAATAATTCTCCTGGTGTTCCACAGAAGAAAGAAAGTCATATCGTTTTGGAACGACAAAAGGGTGAGTAAATGATGACCGAACTGTCACTTTTGGGTGAACTAACCTTTTAAATTGAAATAAAACTTGAAATGCATAAAGATTTTGCACGTTTACCTGAGGAAGGTCTTTCCACTCATATGTAGGGGAACCATGGAAAAGTTCCCTGAGCTCTTCAGGGTGGAACATTCTCCAAGCATTGAGAGGACAACCCTCAAAAAAACCTATTGAAAATTGCTCAAACTGATTCTTCACTGACTTGTTGAAAACAAAGTCAACGTACAAATCAACATACATCTGTCTGGAAAAAGATGGAAGTTAACACTTAGTCAAGTTTGTGTTCATTGCAATGATAATAATTTAATTTAATTTTTTTAAACGCTGCAAAAAATGAAGAGCAACACATACATCTATGGCATCTTTAGCCAAAGTGTTCTAATTTTCCTGTATGTTATTTTATTTATTTTATTTTTTTGGCTTCCTTTCAAGTAATATCAAGACACAAAATATTATTCCTACCTGTTATTTTTGGTCACTGGAACCTGACATCCATTTGAAAAGAGCTCTTGTCCTTTGACCTGAAAAGAGATAAATAATGCTATTAATAACTATCCATATACAGCAGCTCTCAACCCTGTAAAAAGTGGAAACCTGCAATTGTTACTAGGAGCTATTTTTTCTTGACCTAACCATTTAAAAAGAAATGTGTGTAACCTAACATAGGTTGATTCAGTAATGTTAAATAATATTTTGGACTTGAATAACATTTGTTCATTTAGATGATAACAAAGTTTACCTGCTACTTTTTTTCCCCCGTACAGACTCTTAAAGCAAAAATTATCAACCAAAGTTTAAATTCTCGCAGAATCAGAATGTGAAAGTAAAAGTGAAATTGGAGATTCATAGTAAAAAAGGACTTAAATATTGATCTGTTTCCCACCCAAACCTGTCATATTGCTTCTGAAGACATGGTTTAACCACTGGAGTCTTATGGATTACTTTTATGCTGCCTTTATGTCCTTTTATGACCTTCAAAGTTCTGGTCACCATTCACTTGCATTGTGAGGAGCTACAGAGCTGAAATATTCTTCTAAAAATCTTTGTTTGTGTTCATCAGAAGAAAGAAAGTCATACACATCTGGGATCGCATGAGGGTGAGTAAATGATGCAAGAATTTTCATTTTTGGTTGAACTATTCCTTTAAATGGGATATGGAAAAATATATTTCCTTGCTCTTTTGAAATCAAATAGTTAAATCTGCTAAGTAGACAATGCAAAGCTATCTCCCCAATCCATCCAAAGGTCATAAGAAGAACAGAATATGGTCCCTTAATGTAATAGTATGAAAAATGGAAACAGAATTACCGTGAAATCCACAAGCAGCCCATCCACATCTTCCTCTTCCTCTTCAAGAAGATTTTTCAAACCTCTAATTTAGAATTAAAAAATGTTATATATTGATATACTGTAGCTTTACGTGTAGTTTGGTTTTTTAAGGGAACAAAAAAACTTGGATTTAGATTTCATTGGATTTTTTTAATGTGTTAGTAGCTTTTAAAACAGATAGATATAGATAGGTAATGAGTCACATGTTTACCTGGCCTCCACAGGGGACAGTTCCTCTAGATCACTGAGTGTGGGACTCAATTGGAGGAGTTTCTTGAACAACGCCAATGGGAAGTTAATGTTCATGTAATGATGGTTGTACAGTGCCATTCCACACATAATGCCAAGATAATAAAAATCTGTGACATCACATGTCTGAAATAAAAAAAAATATTTCTTTTGTTTGTGCAGGATAATTAGTGGACTTTAAAGAAATTTTGAAGGATTTGTTGACATGCTGTGTACATGTTGTGAAACTGTTTTCACAATATTCACGATGATTCTGAATATTCGGGAAAATGCTGATTTGTTCTCCATGCATTCATATTTATATTGATTTTAATTTATATTAATAGATTTTTTGTTATTCTGAAAAGTATAATGACCCATACTGAAGGATTACAGTGAGTGGTGCCATTACACTTGCGAATGTGACAGAGGAGTGAAAAAATGTGGGACAGCAGTACGTACATCAGGATTGAACCAAACCAGTTGTGAATTCTCTGAGACTTCCAGAAGCTTTTTCTCCCACGAGAGAAAAGCTTCCGAAAGGAGGGAGAAGAATGTTGCAGATAAGCCCCTGATATCTATGCCATTCTCCCCGATAAACGCCACCTAGACAGGAGACATTTTGTTTAAAAATCCTGGAAGAAATATGATCAAGATGCCTTAATGCCATATTGAATATCTCATGAATGGTCAACAATTCTGAACAATTTTAGGAAGATTAGACAACTACAAAAGGATTACACATTTGCATTTACTGATTTACAGTAGCATATGATTTAATCAGATACACTCAAAAAAAAAAAAAAAAAAGAACTCTTTGGCTGAACATGATTCAATTATGGAGTTGTTCTACATGTTTGAAAATGAGTTTCCTTAAATTAAAATTACCATATAATCTCAACTTAAATACTTTTAGTAGAGGGAACCTAACTGAATCAAGTAAACCCAACAAAATTGAACTCTTTTAGCTATTTGCTAGCTAGGAAAAGAAATGTTAGCATGCTAAACACATGCTGGTGGGAAGCACTACTGAGTGCAATTTAGTCACTATGCTATGGTTAGCACAGCAATTGCTCAATGGGTAAAGCAATATGTAGAATCCTCAAAATGTATCGGTCCTCAACATAGGCTCAAGCCCTGCTCTTCACCATGAGGGTAACCCCTAAAACTACAAAACAACAGAAATTCTTCTAGATCTCCACATAATACATTAAATGCTATCCAACCATCCATCCATCCATCCTCTATAGCCGCTTATCCTATGCAGGGTCGCGGGTAAAGATGGAGCCTATCCCAGATATCTCGGGCCAAAGGCAGGGTAACACCCTGAACAGACGGCCAGTCCATCACAGGGCTAACACACACAAACATACACACTCACACTCTCACTCACCTACGGCAATTTAGAATCTCCAATTCACTTGACCTGCATGTCTTTGGACTGAGGGGGAAACCGGAACACCCGGAGGAAACCCATGCGAACACGGGGAGAACATGCAAACTCCACACAGAAAGGCTCAGGTTGAGCCGGGACTCGAACCGGTGACCTTCTTGCTGTGAAATGCTCCACACCACTCTCAGATCTGAAACCTACCATAATCTCTTACATCATCAACAAATGGCAAACTGAATGGGATCAGTGCATTACAAACAAATTGCATGAGATCAACCCTGTAGTGGGCAAAAGACACATCTTTAATTTCAGTAATCGCTGGGATCAGATCATTTACACCAGCTGCCGAACAGGACATTCCAGACTCACACATATGTTCTTAATAGCAGACGAAGATCCACCATTATGCACCGCATGCCAGAATCCACTATCCTTGAAATATATTTTAATAGATTGTGCTGGATTTATTTCTTCTAGGAAATTATTTTACTCAGCAAATACTTTTGAAGAGACTCAGTTTTAGAGTTCTTATCGAAAATACATTTTAAAAACCTTATATAGTTTTTTTTTTTAATCTCTCTACCTTTTAATATATTTTAACTTGTTTTTCGCCTTGAAAATAGCCTTGAAAGACGGCATGGTGTAAAATCACTAAATAACTAACTAACAATCCTGCTTGCTGTGAGGCGACAGTGCTACCCTCTAAGCCACTGTGCCGCCCACTAACATGTCTCCCCCTTTATATTCATCTTGCACAAAGACATAAAATAACATTTCATTTTACTTTCCCTGTCAAGTCCCATGCAAAGCATACTACAAAAAAAAAAAAATAAAAATTAAAAAAAGGGAAAATACTAAACCAGTACACTTGAAATCATCTTAATACATTTATGTTTGAGATGAGAACATAATTATACTGTGTAAAGTCCAAGTGATATTTAACACAGTCATCAAAAAGTGATATGATCACATTGCCATGAAATGTTCGAATGGATTCGGACTTCTAACGGATCGTGTTCACTCAACATGATTTTTACTGCTTGCTGAATTAACTTATTTAAAATGAGCTAATGCAACAAGTTCTTTAGCATTTGGTCTCAACTTAATTTCATTGTGTACAATGAGGAGTTTCTGCCATGTTGGATTTTTCAGAAGGTTACCATTGTGGAAACGAGTGGAGCTAATGTTTCGGTCGAGGTTGGGTACATTCTGAAAAATAAGTGTTTATTGCTTTTCATGAAGCAAATACTGAGAGATCTTTAGTAATATGATTGATTGGGAATCTGTAAATTCTCAGCAGCACCATACTTGTTGTACAGTACAAAGAGATAGATATGTCATATGCAGATGTGTTTGTTGATAGCTAGTTGATAACAAGCTGCAAGGTTCAATAGTTATTTGAACAAAACAAATTTCAGTTGGGTTAACTCAATTCATTTAGGTACTCGCTACACAGAGTATCTGAGAAGAGCCTACATTTTAATTTGATATAAAAGAAACTCAATTGAATTAAGTATTTTTTTTCACTGCATACTGAGAACTAGAAATCCTCTACCCAGTTTCTGTTAACAAAACAAAAAATATTACTGTTGTCCCAACGCACCTTGATTAAGTAAATCCGACAAGACACTTTTTTTGTTAAATTAACACAGTTAATTTAAGTTCCCTTAAGTTCCCTTTTTTGAGTGTACTGTCATTGTTCAGAAATATACAAATACAGGGCCAATGAACTACAGTACAGCAAGAAATGCAAATGTATCATAAACAAATCAATGCAAATGGCAGGAGAAGGCAGATGATCACTGTAGAGCACATAATGGCAAAAACTTTTTTATACAAAGCAACAAGTACAACGGTACAGACCATTAGTGGGTATGAAAATGAGAGGATGCCTTTTCTGAGATACTCTAGTGTGTCCTTCAACAATGATTCCCTGTTTATGTGCAACATGTTGACAGGATTAGGTAGTCCGGATAAGAATGCGCTTGTCTGTTCTTCCTGCATGAGTAAGCCCTTCAAGTACTTACAAAAAAAGTAAAATAAAAATGCTGTTACATTTAAATGTGTATTTTATTAAAATAAAATTATGCAAATTATTAATTAGCATTATAATTACTAATTAGTATCATACTAAGACTTTCAATGACTTACATTAAAAATTTTCTGTTTAGTAACAGTGTCCGCCACAAAACTGAAGGGAACCAACAGTTCAAGATTTCCCTAAAAAAAAGGAAAGAACAAAGTCAGAAAGGTGGTAATATAAACAAATCTTTTTAGTGGCATCAGAACAGTGGTCTTACATTCATTGGCAGGTGGGCAACTTCACTGATGCAAAACTGACTTTCAATTAATACGCTTTTCCTTTGCCTGTTAACCTGGATCAGCACAAAAAAAAAAATTAGCATAATGTATATTATAGAACTGTAAAATAAGTCAAGCTGAGTTTGTTTGGAGTAAGCAGATTTACCAAAAATAATCGCTTCAGAACACGAAGAATGGTGGTCAGGGACTCCCAGTTGTCACAATGTTGTGCTGTCATTTGTTCTATGAGCTTTGCAGACTCAGAACGCAAGGTCTTCACAAGCGTCCTAAAGTATGAATATGGCATTCTAGTCCAGAGGCTCTCTGTGGAGATTTTAATGTGTCATGATAAAAACACGGGAGATATTTTTTCAAGTAGATCACAGTATAACTAATTTAGAATCTTAATCTTACCCAAAGCATCACATGGAAAAGGGTCCAGTTTTAGAATGGCACCAGCCAGGTCAACAGCCAGTTCTGTTTGTTGTTTTTGTTTCTGGATGACTCTGATGAGTTCAGGCAGGATAAGGTAAATTCTCAGAGCCTCTACACCAGCTGGACAGATGCTCAGAGATGGAAGCAGCTCTCTCATCACTGATTGCTGTACCTGAGGAATAGTATGGCATGTTGTCAGAATGCTGTCAGAGTCTAAATAGCTTGAAAAGAATACTACTGTGAACTTAAAAATATCACCTCCGATAGTACTTTGGTCTTTGTGGCTATCTTCTCAAAAGCAAGACGGGCGAGGGAAAGATCCAGACCGGAATATTCCGCTGAAGTCAGGAAATGTTGGTCACAACTGATGATAAATATAAAAAAATTAAATAAAATATGGAAATTTGCAATGAATGAAAACTTTCTTAACCCTCATGTTCTGTTGAGATTGACGTTATATTGAATGTCTCAGGTCCTGCAGACCTTAATGATGTACATGTAAAAAGTAAGGCTTTTAATCAAATGAATTACATGATATGCTGATTAATTAATCGAATATATAAATGTTTTCTGAGAAAGGCCCTCAAAATAACAATAATTAAATATATAATGATTAAATAATTATAAATAATAGTATTTAAATAATAATAAATCTATATATATTTTAGAGCTGTCAGAATTAACGCATACAATTAATTAAAAAAGTTTAACATGTTAATTTTTGTTAATTGCGATTAATGCATTTACCATTACTACAGCTTAAACCAGCATAAACACTGGTTGGGAGGGCAGAAGCTTTGAAATGTGTTCACCCGGAGTCATTACACTGATGCACACAACACAAACACACACAACAGCGCCACCCCGTCAGTGATAAAATTAAGGAGAAAGGAGCTCTTAATGCTATTTGATGTACAAAACAAGCCCAGATGGGACTTGTGATAGAAATCAATTATTTTTCAACCCAAGTAAGGGGTCAAGTCTTAACTATCACCAAAACAAAGAATGAGACTTTTTTTGTCTGTAAGCGCTTTTCATGTGGAGTTCAAAGCGACGCTTGATGCTGACACTGATGACCTGATGCTAAACATGAACGTGGCTTCATGAATCAAGATGTAGGAAAACGGATAGCCACAGTCTACCGGCAGATTAATATTGTGGAGGATGAGAGATTAAGGGATTTAATGCCCATTGCATTGAAAATGCAACCTATGTGGGGACTAGTTCTTTTAATTAGTCAAACTCCCACTTAGACTTTGGGAAACTTTTAATGTTACTTGAATTGGTGCAATTTTAATGCATTTTTATCTTTATACTGTGGAAGGCTTTGTTTGGAAAAGTTTTATAAAACATTATATTGTTACATATTGTTTTGTTTTCTTTCCTAAGATGGAAAAATGCATTTTGACAGGAAAAGATGTATATATAGTTTCAAATTTCAGAACGTTCAAAATCTGCAATTAATCGCGATTAACTACAAAAAATTAAGCAAATAATCGTGAGTAAAAAATGTAATCGACTGACAGCACTAATATATTTTTAATATCATAATTCAGATATTAAAATGCTTTACATTATTGTGGCAGATGAGTAAAGCATTGATAAGACAATACAAATAGTGCTTTAAAAGGCAAAATATTGTTTATTTCCATATTATTGAACATAAGCCTATCATTGGCCTACAGTCCACAATTTTGCAATTGATTTGAAGAACAGTTCAAGTTCAAGTCTGATAGATAGATACAGTAGTTCAAGATAGATTTATTATAAGGGCTTTACTAAGGATGCGTCAATTTTAGATGAATGATTTTGCAGAGATTATTTTATTTATTAGATAAAAACTTCCATGCTTTTACCATAGCACAGAGCATAACGGTCAACTAGCGTGTTATTACAGTAAGTCACCGTTTGCGAATTCTACACAAATGAATGGGGAGAGCCGTAAACTGACACCTACCTGCTGCAAAACTGTCCGTGACTTCTCTTATAAAACAGCAATTTTATCGTAGTAAACTCTACACATAGTTCATTCCAAAAGGATTGTTTAGTGTAAAACATGCTGAAGATTAGTGGACAGACGGTCAATTCATTAAGTGATGAGCTGTTTCCTCACAAAAGCAGTTTATTCAGCACACTGAACCATCTCCTCCATAGAGGAAAAAATCTCCTCCAAAAAAACGGCAAATCGCCAGTGTACCGCCTATAGAATGTCTATGGGACCACTGTGTTATGCTATTTTATGCTAAGCTTGTATGCACAACTATGTAGAAGGGTTCTTGCTTTTGGATGCATTCTCATCTTGTGCTGTAAATAGTGTCAAGCAAGCCTGAGTGCGGTTTGTTGTCTGTACAGCTGCGCGTTGCAAGCTGGAGTTTCGCTTACTGCCCCCAGTTGAAAACAGGTGGTACTTCAAGCTTAATGTGTTACATTTTTATATAATTAATCGCACTGAATAAGCGTGTTAAATCGACAGCCCCAGTAAAAATACAAATCATAGTCATTTAAAAATTAACCTCGTTAACCTTCAAATTCTAGTAATAAGTTCCTAACCAAAATCCACTTTACAGATATTGTTAAACCTGCATCCCTCTATTTTATCACAATGTAGACATGTACTTTTCTGAAATGTGACTCGTATCCATTCTAGTAACATTGTTTCTGTTTTGGGCCAATTTGATCTCAGCAAAAACAATAAAAATCTTAAATGTTATGTATATTTTTCAAACTACTACAATGGTCAATAGTCAACATGAGGGTTAGAAAAAATAAGAGACCAAGATATCTCTAAAATTACTAAATACCTTTTATCAATAAAACTCCCATTTACGAAAGATGCAGATGAAAACATCCTTTTGATTTCCCTACAAAAAGGCATTCAGTTACTTATTATCCAACACACTGTTTAATCTGATGTAACTGCACAAGAGTTTCATGAAAAATCAGATAAAAAAAGGCATTTGCACCTTTTGGCTCGTGTCCATGCATTCGTGTCACACTCTGTCAGCCATTTGTCAATGATTTGGTCATCTAGTGTTGCACATACGCTCGGTATAACACTTCTTTCATGGTTCTACATATACAAATAGATGGGAGTATAAAATACAGAGATGAAAAAGAAAAATACTAAACATTTTCAGTTTGTTAAAAAGAATCATTCTATTAATCTCACCAATTCATGATAGAAGGCAAAGGAAATGTTCCCACCAGCTACAACTCTCTTCACTTTTAATGCAGGGTTGTGATCTGAAAGATAGCATGCATATACAGTACACAAGCATGCAACAATGGATAAAAATCAATAAAGGACATATATACATGTGGCATTGTTTATATAGTCTTTTCTTTAATGTTTTTACCTGATGGCAAGTGTATTGGTAAGGGCACAGTCTGGTTAATTGTCTTTGCATTTCCCAGCTGCCCTTGTTCCCCGCATCCAAATGAGTAGATCACATTAAACAGCTCAGACAATGCCAGAGTGTGGTGCCTTTAAATAAAGTGAAGTGATTTGTTTATTAGAATTACTCATTATCACTTTGAGCACATTTCACTGATCAGGAAAACACTTTGTTGTATGTAACAGGAAATTTAGGAAATTAAAAAGGGTACTCAGGTCACAAATCTACTATTACTGTAAAAGCCTTATCATGTTATGAAGAGAAAATGTATACACCTCTTGTGAATCACTATTTATGTTTTTAGCTAAGTATATTGCTTGTCCTTATAATACTGCAGATTTTAAAATTGAATACAGTGAATTTAGTACACACTGTCCACAGGCGATCTGAGACACCTTTGACCCCATGAGTTCAGCTATGAGTCGAGGGTGATACTCGTCCCTTAGTGAATTATGTCCAAGCTGCCCAAAGCGGCCTGATCCACATGTGAACACAAAGCCACCCTAGAAAACAAAACCACATGATCTAATATAATAAAATAAAAGGAAATTAACCACTAATAAGTTTGCTAAAAACAGACGTACATTTGCCTAAAAAGTAAAGGGACACTTAAGTCACACTTAAAGTATGGATGTCTTGCATTAGAAAACCAAATATTAAACCAAGCAGCAATTTTTTTTATTTTTATTTTTTTTTATAATAATAGCATAACACAAGCACAGAAAAGAATTTCACAAATAGAAGTTTGTTATACTGTAAAAAAATAAAAAAATAAAAAATAAATAAATACAAAATTTGAATTGACCCTTCCAGGAGCATATGACACTAAAAGGAAAAATGAAATGGATGGGTCGCACAAGGATTTCTGGGAACGTCCTATTAATAATTATTTTTTACCGTAATTTTAACAGTAGTTTAGCTTAAAAAGTACATGTATTCTTTTGTTAAACATGATATACATTTTTACCATTAATTATACCCTAAAATCATAATTTTATATCTAAATAAAACTACATTTTTACAATATTTTACCGTAAAATTAAATGTATCTTCTTGTAAAATATATTATCTTTTTTACTACCCGTTAACCAGTTAACAGTTTTTTCTGTAGGATGTTTACATTCATTTACTGTTCAAATTACTGAAATTTGTTAAAGTGGTTCTAAATTATAAAATGATACGGTCCAAAATTAAGACAAAAGGTACAGTATTTAGACATTTTCTGGCTGTTAAACATGATGTGATGAATGACACCTGTAGTTACTGTGCTAGGACACCTGTGTGAACTTAAAGGGATAGTTCACCCAAAAATGAAAATTCTCTCATCATTTACTCACCCTCATGCCATCCCAGATGTGTATGACTTTCTTTCTTCTGCTGAACACAAACGAAGATTTTTAGAAGAATATCAATTTTCAATATCAAATTACATAAATTCTCCACCCTGCCCAGCAGGTGGCGATATGCACGAAGAATGAGAATCGCCAAAAAACAAAAGAAGGATGTGAAAGTTAAAGTGGAGATTTAGTAAAAAGGACATAAATATTGTTTCTCACCCACACCTATCATATCGCTTCTGAAGACATGGATTTAATCACTGGAGTCTTATGGATTACTTTTATGCTGCCTTTATATGCTTTTTGGACCTTCAAAATGTTGGTACCCATTCACTTGCATTGTATGGAGTTACAGAGCTGAGATATTCTTCTAAAAATCTTTGTTTGTGTTCAGCAGAAGAAAGAAAGTCATACACATCTGGGATGGCATGAGGGTGAGTAAATGATGAAGGAATTTTCATTTTTGGGTGAACTATCCCTTTAAGGGGAGCTGACTTCATACCCCACTAGAAATGATCAGTTGGTTAAAAGTAACTACAAAAGTTACTTTATCTTAAGGAAATTACTTAAAGCTGAAGTATGTAACTTTTTCAGTGTTCAAAATACTTTCTCCTATCCCAGCTTTATATGTAGAGACAACTATAATTAAGCCATGTATAGGTTAATATTCTCGCAAACTGTAAGCTCTTTGTCTTTGAGGCACTTTGAAAATTCTTCTGCTTGTTTTGAGCGACACGCTTAGACCCGCCCCAACAACGTTACTCAACCAATGGCATTAGCTGGGGGTGGGCTATCTATTTCTTTGACCAAAGGCAGACGGGGGCGTATTCAGAAACCTGTTTTGAAAACGAAAACTTTCTTTGCTATTCCGTTCGTTGGCGCTAGTGGCGTTACAAATTATATACTTCAGCTTTACATTACTTCTGGAAAAAAAAAAAAAACATTTTATGTCTAGCATCATTTGTTTGCTGTCATGATATTTTGTATCAAATGCAATATTATCCAATTTGCAAGTGTGGCTAAAGTGTTCAAATCAACTTTTTGGGGCCACTAAATATTGCTGATTTCAGTTTATTGACCTTTGTCAGAATGGCAGTATGCTCTTCCCCACATGAAATGAAGACTGTTTTCTTCTGATTCAAGCTCTTGACACAAGTTGGAGTGTATTTATCTGCAATAAAAACATTAGCATCATCATTGCTTTGTATATTTACTAATGTTAAGTGCACTATTAAAGAGAAAACTATAAATAAGTACTGGTAATGTCTCCAAGGCCAAGTTGTCCAGCGTTGTTCTTCCCCCAGCCAAACACGACTCCTGAGAGGGACAAGGCGAAGCTGTGGTCTCCTCCAGCGCTGATTTGAGCCAGAGGAATCCCGCACAGAGATTTGAGTGGTTGAGGTGACAGAGTGCTGCGTTCTTCCTTCCCTAAACCCAACTGACCATGAGAGTTCTCACCCCAAACCAACAACTGACCATCTGTAAGAATGAGAGGTATAGTGTAAGCCGCAGCATTAAGAACTACATTTATGTGAGTAAAAACATAAGGGATTACAGTAATGCACTTACAATGGAAGTGAATGGAGCCAATTTTTAGAGGGTTTAAAAGGTGAAAAAAAATGTGAAGCTTATAATTTTATAAAAGCACTTACATTAATTCTTCAATTAAAACTTATGTATTATCTGAGCTTGAAAGTTGATATAAATCATTGTTTTAATGGTCATTTTCGAGTTTATGGCGTTGTTTTCATGGCAACAAAGTTGTACAATTGGCTATAAGGTTACACAGAAAAGGTTAGTAATTGTATCATGCTAAAACCATGTTAAGACGCATATTGTTTACGTCTTGTGGCTATACTTTTGAAACAGTTAGTATTTTAATATCGAATCCAGGGCATGCTGAGTGACTCCAGCCAAGTCTCCTAAGCAACCAAATTGGCTCGGTTGCTAGGGAGGGTAGAGTCACATGGGGTAACCTTCTCGTGGTCACGATTAGTGTTTCTCACTCTCAGTGGGGAGCGTGGTAAGTTGTGCGTGCTCTTGCAGAGAGTAGCATGAGCCTCCACATGCTGTGAGTCTCCGCGGTGTCATGCACGACAAGCCACGTGATAAGATGCGCGGACTGACGGTCTCAGAAGCGGAGGCACCTGAGACTTGTCCTCCGCCACCCGGATTGAGGTGAGTAACCGCGCCACCACGAGGACCTACTAAGTAGTGGGAATTGGGCATTCCAAATTGGGAGAAAAGGGGATAAAAAATTAAAAATAATTTCTTTATTTTTACAGATTGGCCCCATTCACTTCCATTGTAAGTGCTTCACAGTAACACCAGATTTTTAAAAAGAGAAGAAAAAAAAATGAAAATGTTGAAATGACAAGTTGAAATCAACATTATGCCACAAATGCTTTCAGTTGAGCTTACTGAACCCGGAAAATTCCTTTAACCAATACTCAAAACTAATGTGAATACCACGGATTAATGCAATGGAATGCTGGTTTCCACATGCCACCTGAGTAACCTGTCTGTCGCAGAGCACTCTGAAGGGCCTGTAAAACAACATGTAATATAAATTAAAAAGGTGAAACAGGTGCAGTGCACATATTATTATTGTTGTTGTTTTTGGTCGTCGTCACACATACACACCTGCAGGAATTCCCTCTCTCCAATAGGAGAATCTTTCCTTCATGTAGAAACAGGAGCGCACGAGCCGGTCCACACTTCATCACTTTGATCTTGTCTTTCTTTAAGCTAAAGCGCTCTTAAAAAAAATAAAAAAATAAAAAATAAAAATACCACACGTTTTGAACTGGTTAAATTTAAAGGCTGATCACATACAAATGACAAACATAACAGACAGGCAATCTTACTTTGCACCACAGCGTTGACATTTCCGTCAACATACAGACTAAGGACCGTGACGTTTCCATCTCCACCGATGAATCCGAGATATTTTCCTGTTGGTTCATCCTGGATTGTTGATTCCGCACACAATGTCTTTACCACAGAATTATCCTGTTTTGTTCTCTCATAGCTGACCACGTCAAATCCCTCTCCGTCACACGCACCCCAAGAGTAGAGCATCTTTACATAAGAGACGGTCTCCTCTAAACTTCCAATCTAACAGGTCAGATTTCCTTATTGAGCGAGATGATACGCAATGAAAGAGGGATGGATTTCTTCCGTTGTACTTCCCCATTCTTCGATGACAAGCCCATTTCAAGCACAAACGCAACTTTTCTCTGAAAATGAAAGTAACTAAATGAAACAGAAACACGCCAGACTGGAGAAATGCAGAAATGTACTGAATATTGTGCTAAAATCAAATTACTTAGTGTGCTTTAGTAAGCCTGTCATTTATTAGCAGAAAAACTGACTGAATTATTCCAAACTATTGAAATGTTTCAGTGTGAACCAGAGATTATTTAGCAGAGATGGGCCACTTCTATTACAGTTTTTCTCAGTCACTTTGGCTCATTTTTTGAAACAGTCTGAACATTCTCTAAACTGTAAGTGTAATTGTCACAACTGTTTAATGGGACATCACAACTCTATATGTCTGCAAAATGTAGTAACTCACCCAAAACATTTCATTCATGCATCAAAACCTAGTTATTGTGTCAGTAAATTGGCCAATGCCACCAAAATGAAAAGTTTTTTGCTTTGTCATCGTGTGAGCCGTACTGCTCAAAATGTTTAGATGTATTTTCACCATGGCAGTCAACCCTGGAAATGTTTGTTATATACAAATTACATTTTTGTTCTACTTTTTTGTTGACACTGACTGCTTACTGTACTATACAACAATATCAGTTCCCTTACAACTCAGTACACTTGACATTGCGTTTATTAACGCATATAGGGAGCGCCTTCCACACGACCTAGTTGAAACCTCTCTACAATACGGCAATATTCTAATATTGGCTATGGTGTTTGAGCCCTGCCCGTTTTGGCGCGAAGCTGTCTGCTATAAAAGCAGGTGCACAAACACCATTTCCTCAGAATTTCTTCCTTCAAGACAGCGATCATGTCTTGTCTAGGAGCCCTCTACCTTCGCCATCGATATACATGAGTCAGCGGGCAGAATCTTCGCGGGAAGACTTTCCGCTCCACCTGCAGTGCTCTGGCGAAGATCACACCGCCTCGCCACTTGATGCTTTGCTGGTGAACGGGCCTCAGCATCCTGAATCCCTGCTGCACTTCGGCAGGTTTTGTGTATCCTTACAAAGCAATTGTATGCATATTGTGTGATATAAATATAAATATATATTTATTTAGATATTTATATATTTAAAAGAGTCACTTATGTATTCGCATCTTTTTAAAGATGTCGTTCCGTAAGTGTTCCTTGTGCGAGAGGCACATCCCGCCGTCAGATCAGCATGAGAGCTCATGGAGACAGACGGTCCTCACGGCGAGGGCATGAGTCTCAAGATGCTTCGCTCGCGAATCACCCTCGTTCTGAGGGACAATTCAGCCTCATGTGCCCTCCTACCCGCCTCTTCTGTGTGACACCCGAGGATTCACACGAGGAGGCACGGTGGGGCCGCGAGGTCAAGCAGGATGACTTTGAGGTGGTCCTCGTCAGGGGCAGACTGGGGGGGGGGTTGTTGCTGTCATTTTCCCCTTACGCTGTTTTGTGGCGTGTTCTGCATAATGCGGCGGCCCCATTTTGCGGCCGGCCCACCGGGAAAAGTCCCAGCCAGTCTGCCACTGGTCCTCGTGGTGGCACACGCCCCGTGAGCCCCTCAATCTCTACAAAGTGCATGTTTTCCGATACGCTATGTGCGAGACGAGCTCCGGCCTTCTGAAATAGCGGGTGGCCTCATCTCTTTCAGCCATTCTGACGCTGGGTATAATAATGATGATGTCATGTCTCTCGCTGCATCAGGTGAGTGGTCATTGGATGATGCTGCTGCCCTTCCCCCCAGCGAGGGCGAGGAACGTGCACACGCCACTGACAGGGAGATGCTCTGCGTCCTTACAAGGGCGGTCGAAGAGTTTCACCTGAAGTGGTCTCCCCTAGAGGAACCTGAATAGTCTCACCTCAATGAATTGTTCCTGCAGTCTGGACACCATCAAACGGCAGCATCCCGCAAATCTGCCCCATTCTTCTCCGAAGTTCATTACAGCCCTTCTCGGCGCGCTCGCGCAGTGATGTCATCCTCTTTAATGTGAATCACAGGGTAGAAACCAGTTATGCCCAACTACTCCCTGTGGAGAAGGTAGTAGCGGCACACCTCTGCCCAGCGAGTAACAGGCCATGGAAATCACGCCCCATACATTCTTCCAAACCGTGTCGACAAACGTCCGCACTGGCGGGAAAAGCATACTCAGCGGCAGGACCAGCTAGATTAGCACTCCACGCAATGGCAGTGCTCCGGGTATTTCAAGCCAAGCTTCTCAAGCAAATGGATGAGCACGGCTTCAATCCAGAGACATTCAAATAGCTCCGCACCGCTACAGACTTAGTGCTGCATGTCACAAAAGTCACTGCGCAGACCATCAGCAAGTCCATGGGCAACCTGGCAGTTCTGGATCAACATATATGGCTGGCCCTCACAGAAATGAGTGATAAGGAAAAAGCCACTCTGTTGGATGCTCCAGTGTCTCCAGAACAGCCTATTTGACGGCTCTGTGAATAAGTTTGCTGAGCGTTATGTCACGACTCAGCAGCAGTCACAGGAAATGAGACACTTTATGCCCAAATGGAGTACATCACAGCCGGTTCGTCCTTGCTCTGTTTCGAGCCAGCACCCGACTAAAAGCCCCATACCTGCTGTCTCACCGGCACCTGCGTATCAGCAAACGCACTCCTGATGGGAACAACCCTTTGAAGCGGAAAGCAAAGCACGCGGTTTCCTCCAGGTCTGCTCCAAAAAAGGCTCAATTGGAGACACAAAACACTTTTCCCCATCTCCCCACTAATGTTTGTCGGGAAAGGAATATTGTTGTTCACAATATTGTTCAAAATGTTGTTTCTGTGTCTTGCACTCAAATAAATGCAAAAAATAAATAAAAAAATGCAGTAAGTGGAAAAAAGAATACAGCATTCATTGCAAATACACAAGATGCTCACACATTCTCAATAAAGAGCCCTTTTCCTCTTCAAAGCACACACATTACAGGTGCATCTCAATAAATTAGAATGTCGTGGAAAAGTTCATTTATTTCAGTAATTCAACTCAAATTGTGAAATTCGTGTATTAAATAAATTCAATGCACACAGACTGAAGTAGTTTAAGTCTTTGGTTCTTTTAATTGTGATGATTTTGGCTCACATTTAACAAAAACCCACCAATTCACTATCTCAAAAAATTAGAATATGGTGACATGCCAGATCAGCTAATCAACTCAAAACACCTGCAAAGGTTTCCTGAGCCTTCAAAATGGTCTCTCAGTTTGGTTCACTAGGCTACACAATCATGGGGAAGACTGCTGATCTGACAGTTGTCCAGAAGACAATCATTGACACCCTTCACAAGGAGGGTAAGCCACAAACATTCATTGCCAAAGAAGCTGGCTGTTCACAGAGTGCTGTATCCAAGCATGTTAACAGAAAGTTGAGTGGAAGGAAAAAGTGTGGAAGAAAAAGATGCACAACCAACCAAGAGAACCGCAGCCTTATGATTGTCAAGCAAAATCGATTCAAGAATTTGGGTGAACCTCACAAGGAATGGACTGAGGCTGGGGTCAAGGCATCAAGAGCCACCACACACAGACATGTCAAGGAATTTGGCTACAGTTGTCGTATTCCTCTTGTTAAGCCACTCCTGAACCACAGACAACATCAGAGGCATCTTACCTGGGCTAAGGAGAAGAAGAACTGGACTGTTGCCTAGTGTTCCAAAGTCCTCTTTTCAGATGAGAGCAAGTTTTGTATTTCATTTGGAAACCAAGGTCCTAGAGTCTGGAGGAAGGGTGGAGAAGCTCATAGCCCAAGTTGCTTGAAGTCCAGTGTTAAGTTTCCACAGTCTGTGATGATTTGAGGTGCAATGTCATTTGCTGGTGTTGGTCCATTGTGTTTTTTGAAAACCAAAGTCACTGCACCCGTTTTCCAAGGAATTTTGGAGCACTTCATGCTTCCTTCTGCTGACCAGCTTTTTAAAGATGCTGATTTCATTTTCCAGCAAGATTTGGCACCTGCCCACACTGCCAAAAGCACCAAAAGTTGGTTAAGTGACCATGGTGTTGGTGTGCTTGACTGGCCAGCAAACTCACCAGACCTGAACCCCACAGAGAATCTATGGGGTATTGTCAAGAGGAAAATGAGAAACAAGAGACCAAAAAATGCAGATGAGCTGAAGGCCACTGTCAAAGAAACCTGGGCTTTCATACCACCTCAGCAGTGCCACAAACTGATCACCTCCATGCCATGCCGAATTGAGGCAGTAATTAAAGCAAAAGGAGCCCCTACCAAGTATTGAGTACATATACAGTAAATGAACATACTTTCCAGAAGGCCAACAATTCTCTAAAAATGTTTTTTTATGATGTATTCTAATTTTTTGAGATAGTGAATTGGTGGGTTTTTGTTAAATGTGAGCCAAAATCATCACAATTAAAAGAACCAAAGACTTAAACTACTTCAGTCTGTGTGCATTGAATTTATTTAATACACGAGTTTCACAATTTGAGTTGAATTACTGAAATAAATGAACTTTTCCACGACATTCTAATTTATTGAGATGCACCTGTATGTGCAACCGCTTCCCTGTAGTGAGCATCGCATCATATCATACAGTGAGCAAACCAAATTGCCCTCTGTCCCGTTACGTGGACACGTGGCAAGCCCTAACGGGTATTTCAGAATGGGTGTAAAAAACGATCAAACATGGTTATACGATCCAGTTTGCATGCCGGCTACCCCGTTTCAATGGCATTCTGTCTTCCACGGTTTTCGTTCGAAGACGCGCCAGTGTTACGAGCTGAAATACACAGTCTTCTCGTGAAAAGCGCGATAGAGATTGTGCCAAATTGTCAAGCCCAAAAAGGGTTTTACAGCCATTATTTTCTTGTCCCAAAGAAAGACGGCCTGGATCAAAGCGCCTGTTCAAAATGATTACTCATAAACGGATCTTATTGCATGTACGCCCACACAATTGGTTTGCATCGATAGATCTGAAGGATGTGTACTTTCATATCCAAATTTACGACATCACAAGATGTTTTTGAGATTCGCGTTCGAGGGAACAGTTAAATTCAAAGTCCTGCCCTTCGGACTGTCTCTGGCTCCTCGCACATTCACAAAGTGCATCAATGCGGTTCTCACCCCTCTGAGGCTGAGCGGCATGCGCATCTTGAACTACCTCAATGATTGGCTGTAACTGCCACAATTAGAGGCTCTATTATGCCAGCACAGAGACTTACTGCTTCAGCATCTAAACAGCTTGGGCCATTGGGCGAAGATCATGCTCTCCCCCAGACAACAAATCTCCTTTTTGGGAGTCCGCCTCGACTCCATGAGAGGGCGTGTTCAGGCCATTCTACAGTGTCTGTCTCAGTTCAAACTGGGGAGAACACTCCCACTGAAGTTGTTTCTGAAAGCATTGGGATTTATGCCAGTGGCATCAGCCGTCATCCCATTAGGTCTCTTACACATGAGACCTCTTCAGTGCTGGCTGAAGCGCCGTGTGCCACGACATGCTTGGCGCCAAGGGTGCATGTGCATCACTATATCCCGTCGCTGTATAGCTGCTTTAGCGCCATGGACAACTCCTGCGTTTTACCAGTGAGGTGTCGCGCTGGGGCAAGTTGTCGGGCGGAAAGTGGTGACTACGGATGCTTCAAACACAGGTTGGGGGGTGGTGTGCGGTGGACGCCCGACTTTCGGCGCTTGGACAGGGGCGAAGAAAGCGTGGCACATCAACCACCTAGAGCTATCGACTGTATTTCTAGCGTTAAAGGCTTTTCAGTCAGAAATAGCAAACTGTCATGTCTTGGTTCACTCATAAAACATGACAGTTGTGGCATATATAAACCGCCAAGGCGGAATTCATTCACTGCCACTGTCGCCGCCTTCTGTGGAGCAAGCGTCATCTCATCTCCCTGAGAGTGACATATGTCCCAGGTCACCTGAATTACGGCGCGGACCTACTGTCACACCAAAGGGTGATACTAGGCGATGGAGACTTCATCCTCAAACTGTATTGAGGATTTAGTAAATATTCGGCAAAGCAGAAATCGATCTATTTGCCTAAGTGGGGAATACCCACTGTCCCCTCTGGTACTCGAAGTCACAAGCCCCGCTGGGAGCGGACACAATGGCCGGCGAAACTCAAATATGCATTTCCCCCGGTATGCCTGATTCACTCTGTCATATGCAAAGTCCGAGAGGACAAGGAAACAATTCTATTGGTTGTGCCGAAATGGCCCTACCAGCCATGGTATCAATTATAGAGATGCTATACAGCTCGCCATGGGAAATACCGCTGAGGAGGGCTCTCCTCTCTCAGACGCAAGGCACAATCTGGCATCCCCAGCCCCAGTTGTGGAACCTGCATGTGTGGCCCCTGATCGGAGTGAGCTAAACGTGAACTGACACATTCAGTCATGAACACCATTTGAAAATGAATCGATAGTTATTGTACTTTGAAATTTCATTATTTAGTTGTGTTTTATATTATATCATCAATATGCTCAATCGACAGCATTTGTTCATAATGTTGATTACCACACAAATTAATTTCCAAAAAAAATTAATTCTTAAAAAAATAAAAAAATAAATCAAGGTTCCAGTGATGCACTTACAATGGAAATGAATGGGGCCAATTTTTGGAGGGTTTAAAAGCAGAAATGTGAAGCTTACAATTTTATAAAACCACAAACATTAATTCTCTGTTCAAATTAAAACTCATGTTATTTGAGCTGTAAAGTTGTTTAAATTGTAATTTTTACAGTCATTTTAGGGTTTTAGGATTTGTTGACTACATTGTCATGGCAACAAAGTTGTAAAATTGGCTATAACTTTACACAGAAAAAGTTAGTAAGTGATTTTATCACACTAAAATCATGTTAACACACATATTGTTTATGTCTTGTGACTATCAGTGAGTGTTTTAACGTTTATGGATTGGCCCCATTCCAAGTGCCTCACTGGAGCACAAATCTGGTTTTTTTTAAAGAAAAAGAGAGTCAAGTCGTTATTAATTTTAGATGTAATTAATATTATGCCACATATTCTCTCGATTGATCTTAACTTGTATTGAACCTGGAATATTCCTTTAAACAACCACACAATGAATGATGGCAAAAGCACTTTTTCAACCTGCATCACTTATACACAATATATACTTTATATATTAGAAGTCGACCGATAGTGGATTTTGCTGATAACGATAACTAAGGTGGTGGAAAATACAGATAACTGATCAATCGGCCGATAGTTTTAAGTTTCGATTTAAAGAATGTTAAAAATGTACTATACAACAATGGGCACAGACATAGAGGCTAAAAGAGTCCAACATGTATAATATCCCAGATTCAGTTTATTGTTCAACCAAAATCCCAGTAATAACCCCCCCCCAAAAAACAAAAAACACTCAACACTTATGTGTCCCACATCTATCTGTCAGTGGATCCTCAGCTTTCTGACAGATAGGCAGCAGTTAGTGAGACAGGAGAAATTCACTTCCAGCACCTGTACAGTCAGCACTGGTGCCCCCAGGTATGTGTGCTCTCCTCACCACTCTTCTCCCTTTATACAAATAACTGCACCACCAAGGACCCCTCTGTCAAGCTCCTGAAGTTTGCAGACAACACTACTGTCATCAGCCTCATCCAAGATGACAATGAGTCTGCATACAGATGGGAGGTTGAACGGCTGGCTCACTGGTGCAGTCAAAACAACCTTGAGCTGAACACGCTCAAAACGGTGGAGATGATTGTGGACTTTAGGAGGAACACCCCAACACTGACCCCTGTGGCAGCGGGGGCGTGGTCAAGCATCTCTCCGGAGAGAGAAAGCGGTAAGGGCGCTTACACCTGAGCTAAATTATGTCTAACACCTGTCTCTAATTTCAGTGAGCACGGAGAGAGCGGCATAAAGAGAGCGACACAACGCTCAGTCGAGAGAGAGACTGGATATGACAGAGCCAAGCCAGAGCAACGATTCCCTAGTAGTGAAAGTTTATTTGTAGAAACAGTGTGTGTTAGGGTTTAGACAGCGTATAAAGGTAACTGTAAAGTGGTGTCGAGGAAGAGGGGAAATAAAGCTTCACCTGAAGAAGGAAAACTGCTTCTTGCATCCTCTTTTACACCCCCCTTACCATTCTAAACAGCACTGTGGCAGCAGTGGAGTCATTCAGGTTCCTGGGCACTACCATCTCACAGGACCTGAAGTGGGAGACCCACATTGACTCCATTGTGAAAAAGGCCCAGCAGAGGTTGTACTTCCTTAACCAGTTGAGGAAGTTCAACCTGTCACAGGCGCTGCTGATACAGTTCTACTCAGCAGTCACTGAGTCTGTCCTCTGCACTTCAATAACTGTCTGGTTTGGTGCAGCTATGAAATCAGATATCAGAAGACTACAAAGGACAGTTTGGACTGCTGAGAGGATTATTGGTTGCCCCCTGCCCCCCCTTCAAGAACTGTACACTTCCAGAGTGAGGAAAAAGGCTGGAAAAATCACTCTGGACCCCACTCACTCTGCCCACTACCTTTTTGAACTGTTGCCTTCTGGTCGGCACTACAGAGCACTGAGCACAAGAACCGTCAGGCACAAGAACAGTTTTTTCCCTCAGGCTATCCATCTCATGAACAGTTAAATCTGCCCCATTTGAGCAATAATTAATGTGCAATACACAGTTTAGTCTATTTATATTTATCCAACATACCATACCTCTTCTGCCATACATTCCCTTGCTTCTTTATATAACAGATTTGTATTTGTATATTGTATGTGTGTGTGTGTATATATATATATATATATATATATATATATATATATATATATATATATATATATATATATATTTAATTTATTTTTTCCTATTGTGTATTTCTATATATACTTTATTTTCTATTCACTTTTTTTTTATTCTATTTTTTTATTATTATCCCTGCTGTATTGTTCGTGCACTGGAAGCTTCTGTCACCAAGACAAATTCCTTGTATTTGTAAGCATACGTGGCAATAATACTCATTCTGATTCTGATTTCACCAGATGAGTTTTAATGTTGAATAAGGTTTATTATTATTCACAAGATATGAAGTTGGAGACAAAATGTATGTGCTGATAGGAAACGTTTTCATATAATCGCATATTTCTTGCCATGTCCTCGCTTCAATTTAGATTACTTGATTACCTAATCAAATACATGGTATCTAACACATTATTAATTTATTTTCTTAAAAAAACCCGCAAAAGGCGAGTCAATAGTTCACTGTCATATATAACACGTTAATAGAATTGAAATAAAGTAAGGAAGTTGAAATAATTTAGCAAAATTATTGGTTTCCATCATCTTTCATGTCGACACGCCCCTTTCCGACTCCACTCGAAAGACCACATGGGCACATTAACCTCCCTGCAACGTTCTAGGAAGGTTAGTTAATGGTAATACAAATAAAACCTAAAAATCAACATTAGGGACGTCCTGTGTAGATTCCTATTAGGTTGTCAAAAAAAAAAAAACTCTCCTTGAATGTTCTGGGAAAGTTCGTTTATGGTTATAAAAATAAAACCTAATAATAACCATTAAGGAACATTCTGTGTATGTTCCCTTAGGTTGTCACACAAAAACCTCCCTGCAACATTCTGGGAATGTTAGTTTATGGTTACAATAAATAGAAACAAAAGAGAACGTTCCAAGAATGTTAGGATGCCGATGGTCAGGTTCCCAAAAACAAATAACCAAACGGGACCAAAAATGCTAACGTTGTATTTGCTGGAAGAAAAATATAGGCTTTAAAGCTGAAGTGTGTAATTATTTCAGTGTCAAAATATTTTCTTTTATTTGCTTAATATGCAGAGACAAATATAAGTAAGCCATTCTTAAGTTAATTTTCTCTAAAACTGTAAACACTCTGTGGCACTATAAAAATTCCTGTGTTTGTTTTGAAGGTCCCGCTTAGACCCGCCCCAACAATGTTAGTCAACTAATGACCTGAGTTGGGGGCGGGACTATCTGAACAACTGCAGATGAGGGGTGCATTCAGAAAGCTGCATTGGATGGTGACTTGTGGGCAAGAACCCAGCACTACAGTGGCAGACAAAAGACATTATCGTTGTGTTTTTCCTCATGAGTTCCCCACTGTAAGCTCGCGAAAGTCTGACGATTCGTGAGAGTCATTATACTCTGTCAACATTTGTTGTTTTGTTGGGCATCATTTTAATATAGTAATACACACATGATGGAAACGATATTTAACAGACGTTATTCTATTTCTCTACAATTTTTTGGAATGCCCATTTCCCACTACTTACTAGGTCCTCGTGGTGGCGCGGTTACTCACCTCAATCCGGGTGGCGAAGGACAAGTCTCAGTTGCCTCCGCTTCCACGCATCTCGCTGTGCATGACAGCGCGGAGACTTACAGCATGTGGAGGCTCATGCTACTCTCCGCGATCCACGCACAACTTACCACACGCCCCATTGAGAGCGAGAACCACTTAATCGTGACAACAAGGAGATTACCCCATGTGACTCTACTCTCCCTAGCAACCGGGCCAATTTGGTTGCTTAGGAGACCTGGCTGGAGTCACTCAGCAGATCTTGGATTCGAACTCACGACTCCAGGGGTGGTAGTCAGCGCCAATACTCACTGAGCAACCCAGGCCCCGACGTTATTCTTTTAATGTGTCATTAGTCCTGCAAAACCTCACTAGTGTGATGATACTAATGCTGTCACTGTTGTGATAATGCCAGTAGTTCTCTCACTGGCTTCAAATGTGTTGTGACGGTTAATTGCGCAACAGGAAGATTGCAGCACATCTCGATTCTCGCGAAGATGCCCCATACAAAAATCGAGAGTTCATGGCAAATTTGCTACAAAACTCGCTGCAAATTCGCCACTGAGAATTGTCACATGCAAATGAGCTTTGCGGCAAATTTTCCATTGTTGCCAAAGGTTTGCCGGAGGTTCACCACTACCGGTGAAGAATTGCAAACTTCTGGCAAACATTTGCGGCGAATCAAAAGCTCATTTGCATGTGAAAATAACGAGCGGCAAATGTGCTGCAAATTTGTGGCTAGTTTAGATTTTTTGTACATCCTTCTGTCCTTCCGAGTTCGTTCTTTCAAGGTAGCCTGGCAAGAGCGCAGTCTCCACGAGAACGCAAGTCCATTCTTTGCGTTCTTTGAATTGAGAAACACCCAGTGTTTCATTTTGCAATTCCGTTAGGTGGCTCTAATGTCGAATACATTTCACACAACAGCTTTAAGAAACATTCTGTGAAATCAAAAATGGTTGTCAGTCCTGCATGATGTCATCGTTTTCACAAATTCTTGTTTTTGTATGTTTGCACGGAGACGATAACTGCATCGTTTTCAAAAACTTGCACTTTGAAACCCGTTTTCAAAAGTTTGCGTTTTCAGGCACCAAAACGCCGTTGTTGTGTAAACGAACAGCCAAAACCTATAAAAAGTTTTCTTTTAGTTGAAAACGTCGTGTAAACGGCCCTGTGAACGTTTACAAGCGCTGTTAATGCGCTGTACGGCGTTTCGCTCAAACCATTGGCTTAGATCCATGTCAATCACAGGAGTGTGGCCAATCAGCTGACTGAACCCCACCGGCGAAACGGAGCGGTCTGATTGGTTCACTGGTATCTTCGTTCTGAAGCGGTTGGTGAGTTGATATGCTGCTCAACCGATTCGACGCTGAGAACAAACGACCATCTGTTTACTGTTACATTGCATACATTAATCCGTCAGATTAAGCGATCAATAAATCACCTACATTGATTTCATAGAACCTGAAGGTAGGTAAAAATAAAAAGACAGTGCTTTGATAATATTTGCTCTTTTCTGAATCGTGTGTATCTGTGTTTGCTAGCAGCGCTGATAGACAGATACACCTCGATGATTTAACTTGATTTTCAGAAGTAATCGATGTTTTTATATAATACACACCTCCTTGTGTAGTTTACATTTATGTTATCCATGCTGCGCTATCAGGGTTGTCAAAATGTTTTAATAACACGCTGATTTAAGTATAGCTAGCATGATGTTATATAAGCTCCGTGCTGCGTCATGTTTATTTATCCAATCTATTCACAAGTAACTTATGTATTATACACTTGACTGTCTTTAATTGGGGTTATTCCACTTTAAAATCATTGCAGTGGTTTTGTCTTCGTGCGCAATGTTTATATAACGTGTTAAATGTATTATGAATTAAAAAGGGGGCGGGGCAAGTGTGGGAGGGGCGGTAAACATGCACTTTAGTGTTTCTATATGTAGTGCATTTTTAGGCATATGTTATGCATAGATATGTAAAGCACTTACTGAATGACTACATTGGGAGGGCCAGTGAACACGATGTTTAATGTGTAAACAACAACTGTCTAAAACCTTGTGAGCTGCCCACCTAGACAATATATTTGGGTATTCATTATACATAAGTCTGTTAATAGTAAATGATTGGGAGGGGCAGTGAACGCTGATGGAATGCTGTCTAGGTGGGCAGCTCACTAGGTTCACGGTTTGTGTACTTTTGGATCAGTCTGTATGTTTAGGCAATAATAACCCTCAGGTCAGTCATTCATTTGTACATTTCCTTGCTGTTTTTCAGAGAACTCCTGGTCAAGACTGCATATCTGCTGAGACCTGTTTGCCTGCCTTTTGCACAGATTTTTGACTTTTCGAAAGGGCACTTAGGGGGCATTCATTTCAGACAGTTTCTCATTAGTGAAGTCTCCAGCCACTGAGCATGTCAGTGGCTCTTCTCGTGCGATATGCCACACTCGGCGGTTCCCGTGTCTGCTGTAGGGCTGCTCTTGGACTGACCAGCATTCATCACGAAGACCCGAGACGGGCTCTGCACACTCCATCACCTCCCCTATCCAGCAACTCTCGCTTTGATCCGGACAGCAGTGGGCGTCCGACTACCTGGGACTCTTTTGGGATCTGGGACAACCGCATCGATGAGCCTATTTTGCTTCCGTCAAGTATACGCTATGGAAAGCCCATCCCCAAAGTTAGCCTGTTTAAGGTGGGATGCGCTTCTCAGATTGGCCAGCGGAAAGAAAACGAAGACCGTTACCAGCTGTCGCAGATGACGGAGAACATCATGTATTTTGCCGTGTTTGATGGGCACGGGGGAGCAGAGGCTGCTGAATTCTGTCACAGGAACATGGAAAAGTATATTAAGTAAGGATTAGACCTTTAAATGAGCATTAATGGGGTTCTGTTTTATTTTCAAAAAGTACCTTTATTATTTCCAGTGACATCAAACTCACTTGGTCATGACATTGCTCACGTAGTAGATCCCTATGGTGACGCAAGCGGTCTGTTTACTAACATGAGACTAATTCTTGGAATTCTTTCCAGGAGATAAGCGCTGTGCTTCTAAATCTATTTAAATGATTATAGGCTTCAGAGTTAGCACTCAACAGGCGTTTATGTCCACAGAATAAGTAACTAACTGTTTGTATTACATTTGGGGAATGTTTCAGAGACATGGCCGCGGAAGAGGATAACTTGGAGTTAGTTTTAACCAAAGCATTTCTTGAGGTGGACAAAGCATTAGCGAGGCATCTTCACTTCAGTCCAGATGGTAGGTCCTATTTCATCGATTTAATCTTGAAAGCATGCATGTTATACGAATATCTTAATTTGTTGTTTTAGAGTGCAGTTCTTTTAGCTGTATAAGTATTGCTTTGATACTTCAGGTATACATGTAAAAGAGCCAAGGGAATGTTTGTGAGCATTTTATAAAAAAAAAAAAATCAATGAGCTCTAACAGAAAACATAAGACTTGTATAATCTTTTTCTTGTGATGGTTTACAGAATTCTCTTTGGCTCTGTAAATTGCGTCCATCCCAACATACAGGTAGCACTAACTTGCATGTATATAGCATTAACGTAATAATTACTTTTGTTAGATTCACTATGTTAAAGGAACATTTCACCCAAAAATGAACATTCCTTCATTTATTCACCTGCACGTCGCTCCACCCATGTGACTTTCTTTCTTCTGTGGAACACAAAAGAAAACTTAACAGGTTTTTGTAGTGCAAATGAATAGTGACTGTGGTCTGTCAAGCTCAAAAAAGGACAAAAAACCCCCGAAAAAAACCACAGTAAAAATAATAGATATGACTCATGCACTATATAGCAAGTCTTCTGAAGCCATACGATCAATTTATGTGATAAACTGAACTAAATTTAAGTCATTCACTATCAAATCATACAATTAACATAGTCAAGTATGGTGACTACATCGATAACATCAAAATTGATGCATGTCACAAGAACCAGTGAGGTTTAATGTTATTAAAGGGACAGTTCACCCAAAAATGAAAATTCTCTCATTTACTCACCATCCTGGATATGTATACATTTCTTTCTTCTGCAGAACACAAACAAAAGATTTTTAGAAGCATATTTCAGCTCTGTTGGTCCATACAATGCAAGTGAATGGTGACCAGAACTTTGAAGCTCCAAAAAGCACATAAAGGCAGCATAAAAATAATCCATAAGACTCCAGTGGTTTAATTCATGTCTTCAGAAGTGATATGATAAGTGTGGGTGAGAAACAGATCAATATTTAAGTCCTTTTTTACTCTCAATGTCCACTTTCACTTCCACATTCTTTTTTTGGTTTTGGCGATTTGCATTCTTTGTGTATATCGCCACCTACTGGGCAGAGAGGAGAATTTATAAAAAAATACATTTAAAAAAAGGGCTTTAATATTGATCTGTTTGTCACCCACACCTATCATATCACTTCTGAAGACATGGATTTAACCACTGGAGTCAAATGGATTACTTTTATGCTGCCTTTATGTGCTTTTTTGAGCTTCAAAGTTTTGGACCCTGTTGACTTGCATTGTGAGGACCTACAGAGCTGAGATATTCTTTAAAAAAAATAAATAAATTGTGTTTAGCAGAAGAAAGAAAGTCATACACATCTGGGATGACATGAGGGTGAGTAAATGATGAAAGAATTTTCATTTTTGAGTGAACTATTCTTTTAATGAATTTGATTTGAGAGTGAATAACAACTTAAATTTCGTTCTGTTCATTGTACAAAGTAATCATATCAACTCAGGAGATTTGGAATATAGTGCATGATATGTATTGATCACTTTTACTGTACTTTATGGTGTTTTTTGTTCTTTTTCACAAAAAATGTGTGTTCCACGGAAGAAAGTCATACGTGTTAGTAGTGACATTATGGTGAGTAAATAATGACAATGTTCTTTTTTGGGTGAAGTAACCCTATAATGTGATTTAAAGCTATTATGATAGTACAAGTAAGGCTATGGCAGGTACATCTTATTCATGTAGTGTGCGGCCCACTAGTGTGGCCTGCTGCGTGACATGTCCAATCTTGCCCTGTGTGTTTGCGTGTTATATCTACAACAGCCGAGGACCCAGCTAACCCCCTATAAGAGCTGCAGCTCTGCGGTACCTTTATGGAGGCCAGAGGGCTTGATTGCTCCAGCGGGTCCTTGCGTGGACTTCTGGAAGGTTCCTCACCTTTCTCTCCCTTTCTCTATCTTATCCCTCCTTTACTGTGCTCTGCCTTCTGTGTTGGTTGCTGGCAAAATATGATTGATTAGCAGTGTTCAGAGCTTGTTTTCTGTGTATGAATGACATAGGCCTATTTTATTTTGTACTTAGGAAATAGCTTTCAGTAATTCTGATTTAAGAAATGTCATTCACTAAAAAAAGAGATGAGCCTCTTCTAGTCCAAGCATAATGTTTTGCATATGTAGTTCAGTACCTTAGTTAATAAATAAAAACCACCTTGAAAAATGTTATCAGATGCTTTTAACCAAAGCAGTACATAATGCATTTTGTAGTGTGGGGCACTTTATGTATATGAAGGCCTTGAAACAGGACTAAATATTTGGTTTAGCTTCTGTGTGTGAGAGATAATTGTGCAAAATCGGTTGCAAAGCTCTGCATTGTGTTGCACTCAGTCTGTGCTTTCATGAGCTCTAACCATTCTGCCTTGCTCTCTGGTGTGTTACAGCCTCTCTGTTGAGTGCAGGCACCACTGCAACAGTTGCTCTGCTGAGGGACGGGATCGAACTGGTGGTGGGCAGCGTGGGCGACAGCCGGGCCATGATGTGCCGGAAAGGCAAAGCCCTTAAACTCACTATGGACCACACACCTGAGAGAAAGGATGAAAAAGAGAGGTAGGATTATCGTGGCTTGCTGTGAATCTTTTTACTACTGTTGTGAGTACTGTTCATTTGATTCTTCATTTGTTTGTGTAGGATACGTAAGACTGGAGGTTTTATAACGTGGAATAGTCTGGGTCAACCTCATGTCAACGGCAGACTGGCTATGACACGCAGTATTGGTGATTTTGACCTCAAAACTTCAGGTGTCATTGCTGAACCAGAGACCAAGAGAATTTCGGTGAGACCCAGAAACATGTCCATTCTTTTTCTTTTTTTATTGTAGGCTTCTAGGGGAAGTGACCCAATTAAGCCCACTTACTGTTTTATTTTGAAATATAAAAAGACAGGGCATGGAGAAAAATGAAAAGACCAAGAACAAAATTATAAGGATGGTCAGATTCCAAAATTAAAGCTTTAATTACAAAAATAATCCAAATTGAGGTGTTTATGTAGTAAAATGTGAAGCATTTACATTTTTAAAAGCATATTGGAACACACGTGGGCTTAAATGGTAAACATGATCCTTATAAGCCCACTCCAGATTTTCAGGTTTGCAGCTAAATAAAGTAACTTCATTTGTCAGTTTATCACAAAACATAATATGAGTGTCTAGATGAGAGATTGATCTTTGATTTAATACTCATTTTATGGGAAGGCTGTTAACATTTATTTAAGAAAACATGTAAAACTTAGATTTGGGTGGGCTTATTTGGGTCACTTCCCCTATACTGTATATAAGCCTGTCAGTTGTGTTGATAGACGTCTGTTTGTGTTTCAGTTGCATCATGTCCATGACTCCTTCCTGGCACTCACCACTGATGGCATCAACTTCATCATGAACAGTCAGGAGATCTGTGATGTCATAAACCAATGCTATGACCCTAAAGAGGCAGCACAGCGCATATCTGAGCAGGCGAGTCCAATAATCTAATTCCATCATTACTTCTGGTATTTTATTATTATTATTTTTTTACGTACCTTAAATCCAAAAAAGTTGGGATATTGTGTAAAACAAAAAACAAAAAATAATGACTTGCAAATATTTCATAGCTAATTAATGTTTTATGATAGTATGATATGTTTTCACTAATCATCTGTAAACATCAGTTCAGTACAGGTCATAAAGATTTGCAAATTAATGATTTCTGTATCATGTATTTCTATTTTTATTTATTTATTTTGAAATTTTACACATTGTTTCAGCTTTTTGGAAATTGAGGTTTGTAGGTAAAAATCCCAAAACATCAAGGACATTTCTATAGTGAAAATACAGCATATAGATATGCTCAGTTCTGAAATATTTAATAAGCTAAAAATGGCCGTTCACTAGTGCAATCAATCTAAAACGCATAAAATTAGGGATGCACCAATATAAACATTTTTAACCAATACCGCTTTTAACACACACAAAAAAAACTGTTATACTGATATTTTGCCGCTTTATTTTGTCATCAGATCACTGCTCAGGAATTATGTTTAAAAATGTACAAATGTTTTTTCTTACAATAAATAATTTCCATTGAACATTGATTGGATCTGTTGAATACATGACAGGTCAAAATTTTAAAGAGAGCCACAATGAAAGATAAATAGAAGATAAAAATATTGAAAATAACAAAATATCAAGCATACAAAAAAAAATTATTTTGTTCTTCTAAAACATTTTTGCACTTCTGTTTTTGCAGTTCAAAACAACAGAACTCACATTTTACATGTTTGTACTGTAAATAATAGAACATCACAAATTCACAAATTATGCATATGCAATTCCACGGACATGTCACCATTGGAACAAAACACCCTTTTAAGTTCTATTGTGGTGTAATGGATAATGGAAAATGCCGTCCAGACCACTAGAGGGCGCAGTCTGCTTACACAATGCTGAATGAAGTGCTGACTGAAGCGCTGATTGCAGTCTATTTTTAAACGTTGCCTTTCAAGCTTTTGTAATCGTGCAAGACCATATTTGCGATTTCAGTCTTAACTCAATCAGTCGTGCAGCCTTGATGGATACCATACCAATGTCTCAGAAGTCAAGTTTGCTGGTTTCAAAGCATTTTGGATGGTTTTACCTTATAAATAAGTGCTGCTTTCACAACTGTCACGTCTGTAACAACGTTTTTTCCTCAATGTGTGAACGAGAAAGAATAAAAATTAAATATTACATGTACTTCGGAGTGCCAACCCTTCTACATTCTGTGGCTATAATTTTTTCTGGATTGTGCATTTGAATTCAAAGAGTTTTTAAAAAGTGTGATGATAATTATAAATAAAGCATTTGTTTTTTATATCAGCGTTTTCATGCTTAAAACCAATTAATTTGGTCAGTAATCGGCCGATAAATATTGACGGCCGATACATCGGTGCATCCCTACATAAAATCTTTTATAAAATGTAGTATCCTTATCCAGTTATCACTAGGCACTGTGTATATGGGTCGTCAAGGTGTTGAATGAGAGAAGATGCCGTCTTTGTGTGCTTTCAAGCAAAACCAAGTGTGACTGAATACTTATAATATTTTGACTCTTATTGAATTCTACTCTATTGGTATTCGGGTCTTGTTGGAGTCATGCATACCAACGGACAAGGATCTGTTTTATGGTGGAAAGGAAATGCGAAGCGGTACGAGAAACTCGGAAGCTTATGGGACCGGAATGTGCGTTAAATATTTGTTCACGGGTAAAGCGCATTTTATAAATAGCCAACTTTCAGCACTTGTTTTTCTGAATAATAGCATGTGAAATGATATAAATGTGCCTTTTTCTGTAGACTCAAAGTTTATATATGTGCATTACCATAATGCCATCAGTATTGGTTTCTATGTAAGCTCCGGGTGAGTGCAAATGTTTTTTTATTACTATTAATGCATATTGTTCGTTTCAATTTTTCCGAAAACAAAAGCATTTATTTTTGAAGTAAGCTTATTTTGAAACCGTTCTTGATAACGTTTGTGAATAAAACAAAATATCAATTTGATATTTTTAACTGACATTTTAAATTACAAGTAATCGATTACTGACTACAAAATTACCCACAAATGCCCATCCCTAGTAATCACGAATGACTGGGAAAGAAATTGAAATTCATTGGTCAAGAGGTATGGGAAGCCTGGAGGGTCCTTGCTTTCTTTTGTTTGGATCCATATTGTTTCATAACTGCAAATATTAAACATGATGTTAAAAACTCTTATGTCCCTCTCAGGCGCTTCAATACGGAGCTGAGGACAACAGCACGATCATTGTGGTGCCGTTTGGTGCCTGGGGCAAACACAAGAGCTCTGATGTGAGCTTCTCCTTCAGCCGCAGTTTCGTCTCCAGCGGTCGTTGGGCCTAAAGAAAAATAAGGAAGATTGATGGTTTCAGTCATAGAAGTGACAAGAGTGTGAACTGACCAATGTGCAATATTCTCTTAATCCATATGTTGAGGAACGCCTCAAAAACACCATTCAACCAACATTTTGGAACAATAACCCGAAGGAAAAACGCAAAGCTTGCTAACTTGGACTCATCAGAATGATACTGAGCGGTCCGTTTTGTCTAGAAAAGCAAAACAAACATTGCAATAATTTCTGGAATTATTGCTTCCCACATTTTGCTCCAAATCTGTCTCAGTGTATAGCTTTTTCTGGTGACCTCAGTTCTGGTTTTGTTTTCACGTTTACAAATACAAAATGACTGAGGATGTGAATGTAACATTGGTACTGTAGAATAGTTTGCCTTATCCCTTATAGTGAAATCAACACCTGTTCTTATGTTATTTTTTATAACAGGAATTTTAAGCACTTTCAGATTTCAGGAGGTTCCATTATAATTATTTTCGTAATTGCTGCCTCGGTAGTTTTGGCAGTGGACTACAGGCTATGTATTTCCTATGCACATTTGCCCATATCCACTCAGTAGACGACTGTATATACTGAAGTATGTACTCTTGTGTAAGCACATGTTTATATAACTGGGTGTCTCCTGTTTTAGTGTGAATATTCATTAAGCTTTAATGCTACACTTACAGTTTATGGGAGTATTTTTACTAAATGGAATTTGCCACTCAGCTTAAGGTCCAATTCGCAAATGAATCAGTGATTTTTCTGTGCCTTTTCCATAACAGTCTGTTCTTATTTGATATGCACAATGTTCTTCGATTTTATACTGTGACTTGTGCTGTCAATCACAACGCATAGAGCAAAGTACAGATGCTTGTTTTATGTTATTTATATAATATGGTTGGACAGTGAAATGTATGATGTATACAATTGTATAGAAGTTATATTTAAATATTTGTTTTCTTGTCTCAGAGCTAAAGAAGAGAAGTGTACCGTTTGAATTGTGACATGATCATTGTAATTGCAGACATTCTGCTTAAACCTAGATCTTTTTATAGAAAAGGCATCGGTCATAATCTCTGATGTCCCGTGATTTATTTTATTTTTTATTTCTAGAACCATACACGTGACCTCAGAAAAACAGCATCTATGTTCATGTCTGCATTAACAGTTCATATTATAATGCTTCTGTTACTTGACGGATTAATTTCTACATCAGCCTAATGTGAAGAGGAATTCGTTTACCTTCATTCTCACTCCGCACTTCTGCTCATTTTAAACTTTTAACTGAGTTTGTTTTCCTTTAAAACAATAAGGGGTCTTCTTGTAATGTTCAATAGCACATGCATTGGATGTACCAGTGCTTTCTCTACTTGTATATTGCTCTTAAGTCTACTTTTCTGTCAAAATGTATTCTATTCAGTGTTATGATAACTTGGTTTCATCAATCTGTAAAACAGTTATTTCCTGTTCTATACATGGACCTAATTTTGCTTTATATTATGCAGTTTGAAAATATTGTAAAGTACAATACACATGTGAATAAAGTTTAACCAGAAACATCTCTGTTTCTAAAACACAAGTGATTTTTACCCTCAGCTACCTAAGGATGCAGCCATACAAATTTTAGCCTATATTATACGCAAGTAGGGTTATACATGTTTATCTAGGGTATCTAGAGTAAACATGGTTATCTAGGGATTACAATTGATTTATTTCAATTTATGTTTTTATTTCCACGCACGCAGAATGAAAACATACATTTTAGTATAGCCTTAGTTCAGAAAAAAAAATAATATATATATATATATATATATATATATATATATACAGTTTATACATTCTCGCTTTGAATGGCATACTGTTGTGCTCTTTGCTGGAATCACATAGACTGCAACTCTATGGCGTTACATTAGTGTGCAAATTAACTTTAGAGCGCACATTTCTCTTCAATTATTTATTAGCTACAATATTTGACTGGACAAATTCAATCGGTTAACTTCCTCAATCGCGATTTTATGAGACATAACCGAAGGATTTTCATTCACGATTAGATTATAAACTTCAGTCACAATTTTCATTACTTGTATCCTTCTTTAGCGCCGTCGACGCTGTTTATCCCTCCCTCCGCTGCTCCATCTATATAAGAAACCCCTCCACAAACTGATTCAGAGGCAAACTTCATGTTGACTCTCCTCATCTGAGACTCAAAAGAAGAGCCCAAACATTTCAGGACGTGCAGCGGTGCTCAGGAGGGTAATTATCTTTTAATATCTTCACTGAAGTTACTTTATGGATTGACATCGTCAATGTTTCTGCAACAAAAATTCTCTGCTGATATAGTTAGATCTACAACAGACCGAAATGTGCTCTCATAAAAAAAAAAAAAAAAAAAATATATATATATATATATATATATATATATATATATATATATATATATATATATATATATATATATATATCAGCCTAATTTTAAGGTTTAGCCTTTAACAAAATTCCATCAAATTGTTTACCAAAAGTAAATTAATTAAACTTTAAATATTTATTTTATTAAATATTTTTCCATTTAATTTGATGGAATTTTGCTATTAAATTTAAATGCATAAATGTTAAATGAATTTTCTGAGTGTAAACACAGTGTGACAAAGTAATATTACAAAACCTCATTGCATTACTCAGATGTAGGTGGTGATGATGATAACAATTTAGGTGTGTCCAGAAATAAGATGCAAATTTTGACCCCATAATAAGACTGCAAAATACCCAAAAACTGCAGTGGAACTCAGCTTTATTATTATTATTATTATTAAATGATAGATAATTCACAAGGAGGACAAAAAAATAAATAAAATAAAATAAAATAAAAAATACCTATTACAGGCTTTTTGACCTCTTTTACAATAGCTTTAGTCAAACAGTTGGTAATTCCTCTGTAATCACAATTCATAATAACTTTAATCAGAAACACTTATATATATATATATATATATACACACACACACAATATGTTATCCTATTTTTAAGATTTACACATTTTAATTTCATAACAAAATTGCATCAAATTGAATTGTGTAACATTTAACAAAACATAATTAATAAAATGTAATTTTCTGTTATTTTGTTTCAGATTTCTGTTATGAATTGAAATGCGTTAATCTTAAAATATTTTTGCGAGTATTATGATTTAAACTGTATAAACATATGATATATTATTATCTAATGTTGAACAGTTTATTAGTATTGCACATTAAATAGTTATAAATTGCATGACACTTTTACGTCTTTATTAAAGTTTGAATGATCATATGATCAGAGCTACTGAGCATTATATTATGTTTATTAATGACTTATTAATGAAAGTTACCAATTATCCATTACTATGATGCACATCCGAGCATAGTAATCTATTTTTTTTGCATATATTTCTTGATTGGAAACTGCAACCAGTCTATCACCACAGTGAATTGTTCACCAGCACTAACTACACGATGGTAACAGAATATCATGTTACTATTTTTTAATGCTTGTTTCTGACAACACTAAAATATGCACAGTGAAATTGTGCTTATTTTAATTTTATTATTTTTTTTAATAGTATTCAGCATCCATTGCTATTCTCCAGCATTTCTGTCATTAGTGGCTGGTTGGCAATTTGTTAAATTTGTAAATGGAAATGTAATAAACATACAAGTGTATGGAGAGCGGCTCTGTCACTTTGCACTTTTTGTTAGCTAGCAAAAAATAAGTTCTGCCTATGAAAGTTGTATTTGTGCCTTCAAACATAATATAATTCCTCTTATTTATGTTATAGTTGTGTTTTCATGTAGAAAGCCTGACGGAAGATGACTGACAATGCTGTCTTTGAGAATGATCAAATCGCTGAGGAGACGGGCGGCAGAAATGGGATGGTGAGGTCAAAGGTTATCACCATGGAGGCCATCAGACAGCATCATGGAGCCACTGTCAGCTTCCACAGCATCCATTATAAAGTAGAACAGAAGACCGAATCCCTCTGCAGAAAAAACACTTTCCATAAAGAGATTCTAGTGGACCTAAAGTGAGTTCTAATATCACTATATTCAATGTGTGTGGGTGTAAAAAGAAAGAGAGAGAAAGAGAAAGGTCAAATGCCCTGTGTATAAGTGTGTATAAGAGTTTGTAATAAGGATTAGGGCTCATTTGGTCTCTTTAATCTGTTAACGGATCATTCTCGACATTCGTCGAGTCACACTAGAACACATATTCCTCCACCAAAAACAGCATTTAGAAACAGTTCTCCATTACTGCATACTTTAAAACGACGGCGTTCTGAGTTTTCAGAAAGTAAGAAAGTCCTACAGGTTTGCTACATGCATTTAACCTCCTGAGACCTGAGCGTGACTGCTGTGTGCATTTTCCATTTCAGTTTTTGATTTGTAACTAGTAGCACCTAATAAACATGCCAAAAAACCCAAAAAAAACCAAACATATGTGCAGTGTGCACAGCGGAACTAAGTTGTGAAATTCTAAGTAATATCAAGCTATAGAAAGTCAGATATTGTTTCATCATATTGTTTATGATATTTCTAGGAGTGTTGGTTATTCATGTTTTTGAGACAATACAGACATTACATCGTCAGAAAATCGCATAAATAATTCTGATTCAAAGTAATGGCCAGCATCATCCAATCACTGCCAACCATGCTAAAATAAAATTTTGCATGAAAAAGTCTCAATCTATGTACTGAATACCATTGTGCCATGTCTGCAAAACATGTTGAGTGGTCCAAACATAATCTGCAGCCCGAAACTGAACATTTGACTGAATGTTAGGAGTGAATGCACTTAGCTGCATAGGAAAAATATACAGTAGGATGCTTCCTTTCTCCCTAATTAGGGAATGACTTAACATCCAGTGTGCTGTCTGTCTGCACTGGTCTTAGAACAGTTTGAAATGCACCTTATTTTCATCATAACTCCTATATGCACAGTGAATATAGGATATTTGAAGGAAAATGAGCCTATAGTTCACGTACATGGTCACTGTATTTAACAGCGTGCCGTTTCGCGAAAAATCGATGACATTTTTAAAATGGCATATAGAGACTCTACTCTTTCGACTCAAATAGGGTTTAATGTAAAAAAAACTTAGAGGTTTCTTACCAGATGTAGTTTTGTTGCCGTTTCTCCCAAAGACAAACTCAGCTGTGATCTGTGCCATGTCGTTCTGTCACACGACTCGATGCATTGAAAGTTTAACCCTTTAATGGCAGCACAGATTCTCCTGAACTGAGATCAGTCAGTTTAAATGAAATGAAATTATACTGTACATAGCCAATAGCGAAGCCAAAACGTAATGTCCATGCATGTGGAAACGGGGTCTCGGGAGGTTAAGTAAATAATCACAGTATCTTTATTTCTGGGTGAACTATCCCTGTAAAAATGTTGTCGAATGTCACCTTAAATGGGTTCTCCGATGGCATTGGGTTGTAAAACACTTTTTGGAACATTTATATGTGCTAAATTATGTGTGCTGTTCTGTGTACACCAAGGGCATTAAATACCCTTGACATTTCCCATAGCAAAGTACGTAATTTCTTAGCCTTTGGGCATTCTCTCCTTAGTGTTAATTATATGATATTAAGCATGGGTTTTTGAGTCTAATCTCTTGATCTTTTGGCTTACAAACCACAAGTACACTGAGTTAAATGCAGTCAAGTGTAATTTTGACCTAATAAAAGACCTGATTGATTCTCTTGAGGGTCTCATCATCACCTGAATACCAGTTTTAAATCTTTTGAAACTCTTAAAAATGTTCTAATCCAGTGCTTAGATGAAGTTGTCTATACTGGCAAGCAACAGTTGGCAAAAGCACTCTACTTTTGGATTGACACAATAATATCTGAAGTGTGCCACATTTTTTCCTCAGAGACTGAAGAATTCCGTAGCAAGTGACATGAACATAATCTGGTTTTTATCTCCCTTTTCAGTGGGATCATGAGACCTGGTTTAAATGCTATTTTGGGTCCTACGGGAAGTGGCAAATCTTCGTGAGTAGATTTTTGACTTTTACACCTTAATAAGATATCTGTGCCAAGTAGATCAAGGAATCTGGACGGGTTTTTTTTTTTTTTTTAAACAGGTCTTTTGAATATTGTTCATGACAGTTTCCTCGAATAAATCAGAATCAATTAGATGTTGTTTACGCAACATTATTACCATTGTCATCTTCATTCTCATGGTTCTGAAGCCATTTTTCTCTCTGTACCAGGTTTTTGGATGTTCTCGCAGGCAGAAAGGATCCTGCTGGTCTTTCTGGTGAAGTTCTAATCAATGGATACCCACAGCCACCAAATTTCAAATGTCTTTCTGGTTATGTTGTCCAGGTACCGTGATTGATATGAACACTCATGGATTATTTTCTACTATAGCAATAGATGATACGTGACATTTGTGTGTCTATATTAAGGATGACATAGTGATGGGCACTCTAACAGTGAGAGAGAACCTCCGTTTCTCAGCTGCCTTACGTTTGTCCTCCCAAGTTAGTCCAAGAGAGAAGGAGGCAAGAGTCAACCATCTAATCTCAGAGCTTGGCCTCAACAAAGTCGCAGATGCAAAGGTGACAGAAATGCATGAACACATTCTCCCTTTAGACTCTCTCTGATGTAAGTGTGGAACCAAAGCCGGAAAGACCTTCAGCCAGTACCCCTAATTTCTCATACAGTTATGGATTCAGTTCAGAATACATTTTATCTTTTGTATGGTTGTACAGGTGGGCACTCAGATGATACGAGGTATCTCAGGTGGAGAGAGGAAGAGGACCAGCATCGGGATGGAGCTGATTATTGACCCCTCTGTACTCTTTCTGGATGAGCCAACCACTGGTCTGGATGCCAGCACAGCTCACTCTGTGCTCCTGCTGCTGAAAAGGTCTGTATATTCTTGTTATCATGAACAAATCCATTCATCGCCATAGACTTCCAATTGGACAGGATATAAAATCTCATCTCAGTGGAGCCCCAATATCAAATGTTGTGGTTCTACTTTCATTCTTGCAGTAGCTATGAAGCCATGTAAACTAAACCATTAGTCTATCGTTTCACCCCTTTTCACTGTTTTACCCTCAACCAATTGTCTATGTATTAGTAAGTCAATACAGTGGCCATCCCCCTATAACAGTTTAGGAGGTCAAAGTCTGGTATGGGCATTCAAAGCACAGAAACTCAAAGCAACTCAAAGTGTCTTTTCATTTCTTACCTACAAACATTACTTAGGAACTCTACAATTGTGGAAGATCATTAGTATTGTTGGAAACTGCAGAGGCAATTAAGCGGAGGTGATCCTCAATGGACTTTACTACTCTCAGTGATGGCCAGTTTTGATTTTGAGGCATCTTTGTTGAGCATCTTCACCTAGAAGATGAATATAGGATCTCAATGATGTGCCAGTTCTGGATTGTAGAAAGTATCATCACTGTGTCCGTTTGTTTTCAGAATGGCTGGTCAGGGACGCACCATCATCATGTCAATTCATCAGCCTCGGTATTCCATCTACCGGCTCTTTGATGGTCTCACCCTGCTGGCCAATGGCAAACAAGTCTATCATGGACCTGCTCAAGATGCTCTAGACTACTTTGCCAAGATTGGTATGCTCCGCTAGATGAGAAATACATGAAAGTTCTGTGGGAAAACAACTTTTAATAGATCTCTCAACATGATGGTGTTTGTTTTTGTAACGGTTTTTTAGGTTACACTTGTGAAGCCCATAATAACCCAGCTGATTTCTTCTTGGATGTTATTAATGGAAGCACAGCAGCTGTGAACATGACAAAGACACAAAATAATGGAGGTATTCTGAATACTTTTATATTAAATATAAAATGGTTTTAAATATTGAAATGGTTGTGCAAGACTCATTAACAAGCAGATTTCTAGCCTTTACGTTTTACATCAAAAAATTTGGTATAAAGCCTAATTTTGGTAACCTGTAAGTGGGTGCCAAATTTCATAATGATCAGCCGTTCATAACCTAATTTCTTAGGAGCTGAAATTTTATTGGCTATTGGCAGCCATTTTTGTTGATTTATGGAATCGATTTTTTAAGGAAATGTAAGCACTAAAGGAGTTGCATTTCAAAATCGTTGTTAGAACGGTTGCAGAGTAATGACAGTTTTTAAAATTATAGTGCACCCCTATTGGCAGAATTGTGCAAAATTTGGTGTGCATCTTAAAAATGTCTTGGTGTCAAAGTTTACCAAGTTTCTTTAAGTTTGGGCTTTGCGTTTAGAAGATAGAGGTTGATAAGTGAAAATGGGCCATGTGCAAAAATTTTACTACTTTAGATTGTAACCCCCAAACTCAGTGACAAACAAAATTATTTTAATTTCAGGAGGGTCTATAGATTATGTGTAGCAAATTTTGTGCAAATCGGACAAAAAAATAATGGCTTAGGAGGTGTTAGAAAAAGTAGGTTTTTAAGGAAATTCAAAATGGCCGAAAAAGTTTATAGACAGAAATTAAATTGGCGAAATCTCTTAAAATATGATGTGTCCTGTGAAAAGCTGACTTTAAAGCAATTTTCCTTTGTTTTCTTGTTGCAGTGTTGGTGTAATTACTGTGTTTTGGCATGGCAGTGTTAACTGATCAATATTGATAAACCTATATAAACCCATTTACAATTGTCTGACAATTCATCAGGAATATTTTTCCCCATTGTTCTCAATGAGTTATGATATTTTAACACTTTATCCTGATTGTGTCCTTACTTGAATAAATGAACTTAACCTGTGTCTGATATTATGTGCAATGTCATTGACAGACTTTGATGTTGAGTTTGAAGTTGCTACTATTGGGCAGCAGTGTATGGAGGATCAGCTAGTGGAGAAGTACACAAACTGCAGCTATGCGCAAGGCATCAAATCCGAGCTAGGGCGCATCATCCATGCCAAAGACAACAAAATGAACAGAGCAAAGTGTCACTCGATCACCTACAACAGCTCTTTCCTGCATCAGCTTCACTGGGTGTCCTGGAGAACCTTCTGGAATCTAATGCTCAACCCACAGACCTCAGTAGCACAGGTACCACTATGTTTACACAAATGTTCTCAATTGAAAATCTGATGTGCTTTTCACTGACTTGACCGTATGTTTTTTCGCTTCATTTTAAATATCATATTGAGTTATATAACATACAAACATTATTAATATGGTTTGCACAGGCTTGACGATAGGTTTTTGTGGAAAGTGATTTGTCATATTAATGTGAAAAAATGAATATGCTTTAGAAATATGCTTTTACATTCATGCTTATAATGGCTACATTTACTACTGGGTAACTTTTGAAATCTCTCGATACCTGTCTGGGTCATTTTTCACCCCAAAATATAGAGACTTCTTGCTTAAATTAAATTAAGTCTATTTTTAGGACCATTAAGATTTTTGCATTGTGACATTATTTTCATTATTATGTATTTATTTATTTTTTTACAATAATGATAAAAATAAATAAATAATGCTCATAACTTAAATGCAAAATAAATAAACATATGATATATTTACATTGCAAAGTATTTATTCTTCCTGGAAGTATTTGTTGTAATCCCTTTAATTTATGCTTATTTAAATTATAAAAAAAGAACTGTTTTATAATCATGAGAATCTATTGAAAATTACCATCGAGAATATTAGAAATGACAAAAAACTCAAAAGTAAAACATCTGGATACATTATGGTAATACAAAGTTTGGGATGGAATTTTTATCCGTCACTGCAATAAATAAATAAATACTTACTGGTCCTAAAAATATGCAGAATTATCTTTATGTAATATAATTTCTTATTAAACATGTCTAGGTCATATTTTACCCCTAAAAAGAAAGATATAAGAAATTATATTTTTTTCTAATGGAAATGAAGCCTATTTTTGGGATATTTTTTGTTTTGTTTTTTGCATTGTGACATTATTTTCATGACAATTATATATTCCCTCCACATGTTTGGTATCAAAGTGTAAAAATCCTATTTTCATTACTGTAATGCAAGCAATATATGTCTATGGTAACTCAGATAACCACTCTGTACAATTGTGGTGAGAAGAATATAATCTCAGAATGCTATTCTGAGATGTGGGTTGGCACTGTTTTGGCGGCACGAGGGGGACCTACACAATATTAGGCAGGTGGTTTTAATGTTGTGGCTGATTGGTGGATTTTTTCTAATGGAAACAAAGCCTATTTATTGGACTATTTTTACTTTTTTGCATTGTGATATTATTTTCATGACAATTATACATATAGTCCCTCAACATTTTTGGTATCAAAGTGTAAAAATCCTATTTTCCTTATTGTATATTGTATATGATGTACTGGCTTTAATTTATGCTGATTACATGTTTTTTTTTTATATAGTAATGAGAATCTAATGAGAATCACCATTGGGATTAATAGGAATTAAAAAAAAAGCAATTACTGTAATGAAAATAAGATTTGTTTTTGCATTATGGTAATAAGATATGAAATGAGAGTGGAAATGTGCTTAATTTGCATGAAAATACTGTCACAATGCACAAAATAAATACAAATAATAATCTTAATGGTCCTAAAAATAAGCTTAATTTTCTTTATAGAAAATCTAATTTCTCATTTTCTTCTGATGTTGGGGTTAAAAATGTGACCTGGATATATTTTCAAGAAATTCCCCCATTCAGCATAGTCTGTAGGAATGGATTACACTAAGCAAAAATTTGTTGCCCAAACTCTTTCTTGTTCAATGGAAACATTTGTGAGATCCGGTTATGACCATATAGCCGGCCTTGCGTTGTCCACAATTCTTGGAAAGTAAACATTTAGACCCATTCCCTCCCAGCCACCACCAACCCGATCCAGCTTTTCCTAATCTTCTTCAAAAGAGAATTTATAAGCTCATTAACAACCAAATGCCATCAGAGGAGCCCTCACTTTAAAAATTATTAACAGTCAAATTGCTCCCAGAAACTTTCGTCTAATTTCCCGAGGTCAAACTAAGCGGATTTGATGACTATTGTGACCCTTGTCTGCATCGTAGACAATCTGAAGTGATATCATTTGTGGCGAAGCAGTGCGGGAAAAAAAAAGGGCATGCAAGCGAAAGACAGCGTCTACCAGACCATCACCTGACTGGAGTTAAGCTGAGCAGTGGCGCCATGACATTAAGGGTAAAAGGGTATGAGCCAAGATGGTTTCTCAGCTCAAGCTCTGCTGTATTTGCTTAGCCTTTCACCCTGGGAACGGCCTTCACACCGCTCAGACACTGGTCTGCACCTATAAGCTGTCAAGAGATTACTGTCAAACTCACTCGCTGTCACTCTTGCTTCTTACCTTTATTTATTAAATTAGCATCAGAAATGTTGACAGGATTTTGAGGGTTGTTACATATACATACTGTAAAAATTGAAGGGCCAGGGAATTAAGGTGATCTTAAAATTGCCTGTTCTAAATGTATGGTTCCCCATTTAGTATTTAAAAATGATAGTAAATGACAGGCTAAAAGGTGGACAATTAAGTGCTTTCACGGGGCATTTGCCTGCATTAAAGGGATAGCTCACACAAAAATTCAAATGATTTCATCATTTACTCATCCTCATGCCATCCCTGATGTTAATGACTTTCTTTCTTCTCTTGAACACAAACAAAGATTTTTAGAAGAATATTTTTAGCTCTGTAGGTCCATACAGTGCAAGTGAATGGGTACCAAAATGTTGAAGCCCCAAAATGCACATAAAAGCAGCATAAAAGTAATCCATAAGACTCCAGTGGTTAAATCCATGTCTTCAGAAGTGATATGATAGGTGTGGGTGAGAAACAGATCAATATTTATGTTTTTTCCAAATAAATTCTCCTCCCTGCCCAGTAGGTGGCAATATGCACAAAGAATGCAAATCGCCAAAAACAAAAGAAGAAGAATGTGGAAGTGAAAGTGGAGATTTATAGTAAAAATGGACTTAAACATTGATCTGTTTCGCACCCACACTTATCATATCACTTCTGAAGACATGGATTTAAACACTGGAGGCATATGGATTACTTTTATGCTGCCTTTATGCGCTTTTGGACCTTCAACATTTTGGTTTTGGTTTCAAACCCAGAAGGCTATTTCGCTTCGGGTCCCCTCAGGAATTTCCTATGGGTTTTTATAATAGGTTTTTTTCAATTTATGAGGAAACTAAGGTCTGTGGTAAACATCACTTGAAGATAATTGGACGTTTTGTTCTAGAACATAAATTACAGTCAAACCTCAAATGTGAATTTTGAAGCCTCTGTGGTTTTAAAAAATGTATGTTGCTAACAAGTTTCTAAATAAGGACTACAATTACCACAGGCATGTGAGTGTACGTGCCTGATGAAAAAGAAAACCGTTGTAGTCCTTATTTAGCAACTTGTTAGCAACATACTTTTAAAACACACGACTGATTCAAAATTCACGTTTGGGGTTTGACTGTTGTAATTTATGCTGTAGAACAAAACGTCCAAGTATCTTCAAGTAATGTTTACCACAGACTTTATTTTACTCATAAATCCAAAACTGCCATTATAAAAACCCATAGGAAAATACAGAGGGAAACCATGGCTTGATTCTCTTCCAGGTTTTTGGACTGCAACACAAACTGCTCGACTGTACATCCTTTTCTCATTTTGATAATTTTTTTTTTCTTTTTTTTTTTCTGCCAGTTGGCAGTCACAGCACTCATGGCCGTTATTGTTGGTGCCATCTTCTATGGAGTCAAAGATGACCAGAGTGGAATACAGAACAGGTGACCCCCTGAAATCAAAATGAAAGTGATATAAATTTTAGACCATGTCTTTAAGCTTTAAGGTCATATACAGTATATGATAGTATACTGCTAAACACTGACAAAATTAGCTTTCAGCAGATATTTGCATTTAAAATGTGCATTAAAAAAAAATAAAACCAAAGAAAACTGTGCTTGTCAAGGCAGTTCACAGGGACATTAACTAGTCAGCTGTGCAGGATAAAAATACAAACATGTAGAAGAAAAAGAGGAAGAACAGAAGTTGTATTTAAGCATTATAATATTTTAAAGTTCCTTCATCAAGCCATCAAGCAGACTGTCAATTTGTGCAGAAAGTACAGCTGCCATTTTTTGCATATACATAAAGCTTCCTTTACTTTTGCATTGGGCTATGTGCTGGTAAAGGGAATTGTTCTTATTGGTCCCATATAAAAGTTGTGTTCAACTTTTCAGGTTTGGTGTTTTGTTCTTTATCACAACCAATCAGTGTTTCAGCACACTCTCTGCCGCCGAACTCTTCATCACAGAGCGCAAACTATTCATGTATGTATTTCAACACCTGCTTGCCACTTCTTAATATCCAGGTTCAATACAAGTTAAGCTCAATCGACAGCATTTTTGACAATGTTGATTACCAAAAAAAAAAAAAAAAAAAATGCCAGTTACTTACAAGGGAAGTGAATGGGGCCAGTCCATGAACATTAAAATACTCACTGTTTCAAAAGTATAGCCACAAGAAGTAAACATTATATGTTTTAACATGTTTATTGATAAAATCGCTTACTAACCTTATCTGTGTAAAATGATGTCCAATATTACAACTTAATGTTGGTATGGCCTTTAATCTTGTAAACACCCAACACTGGTAAATCCCTGATTTTGTTACATGTACACTAAAGTCATGTTAACATGTATAGACCGATGAGCCAAACCATAATGACCACTCACAGGTGAAGCAAATAACGCTGATCATCTCCTAACAAGGCCACATGTCAAGGTCTGTGTAGATTATATTGTAAGCGAACAATCAGTTTTCGTAGTCAACGTGTTGAATGCTGGAGAAATGGGCAGGAGTAAACACCTGAGTGACTTTGACAAGGGCCAAATTGTTATAGCCAGACGACTGGGTCAGAGCATCTCTGAAACGGCAAGGTTTGTGGGGTGCTCCTGGTCAGCAATGGTGAGTACCCACCGACAGTGGTCCAAGGAGGGACAAACCACAAACTGGTGACAGGGTGTTGGGCGCCCAAGGCTCAATGATGCACGAGGACAACAAAGGCTATCCCGTCTGGTCCGAACCGACAGGAGGTCTACTGTGGCACAAGTCACAGAAAATTTTAATGATGGTTACGGGAGGAATGTGTCACAACACACAGTGCATCACACCCTGCTGCGTATGGAGCTGCGTAGCCGCAGACCAGTCAGAGTGCCCATGATGACACCTGTCCACCATCGAAAGCGCCTACAGTGGGCACGCGAGCGTTGGAACTGGACTTTGGAGCAGTGGAAAAAGGTTGCCTGGTCCGATGAGTCCCATTTACTTTTACATCAAGTGGACGGCCATGTACGTGTGCACCGCTTACCTGGGGAAGTGATGGCACCAGGATGCACTATGGGAAGATGACAAGTCAGTGGAGGGAGTGTGATGCTCTGGGCAATGTTCTGCTGGGAAACACTGGGTCCGGCCATTCATGTGGATGTCAATTTGCCACGTGCCACCTAACATCATTGCAGACCAGGTACACCCCTTCATGGCAATGGTATTCCCTGATGGCAGTGGCCTCTTTCACCAGGATAATACACCCTACCACACTGCACACAATGTTTGTGAATGGTTTGAAGAACATGATGAAGAGTTCAAGGTGTTGCCCTGGCCTCCAAATTCCCCAGATCTCAATTTGATCTGCAGCGGCTCCACCTCGCAACTTACAGGACTTGAAGGATCTGCTGCTAATGTCTTGGTACCAGATACCACAGGACACCTTCAGGAGTCTTGTAGAGTCCATGCCTCGGCGGGTCGACGCTGTTTTGGTGGCATGCAGATGACCAACAGCATATTAGGCAGGTGGGCATAATGTTTTGGCTCATCAGTGTTTACATCCTTTTGCTATACTTTTGAAACATGGACTGGCCCCATTCACTTCCACTGTAAGTGCCTTATTGTAACCGCAATTATTGATTTTTTTTTTTTAAATAGTTTGTGACGAGCGTGATGAGCCGAAATATTTTGTTTTGGCTGTCGATTGAGTTGAGTCGATTGTATGAACTCACAATTACACATATGTCATGAACAACTGCAAAGTTGCTTTTTCTTCTGTTTTAGTAGCCTGGATAAGTAAATTAGCTTTATGTTTAAAATGTTTTGATAAAATACTTGATCACAAGTGCTTGTTTTGAATGTGCAATGATAATTTTTCTTTTCAGTCATGAATACACAAGTGGATACTACAGAGTGTCTGTCTACTTCCTGTCTAAGATCCTGTCTGACATCATTACTCAGCGCACAATCCCTTCAATACTCTTCACCTGTGTTGTTTATTTCATGGTCGGTATGTATTCTGCTAATCAAACCTTAAAGATGCAGTACATAGTTACACTGTAGAGACCTAGACTCATAGAATAAGCGTTACTATAACAACATTTTTGCAAACTGATTTTTACGTGTCGCTTGTTTTGCTGCAGTTTCCTGGTGAAATGAACACTAGAGGTGCTACAACTGTGCGTTTTATTCACTTTCACACAAATCACGACTACAATGGCTGATTATGACTTATATAATAACATATAAATGTATATATATATATATATATATACACGCTTATTTTATCGCTCTTTTACAAACACTGCTATGTTATGTTATCGAAACATTTTACTCTAATGCATCATTTGAAAAACGATAGATTTTAACGCTTGTATTACAGACCTACATTTACACATTAATTCCAATGTGATTCCTGATAGAGTGTTGGACTTTGGACTCGGAAGACCACTGTTCGAGCCTAGACAGGACGCAAGCTGACATGTGAGACGAAAGTGTTATAGAATTGACACGAAATGACATGGCTGCTTCAGTAAATGTGCTTTTCATGTCCAGTTTGCTTTTAAAACACATCGGTTAGGTTTAGGGTGTTGGTTTAGGGTAAGGATGTCTGTTTTGTTCACCACTTATTTATCTTTTTGAACACTATTGGTTAGGTTTAGGTTAAAGTTTTAGGTTACAGAGGTACATTTTACTCATTAAATCATCCATCTAATATTCACGTTAAAAACCTCGTCTGATTACGACAATTTCCCTGGTGAAACTGCAGTCAAATGAGAAATACAGCACGTAATTTGGGTTTGCAAAAATGTGGCCATGTCCACGTAATTTTTACGAGATCAGGCTGCTGTTAACGGTGAAAACGTGCCGTTCTTTCCTTGAAGAACTATTTATACCTGATCCGACCCTTTAAAAAAAATGTGTTGGTGTAACCTAATGTAGTCAGGTTGATTCATATTAAATAATACTTTTGATTTATCAACTGATATCTCATCACAGATTTTATAAGTCACTGCTTAGCTCTCTGTAAAAGATGATATTGAGAAATCAAATTTGTGTTTCATAGGGTTGAAATCCACAGCAGCCGCATTCTTCATCTTCATGTTGACGGTGATTCTGGTGTCTTGTACGGCTGCAGCGATGGCCATGGCCATCTCAGCTGACCAATCAGTGGTGGCCGTGGCCAACATCTTCATGACCATCAGCTTCATCTTCATGATGGCAAGTCGATTTCTGCCATTTCAAACTCTGCAGTCAGTGCCTTTTGCCTTGAAGACCTGCATATTGACTCTCTAAATGCATGTGTTTGTAGATCTTCTCTGGTCTTTTGGTTAACCTAAAGAGCATCATGGACTGGCTGTCCTGGCTTAAGTACCTCAGCATCCCTCGCTATGGGCTTGAGGTAAGAACAACCATTTCTAAAATGTAATATAGCTTTGAAATACAGTACGTTTTTTATATTGTGTATACAGTAGTACAGTATGTCTGTGGAATTTATTTGAACAGGCATTGGAGATAAATGAGTTTGTGGGGCTGAAGTTCTGTGGAAATGTCTCTGCTGTCAATCTTCCAGCTGTCCTGTTGACCAACAGCAGTCCTACCACTGACATCCTCATGTATGTAAACAGCGATGTTGATATGCATGTGTTTCTCTGCACTGAAGCCTGATTATTCTATTAGAGAGAATGTTTATTAAAGCACTTGCCAATCAGTAGAGTGGCTTATAGCTTTTATGATGGTAACAACAATATGATAAAAGACACAAATGGACATAAAGCAGATTATAATTTATTATAAGAATCCGAATAAACTAAGGGCGCCCTTTTGCTACTGATGTGTTTGACAGCCATGAGAAGATGGTCACCTGTTCGGTAATGGTCTCAACTGTATTTTTGGTGGGCGGTGTTTTGAAAAGAGGGGGTGTGTCTAATTCAACGGCTCAGTCTCGTGGAAGTTCCAGAATGGAATCGCTTACAGCACCTTTAAATGTTTAAATGTGTCTGGAATTTTCAGTTTGCAGTGGAATCTTACTTAAACATTCCATTTCATCTTATATTTTAGGTGCACAGGAGAGCAGCATCTGAAGTTCCAAGGAATCAATTACTCATCCTGGGGTTTATGGCAGAACCATGCCGCTCTAATAATCATGACATTGATTTTTCTCATCATTGCTTACATCAAGCTCAGATTAATTAAGAAGTTCTCGTAAATGTACTGATTGTGTCAAACATTAGCCTTATGAATCACCACACCGTCTGGACAAGCAATGTTCTTCCAAACGTCTAATGTAGCACACACAATACTATTCAGTCGGTAGGCTATAATAAATGCTGCCTTCACATGCAATCAGAATTATCCTACTTCGCACTTCTCAAGTGCTTTGTTGTCTGATAAATGGAGGACGCCAGTTTCATTCATGTATATTTCTTGGGGAACTCTTATTTTGACCGAAATACGTGCTAGCCAAGTGGCTGAAGAGGATGGAATTTTGGTAAAAAACATGCTATTTTCTGTGTAAAAATGTTCAATAAGCATCAAATAGTTCCTGATGTATGTAAAAAAGCAAACAAGAATATGGTAGCTGCATTTAGAAAAATGAATTAAACCATCATTCGCTATTGAAACTCTACTCTCCTCCTCCATGTTGAACGTTTACGTCTCACAACTCGAAAAATTGGGTATCAAAATGATCTCAAGAGTTTCCCAGTCGTTATTACAACTTGAGGGGGCGTTCATGTGCAGCTCCGAGTAGGAAACTTGTATTTACGATAATTCTGATGGCACATGAAGGCAGCATTAATCCTTCTATACAGTAAGGACATAATGTATGTAGATATAATGTTTGTGTTTCGTCCCCAAGTTTGGGGATATTTTGAAGATCTATTGAATTTGCATGTAAAAATGATCAGGGTTTTACCATTTAAACTATAATAGTTTAGTACTTAAGATTTAACAGAAGATACTCATTACGTTTCTTTACATGATTAAGTCTAAGCGTAAATATTAAATTAAACGTATTACATTAGCCATTTGTATCTATTGCTGTTTTTTTGGGGGGGGGGGTGGTATTATATTTCACAGATAAACAAATTGCAAGTCAGTTAATGTGGCCTACATTTCTTAAGAATAATTTAAATTCACAAAACAACCGTGTTGCAACCAGGACGAGGATTGGATTTTCACATTTCAAAGCGCATTCTGCTGGCAAGACGTGTACGAACCTGGTACCATTCAATCCCTGGAAATCCAAGTAATCTATTTTAATGTGGTCTAATCCACCGCCAGCTAACTTCAATGAGAAGATTACAAAGCCCCAGTCCTGTGCTATGAGCACACATTTCATTGCATTTGCTGAAATCCATCGTATCTGTGGGTAATAACGACACAATATCCCTTTATTGAACAGATCAGCGCCGATCTTACTCTGGCATGAGTTGTTAATGCTTTGTTAGGGTGCATTTTGATTGGGATCAAGATAAACGTTCTTTGTTACCAAATAATGAGGACATTATGAGTTTGGGTGGATTTTATTTCAAATGACTGTGACATTAAAGTGTAAATAGTGTATATTTAAAATTCTGCCAGCTATAAAGCACCATAAAGCATAGTACATACTAGGCAAGAGTTACAAAGCTATATACACAAATTGCAAAAAGGCAAAAATATTGAAAAGATACCATGGACTTTTTATTTTGTTTTAAGGTGACGTGTGTAAAATGAAAATTTGTTTGTTTGGGACAGGACTATCTGTTTGACCAAACAATGGAAGATATTACACTTCACCTTTAGGCACCAGTGAAAAGCTTTGTAAATCCTGCCTTGAGAAAAATACACATGGGTTTCCCATGAAATCAGATGCACTCCGAATCGAAGTTTGTTTCAAGTTGCAATAAGTATCAAAATTATTTATGACCAATAATTATTAAAGATTAGAATTGATGCATATTATAGACACATATAACAGAACATGCAACACTTAAAATGAATTAAATTAAAAAGTGAACTAAAAAAAAAATATGCATAGCAAACCATATTTTCAGTGAAAATTTCACTAAAGCTCTTTTCTGGAAAATACATAGTAAAAAGATGTGTGTAATCCAAGTTTATACTGTATAGATAAAACAATGTGTGACCACATTCATCCTTTGCAGTGCTCAATAAGATATGTTTTATGTTTATGAATAGCTATGCAGTATTTTGCATTCATTTCTTCCGTTGACCACGTACTGAAAAGAATTGGTCCTTACTGAACATGATCGTATAACGTTTTTGCAATCTCATTAATCATTACATTCATAATTCTAAATGTCAGATGGCTTTCTTCATAACTGATGACAAAAACTGGATAATACTGTCAGTTAGTTAGTGCTTGGATCAAATATCTAACACTCTATATAAAGAATTTCTAATGCTTAACGTTCTAAGCAGTGCACTCAATCATAGCAAAATACAGAACAAAACTGTGATATAAAGAATTACTTTGCACCATCTTGACCATTTCAAAGATGAAATACAGTAGAAGCAAAGAATAGTAAAAGATTATGCTGATAATCTAATATCATAGATGTGTCTCTTAAGGGGCCGTTCAGACCGAAAATGATCTTGCATTAAAATAAGCAAGATGCAGCGCAACAAAGCGTGTTTTTTAAAAGTTAAAGTTCTTCTAACTTGACAGGGCGTCTAAAAAACTTGACACTCCTGCGCAAGACATTGAAAAACAGTGAGATGTGGCGCAACTCTCAAAAGACGTCCATATAGCACATGTTTACACAGAAAACTACAAAACAGCATAGATGTTTTTTAAAGAAAAAATTAAGAAATAAAAGAAGAAATAAAATGATCATAGCCAGTACACTGCAAAAAACATTTTCCTTCTGAGTATTTTTGTCTTGTTTTCCTGTAAAAATAAACGTTCTTAAAACAAGATACATTTACTTGAGAAGCAAAATGAATTCGTTATATAAAGTGGCAAGAAAAATTATGGAATTGGAATTACCGGCATTTATGAATACATTTGTCTCAAAATCTGGTTTGATCTTCATCAAGTTACAATAATGAATAAACACAATCTGTTTTAACTAATAACACACAAAGTCTTGTTCTTGTACATATTGAATACGTCATTCAAACATTCACAGTGTAGGCTGAAAGAAGTATTTGAACCCCTAGTCTAATGACATCAACGAAAGCTAACTAGAGTCAGGAGTTGGCAAACCTGGCATCCAATTAATTAAACGAGTTTGGAAGTGTGGGTTAGATCTACTTTGCCTCATAAAAAGCATTCAAACATTTTGAGTTTGCTATTCACAAGAAGCATCTGCTGACGTGGATCATGCCTCGCAAAAAAGAGATCTCAGAAGACTTATGATCAAGAATTTTTACTTTGCATAAAACTGGAAATGGTTACAAAATTATCTTGAAGAGCTTAGATGTTCATCTGTCCACAGTTAGACAAACTGTCTACAGCGATTTAGTACTATGGCTACTCTCCCTAGAAGTGGCCGTCCAGCCAAGATTACTCAAAGGGCACACTGCAGAGTGCTCAATGAGGTAAAAAAAAAAAAAGAACCCTAGAGTGACAGCTAAAGACTTGAGGGTATCATTTGAACTGATTCATGAGTCTACTATATGGAAAACATTAAACAGGCATGGTGTCCATGGCAGGACACCACAAAGGAAGCTGCTGCTTTCCAAAAAAGTTTTGGAAACCACTTTGACACTCCACAACGCTACTGGGAAATTGTTTTGGGGACTGATGAAACTAAAGATTGAATTGTTTGGGAAGAACATGCAGCACTATGTATGGCATAAAAAGGGCACCACATACCAACATGAAAACATCATCCCAACGGTAAAGTACGGTGTAGGGAGCATCATGATTTGGGGCTGCTTCGGGGCCTGGACCGCTTGTCATCACTGAGGGAAAAATGAATTCCCAAGTTTAACAAGATATCCTACAGGATAATGCCAGGGTGGCTGTGCACCAGCTGAAGCTCAGTAGAAGTTGGGTAATGCAGCAGGACAATGACCCTAAACATCAAAGTAAGTCCACTACAGAATGGCTTAAAAAAAAAGAAAATCCACCTTTTGGAGTGGCCCAGTCAGAGCCCAGACCTCAACTCAATAGAGATGCTGTGGAATAACCTCAAGAGAGCCGTTCACACCAGACATCTTAAGAATATGGCTGAGCTGAAGCAGTTCTGTAAGGAAAAATGGTCCAAAATTCCTTCTGAACATAGTGCAGGTCTAATCCGCAGCTACCGGAAAGGTTTGGTTGAGGTTATTGCTGCCAAAGGAGGATCTGCCAGTTATTAAATCCAAGGGTTCACTTACTTTTCCACAGCACTGTGAATGTTTAATGGGATGTGTTCAATAAAGACATGAAAGATTATAACTGTACACTTTGATGTAGATGAGATCACATTTTATGACCAATTAATGTAGAAAACCAGCTCATTCCAAAGGGTTCACATACTTTTTATTGCCACTGTACATATATGCACTGAAATCTAACCAAATGTAATACAATTTTAAAAACTTTACCAATAGGGTAAGAAAAAAAAAACTTGATTCGAAGGGAAAATAAATGTATTTTTCTTACCTTATTGGCAAATAGTTTCTTTCTTGTTTTAAGCATAAACTCCACTAAATTTTGTTAGATTTCTCTGAAACCAAGACTTAATATCTTGTCATTTTTGCAGTTTACATGTTAGAAATTATGTAAAGTTTACCTCAAATGAAAATGCATTTAATTATTAACTAATTCATATGTGGTATAAACTAAAATCGAGAATCCACTGACTATCATAAAAACTAATTAGTTTCATCAGAATGTCCAATAAAATTATTTTTAAAAAGTAATGAAGAAAATGTGACAAAAATCAGGTTTTAGAGCGTCCTTGTTGCTTATTGACAAACACTTCAATTTATCTTCATATTTTCATTATAAAGCATAGGTTGGCTACAGACAAAAGCCCCAATTAACTTTAATATAAAGAAACACAAATAAATAGCTTTTGTGTAGGACTATTTAATTCTACAGCTTTGGCCCTGTGGAACAATGGTCGACCCTGAAATTTTGACACCAACATTCTGAAATTTTACTTAATAGATTTTGCCTAATGCACTGCACTAGATATGACTCTTGAGAACAAATTGCGGAACACTTAAATACAACCGAAATCCCTCACATATGGGCGGCCCCATTGGCTGCAGCATCCGGGACTTCATTGGATAGCGATGAGGGTGAGCGGGAACTGCGTGGGCGGAGCTGAGCGGCTATGGCGATTGGTGTGGCCTGATTGTGGCTGACCTGTGATATTGTGTCATCAGACTCCCAGCGCTCCAGCTCTTCTCTCACCAGCCTGTCCATCTGCTCCCGATGCAGCTCTGGATCTCTGCCCATCCTCTCATCCTGGAAAAGGAGAGAATGGAATGTTAGCCATGATAAAATAATTGGTACAATTTAGCACGATGCTAACACTGAAAAAAAAATAGTTGTTCTTTAACTTTAAGCAAAAACTTAATGTTTCAAATGCATTAATGTACAAATCAGGGATCTCACACCTACTGTATTGACTAATGAATTTCAATTATTTTTGCATGACTTTTCCAATTAATTGGATTACTGGATAAGGGTTTTAAAAATGATTTAAGACCATAGCATAACTTGAAAAATCAGCCTGATCTCATGAAAATTACATTACCGTGGCCACATTTTTGCAAAATGAAATTACGTGCTGTCTTACATGTTTCGCTAGAGTGAAATGTCCAGCAGGGGGCGCCAAAAGTGAGTGAAATGGTGTCGTAATCAGGCAAGGTTTTTAGGGTGAATGTTAGATGGAGGTTTTAATAAGTAAAATGTAACTCCCTAACCTAAAACTTGAACCTAAACCTAACCAATAATGTCCTAAAAGCAAATGAGATGTAAACAAAACAGACATCCTTACCCTTAACCAACGCCAAAACCTAACCGATAGTGTCCTAAAAGCAAATGCGACATTTTCTGAAGCAACCATGTCATTTTATGTCGCTTCTATGACACTTTCGTCTTATGTGTCAGCTTTCGTGTTTGGCTGAACTCGAACCTTGATCTTCCGAATTCAAAGTCCAACAATCTATTAGGTGAGCAACCGCGCAAGCGTTGGAAATAGTGTGTAAATGTAGGTTGGTCTGTAATACAAGCGTTAAAATATATAGTTTTTTAAATGTGTTGGAGTAAACGTGTTTCGATATCATAACATAGCACTGTGTGAGTAAAGTCACAATAAGCCATTGTACTCTGTGTGAAAGAGAATAAAATGCACAGTTGTTGTAGCGCCTCTAGTGTTCATTTCAAAAGGAAACTATGCAGAAGCATAGAACACGACATGTAAAAGTCAGTTTGTTATAGTAACGTTGATTCTATGAAACTTGGTTGTAAAAAAATTTAGATTCACTATAGAAATGTCCATAACTTTTTAATATTTAATTAATTACCATTACTTTTCCAGGCCTAGAAATTATGTTTCAAGGTTTTTCATGACCATGGGAACTTTCATTGCATCTTTTTTTAAATACAATGAAAGTGAAATGTGACTAACATTCTGCCTTACACATCTCTTTTTGTGTTCACATAGGTTTGGAACAACATGAAGGTGAGTAAATGATGACAGAATTTATTTATTTATTTTTTCTCCTCTTTTTCTCCCCAATTTGGAATGCCCAATTCCCAATGCGCTCTAAGTCCTCGTGGTGGTTTAGTGACTCACCTCAATCTGGGTGGCGGAGGACGAATCTCAGTTGCCTCTGCATCTGAGACCATCAATCCGCGCATCTTATCGCGTGGCTTGTTGAGCGCGTTACCGCGGAGACGTAGCATGTGTGGAGGCCCACGCTATTCTCCGCGGCATCCATGCACAACCTGCTACGTTCCCCACCGAGAGTGAGAACCACTCATTATAGTGACCACGAGGAGGTTCCCCAATTGGTTGCTTAGGAGACCTGGCTGGAGTCACTCAGCACACCCTGGATTCGAACTAGCGACTCCAGGGGTGGTAGTCAGCGTCAATACTCGCCGAGCTACCAAGGCCCCAATGATGACAGAATTTTAATTTTCATGTGAACTCTCCCTTTAAGAGTTTCTTTCATCACCTCCATGACTCCATCCAGGATTCGTCCAAGCACATCTCTCCTCTTCATCTTGGCTCTCTCCATGGCCTCTAACTTGACAATAACAGCATCTATTTTTGACACAATGCTGCCGATAGAATGCTCCATACGGTCCACTCTACGCACAAGCCTGACAAACCACAAGAAACATACAATACTTACATTTTGAGGTAAAACAAATCGTGTCATTATAACCAATTTGTTTGTACAAATTGTAAAAATTGGAAGTTTTTAATGCTAGCAGAACATTTTAAGCGCATGTGTTTTGTAGAAGTAGTGATAAGCAAAATTTACACTTGGAACTCCTCATATGACACGCCTCCTGAGCTGCTGCCACGGCGACGAGAGCTGTGTCCGCTGTCCTCATCATCGTCCTCCTCGGAGTCGTCCTGACTGCGGGAGAAGCTCCGCCCACTCACTGGTCTGGGCAGTGAACTGTGCTCCAGATCCAAGTCCTCCTGGCATGTGTTTAATACATACTAAGAATCTGCTGCAGCGTGTGTATTTGTCCATTTGCTGATTCGGGTAATTGTTTAAACCTTTTCTAAAAGTGTTATGTTCTGTCCTCATTTTTGTACAAAGATGAGATTAAATTTAAACACTCAGGTTCTCAGCTTCATTTTAAGTCAACCCTTTAGTCTATGCAACTCTACTTGTTTTTAAAATTTTCTGAAAACAAAACATTTCTAAAAACTAATCTTGCACTACATTCATTTCTATTAGATTTCTCACTCACTCTCTCTTTCTCCAGGTCATCTCTCATCTGCTGATGTTCATGCTCGGTCAGTTCCTGATCTCCATCAAGGTCGTACTTAGCAAAGATGGCTTCAATTTCAGCGTCTGAATGGCCCTTTCTATGAGTACACACAAAAATATTAGTTACAATGTAAAAATGTTTTTCGTTGCTATTTTGTATCATTTTGCTGAAGTAAACATTTCTCACCCTCTGAGGTCTTGCCGGAGCTCATCAAAGCTGAGTTTGCCCCCAGCCTGGTGTAAGTTGTCTGGAATATCATTGACCGAGGTCTTCTTCAGTTTGAGTTTTACCATTGCCCTGTTATAGCCCTGAAACAGCAAGGGGGAAAGATCAAATGTAGATATATTGCAAATTATTTAGGTCCATTTCTTGGTTGAATTTCATTTTGTTTGCTCATACCTTCTTGATCAGGTCTGTTATCTCCATCTCTGACCTCTGCTGGGCCATATCAGCTTTCACCTCAGAGTAAGTGTCATTGATGATGGCCAAGAACATATTCTGAACAAATCAAAATATAACACATGTAGTGAAAAAAAAGACCATACATAGGGCTGGGCGATATGACTTGGCGATACGAGATTTTGCTAATTGAAGAGACATGGATAGGTTTTTTCCGGGATTGAAAATTTAAATTAAATTCAGCAAATTCAATGACATTCATCTTGTGGAATATATGCTTCACATGAGCGTTGCACGCACTCTCTCTAGAGAACACAAATGCACGCGAGTCAAGCAGGCTTCCCGATATTTGTCCTCTTGAGAGGAGAGGGCAAAGCGGGATGGAGGAGGTCAAATGGCTAGATAGCACGACATTCAGATACAGTACTGTGTCATTCGGCAAAAAAAGATTTTTCCCCTTTTTCTCCCAATTTGGAATGGCCAATTCCCAATGTTCTTTTAAGTCCGCCTGGTCACGTAGTGATTCGCCTCAGTCCGGGTGGCGGAGGACGAATCCCAGTTGCCTCCGCGTCTAAGATCGTCAATCCGCGCATTTTAACACGTGGCTTATTGAGCACGTTGCCACGGAGACATAGCGTGTGTGGAGGCTTCACGCCACCCCACCACACGCCACCCCACACAACTCACCACGCGCCCCACCGAGAACGAACCACATTATAGCAATCACGAAAAGGTTCCCCCATGTGTCTCTACCCACCCTAGCAACCGGGCCAATTTGGTTGCTTATGAGACCTGGCTGGAGTCACTCAGCATGCCCTGGGATTTGAACTAGTGAAGTCCAGGGGTGGTAGCCAGAGTCATATACCACTGAGCTACCCAGGCTCCAAAATAAAGGGTTTTTAAACTAAACATCATCACCTTTACTGAAATTCTGTTTGAATGATGTTAGATATTATGAAACAAACCAGCCATGCTTGCCTTTGGATATTTATATATTCTATATAGACATGACTAAAATTATTAAGTGCCTATAAGTGTTTATTTTCATTGGCTATATACATACATACATACATACACACACACACACACACACACACACACACACACACACACACACACTACTGGTCAAAAGTTTTGAAACACTTACTCATTCTTTATTATAATTTTTTTTTCTTCACATTTTAGAATAATAGTAAAGTCATTAAAACTATGGAATAACATAAATGGAACTATGGGAATTATGTTGTAACTAAACAAAATCCAAAATAAATCAAAACTATGTTATATTTTAGCATCTTCAGAGTAGTCACCCTTTGCCTAGAATTTGCAGACATGTACTCTTGACATTTTCTCAACCAACTTCTTCAGGTATCACCCTGGGATGCTTTTTAAACAGTATTGAAGGAGTTCCCATCTATGCTGGGCACTTATTGGCTGCTTTTCTTTATTATTTAGTCCAAGTCATCAATTTCTAAAACTTTTTTTTTTTAATTAAATTGTAGTTTTATAATGAAATAAATTAATGTGGTGGCACAATTATATTTTTGTCTACACAACTAATTTCAAACATTTAAGCATACGCCTTCAGATCAAAAGATTTTTTACGATTACGAGAAACATTTCAGTCAAGTGTTTCAAAACTTTTGACCGGTAGTGTGTGTGTATATATATATATATATATATATACATTTTTTTTTTTTACTTTTTATAGTAAAGTTTATAATAATAATAATATTGGTCAACAACATATCAGACTGCAATGTGGCATAATGTGACATTTAGCATTACGGTAATGTTAATTTAAAACCAAGTTGATTTTATTTCTTTTTTTTTTACTTTGACAATGTTTGTCAAAATCCAAATAAAAAGAAAATTATAAAAGTAGCAGATTTCATTTATAAACTATTTCATTCACTGACTGTATTATCCAAAAATAGACTAATTACATTATGATTATTTAATATATAAACCAATTTCTATTGATTTTCCAGAAAACAATTACTATCTCCCGATATATATCGTTATAGTGATATAAAATTATTAATATCGTGATGTAAGATTTTAATCTTACCATGTCTAACCATACACCTAGTTATACCCACTGCTAAGTAAAAACATAAGAGTAAATTAATTGACTTCTTGACATTATTTTACAATTTAAGTTATATTTTACATTCTCCTTGTGGTGTTTACCAATAGAATCATGAAGATGAAGAACACAAAGGTGGTGAAATAAATGGGTCCCAACACTCTGTCTGCTTCCTCAATCTCTGAGAAGTCAAAATCTCCCAGAATGATCCGGAACTGGGTGAAACTGTCAACAGAAAGCAAAAACATTATAAACAAATATAATAACCATATTTAATCACAATCCTTTCACAAGAAAAAAATACAATAAACTTAAGTTTTATCTATACCCCTGAATTTAAACTCCTTTCCCAGTTGTTGGGTACATTACTTAAAAATAGTAATCCACTACAAATTACCAATTACTTCTCTAAAGTTGTAATCATATTCCTTAACGGAAATGGAAGTTTTACTTCATGGGAAAAGTAATCACATTACAAATGATTTTAATTTTAAGTTACCTTCTAAAACACTTTTCACAGAAATCTTTATTTTTTGGTGCAACAATTTCAAAATAATGTCTATATTTGTTCCTTGTTCATTGTGGTTGTCCATTCTGCTGTCACAGAAACACAAACTGATATACATATAAACATAACTGAAATGAATAATAAACATGAACATGATTTCAACTGTTTATACATATATATTATTTTAGAAATGTGTAACCCAAGTAATGTACTTAAAAGTAATGAACTTCACTGAAAGTCATTAATTGTAATCTGGTTACATGAATTTGAAGTGTAACGTGTTACACTACTTGTTGACTACAGAAGTAGTTAGATTACAGTAACTAATTACTTTTTAATCAGATTACACCCAATACTGGTTGAGAAATTAGAACATTCCTGTATATTGCATTAAACATGAATGAGAACGAGGGCTTTGTGCAGACCTGGGCAACTTATGGCCCGCGAGTCGAATCCGGCCCTTCACGTGGTTTAATGTGGCTCGCGGCTCATTTATCCTAAAAGCGTTTTTTCATTGGATATTTCAGTCAACTTGCATTGGGACCTAATGCGCCTCCACAAGCGTTTAACATGCTCAGGGTTGCGAGATAAGAGACGCAACACCCCTAATTTGAGATTTATACTTGTGCAAATTGGAAATATTCCGCCTAATATTATAATTATTTTGTGCAATCTGGCAACCATGCACGTGAATGTAGTCTTTCTAGCTCTCGCTTTCCCATTTGGACATACTTAGCGATCTCTAGTGCAATATTCTGCTCGAGGAAAAGTGTTATACGGCCACTCTGTGTCCATTCTTGAGGCTGCTTGCAGGTAAACCTTCTCAGTGATGAAATTAAATATAAAAGTAGATCTTGACATCACTGACACATGGTGTAATCAATTACACACGAGCAAAAACAAGTGAGACGAATATGTATATGTATTTTTTATTTGTGCAATTTATAAATGTTGAAGTCCCCTCGCACCTGTATGTTAATCAGCTCTTGCAGTAATCGTTTATCATAGTCATGCAGACTGTTTTATTCAGTTGTGTGCTGAATGGAGTCAAACCATTGATGAGAGACCTGCATCATGACCCTTTTAGCGTGTAATCGGGTAATGTATTGGGAATAAAATAAATAAACTCGCCCGCTTTGCGACAAACATTAAAAGTTTTATCATTTTCCATTTGTTTTATTAAAACAGACCCCTGATGTAGAGAGTGTTAAATTAAATAATAAATTAACAGGGAAGTAGAGCTGGTGAAATAAATTATTTATAATAAGCTCAGCTTTTATTCAGTTTTTTCATGCCTGATAGAAAAGTATCTACTTTGTAGAGCAATTCAATACTTTAGGCAATTGCAGAATTGTCCCATCCGTCACATATACACTTCAGAAAATTGAGTACACAACTATTTCTGGGCTTAAAAGATACAAAAACCAAATCAATGCGGAACATCGTATCTCAGAAGGAGTAGCTACAATGTGGCCCCCTATGCACTACTTGAAGCCCGATGTGGCCCCTTTACCAAAATAGTTGCCCACCCCTGGCTTTGTGTATATATATGATGTATTTGTGTATATATTTTCAATATATCCCAATGTGTGCGTACAAGAATTGTGAACATACACTTTTCAAAGCATCTTTGTGCATACATGAATATGCACAAAGATGCTTTGAAAAGTGTATGTTCACAACTCTTGTACGCACACATTGGGATATATTGAAAATATGACTGCACATGAAAATTGATGTATTTGTACTTTTATTGGTTGCATTGCATTGCAGCGCATCCAGTGGCAAACTAGCTAATTGAATAGATATATTCAATAACATGTTTTACTAATGTAGCCATCTTAAAGGGATAGTTCACCCAAAAATTGTAATTCTCTCATCATTTACTCACACTCATGACATCCCAGATGTGTATGACTTTCTTTCTTCTGCTGAACACACATTTTTAGAAGAATATTTCAGCTCTGTAGGTCCATACAATGCAAGTGAATGGGCTCCAAAACTTTGAAGCTCCAAAAAGCACATAAAGGCAGCCTAAAAGTAATCCATTTGACTCCAGTGGTTTAATCCATGTCTTCTGCAGGGATCTAATCCATTTTGGGTGAGAACAGACCAAAAACTCCTTTTGCACTGTACATTTTAGTATCTGCTGTCTCCTTGGCGATCATGATTTCAAGCTTGATTATACTTCCTAGCGCCATCTAGCGTTCTGCACATGCGTCAAGCACTAGGAAGTGTAATCGAGCTTGAAATCATGATGGTGCTTAGAGACTGCAATGACAAATTGTAAAGTAAAAAAGGAGTAACATTTTGGTCTGTTCTTACCCAAAACCGATTGGATCGCTTCAGAAGACATGGATTAAACAACTGGAGTCATATGGATTAATTTTTTGGAGCTTCAAAGTTTTGGTCTCCATTCACTTGTATGGACCTACATAGCTGAGATATTCTTCTAAAAATCTTTGTTTGTGTTCTGCCGCAGAAAGAAAGAAAGAGGGTGAGTTAACGATGAGAGGATGTTCATTTTTAGGTGAACTATTCCTTTAATAAATCCTAAATTGACAAATCTAAACTGGCTTTGCAGGTTTTGTGTACACATCATTCGTCATACAAAAGCTGTGTTAAGAAATGAGGCCTCCAAACTCACATGCAGGCCTGAAAGGTGCTAAAGTCATCGACTTGAGTTCCAAACACTAAATATGCCAGCTGAGCGTAGGCCAGGAAGACGATGAAAAACATGATGGCGAAGCCCACCAGGTCCTTAGCACAGCGCGACATGGTGGTGGACAGCTGATTCATGGTCTTATTGAAGTTAATAAACTTAAAAAGCTGTGGGGAAGGCAAGACAGTTCTGTTTGTTTACATTCTGATGAAGTAAATAAGGAGTATTACATGTCAAAATTTGAGACCTCACCTTGACCCATGAGAGGAAGACGATGATAGCTGCCAGATTGTTGAAGTGAACCTGGAGGCGAGCCAGGGGCTCAAAGTTTGGGTATGTACTGTGGTTCTCCAGCAGGAAGTGAAGTCTGTGACTGACCGCTGATGTTCTGCAGATGTTCATGATGATGGCTGGGACACTGAGCTGTGATGAAGAGACGGCAAATACAATAAAAAAGGCTAACTGTGACACCTACGTCAACACGGACCAAAGTGTTGTGGTCAAGAGCACAATATACAGAGGCAGAGATTATAGAAAGTCTTTATTATGAATTATGACCTACCATTACGATGAAAACATCTAAGCAGTTCCACAGGCTTTTGAAATAGCGCAAGCGATTCAGGCGGATCTCTAGAACTTCTTCTACAAGGTAATACAGCACAAAGAGGCAGAAGGCCACTTCACAGAAGCCCACAAAGTAGTCCCAGCTGGATACGTAGCGGATTAGACGTACAGTCTGGAACTGCCAGGATGTCAAAGCGCCCCCTGTGGCTGGAAACTCCACTAGCAATCTAGAGCAAAGCAGAAAGTTGTAGATCTTTCAGGCTGATGTGAAGCAAGGTTTGGTTGTTTGATTGCTGAAACGTAAAAATCTCATTAATTAAACACTAATGAACCCAGATGGCATTTGTACATCTCCAAACATAGATGCAATATATTTGTTTTTAATGTAATTTTTAGAATGTTTGCTCATCTGCAGTACATTGCCTGGATGTTTCCTGTCAAATGTTAGAAGACATTCAGCAGATGTTTTGAGTCAATGTTTAAAGTCAGCATGAAATGACAGACATAAGCCATTTTTTGTCCATAATGTGTCATATTTCAGAGTGAAACAAGATATACAACAACAACAAAACATTTTGTGACTTGATTTTATGAATAGGGGATCAACTGGATTGTGAAAATTGGCGTTCCACACTAGGGTTTGCAGTCATTGTGGAGGACTACTGGAAGTTGGAACGAAAAAATGGAAAAAAATGGAAGATGTTTCAGAGGTGCAATACGTTTTTTGAATAAAAGATTATGAAGACAAAAAAAATGTCTTCTAACGAATCCTGCAAAATAAGACCCGAAACGTGTATTAAAGGGATAGTTCACCCAAAAATGAAAATTCTCTCATCATTTACTCACCCTCATACCATTCCAGATGTGCATGACTTTCTTTCTTCTGCAGAACACAAATTAAGATTTTTAGTACAATATTTCAGCTCTGTAGGTCCATACAATGCAAGTGAATGATGGCCAGAACTTTGAAGCTCAAAAAGCCCATAGACAGGATAAAAGTAATCCATACGACTCCAGTGGTTAAATACATATTTTCAGAAGCGATATGATAGGTCTGGGTGAGAAACAGATCAATATTTAAGTCCTTTTTTACTATAAATTCTCCTCACTGCCCAGCAGGTGGCGATATGCACGATGCATGTGAATCAAAGAATGTGGAAGTGAAAGTGAAAGTGGAGATTTACAGTAAAAAAGACAATTATTGATCTGTTCCTCACCCACAGCTATCATATCACTTTTAAAGACATGGCTTTATCCACTGTAGCCATATGGATTACTTTTATGCTGCCTTTATATGCTTTTGGAGCTTCAAAGTTCTGGTCACCATTCACATGCATTGTATGGACCTACAGTGCTGAAATATATTTCTAAAAATCTTTGTTTGTGTTCAGTTGAAGAAAGAAAGTCATACATACCTGGTATGGCATGAGGGTGAGTAAATGATGAGAGAATTTGCAATTTTGGGTGAACTATTCCTTTAAGATGGCTACATAAGTAAAATGTGATATTGCGGCAATTTACCTGTTGATCATGCACTTATAACACCGCTTCAATCCATTACCTGACAATACAAAACAGGTTAATGTTGCCGTTGTAGATGGAGAAGTCCAGGAACACAGCTCTGGTGCCACGGTCTAGCCAGAGGTTGTTTTTTAACTCCTGCAGCTGATTGGCTGTCTTCTCTCGAGTACGGGACAGATCCTGGTAGTAACCCCCACCTCCATAGGTCGACACTTGCCCCCAGTAACTGCTCTCACCCAAGCTTCTTTCCCCTGAGTACACCCACCTAAAAGACAAACTGCATGCTAAACCATATAGACATACTGTAGAAGACCAAAGATCAACCACTGAACATATAATTCCTAGTTGTTCATAATAAGCCATAGGTATGTTGTTACATACGCTGTCCCATTTTTAAGTCCGAATGGTGCCTTGTCTTCATTTGCAGGAGAGTAAATGTTGTAGCATTCATAAACTTCATTGTGCAAGTCCTCGTGGACAGCGCAGGATTCATTGCGCACTCTGAGCTGTCTGAGACGTGGGACGCCCAACAGAAGGTTTTCATAGTAGATCAGGCTCTGGTTTTCCGGAAGGATTTTGTTGTTGTACCAGAACTCCCAGTACATGCCATTAAGAAAAGGCCCTTCTGTAAACTAGGAATAATTCTTTGATTAAGGTCGGTCTTCAAGCATTCACACATTTAGAACTAATCTGCATTTTCTTAGTGTAAAAGAGTGTCATAGATATTCGAAGAATTACTTTCCAGAAGTCCTCCATTGATGAAAGGGTCTTGAAGGTTGTTGGTTCTCCATTTGTTAATGGCACATCCAAGAAGAGTTGGGACATGACTTTGGTGTAGTAGTACATGTTGGTGCTCACCATTCCGTAGGTTACTAAAGCAAATCAATGACATATTCAAACAACCAAGATGTTCTAGCACCATTAAAAATGTCTATATTCAGCATATATATTTACATTTATAGACTATGAAAACAAAACATCTAGACATAATTACTTTACCATATATTATTCTGATAGTTCACTCAAAAATGGAAATTCTCTCATCTTTTACTCACTCTCATGTGATCCCAAATGTGTATGACTTTATTTCTTCTGCTGAACACAGACAAAGATTTTTAGAAGAATATTTCAGCTCTGTAGGTCCATACAATGCAAGTGAATGGTAAACAAAATTTTGAAGCTCCAAAAATCACATAAAGGCAGCATAAAAGTAATCCATAAGACTCCAGTGGTTAAATCCATGTCTTCAGAAGTGAAATGATAGGTGTGGGTATGAAACAGATCAATATTTAAGTCCTTTTTTAATATAAATTATCCTCCCTGCCAAGTAGGTGGCGATATGCACAAAGAATGCAAATTGCCAAAAACAAAAGAAGAATGTGAAAGTGGAGATTGATAGTAAAAAAAAGACTTAAATATTGATCTGTTTCTCACCCACACCTATCATATGACTTCGAATATATGGAATTAACCACCGGAGTCTTATGGATTATGTTTACGCTGCCTTTATGTGATTTTTGGAGCTTCAAAATGTTGGTACCCATTCCCTTGCATTGTATAGACCTACAGAGCCGAGATATTCTTCTCAAAATCTTTGTTTGTGTTCTGCAGAAGAAAGAAAGTCATACAAATCAGTGATGGCCTGAGGGTGAGTAAATGATGAGAGAGTTTTCAGTTTTGGGTGAACTATCCCTTTAATGTTTTATGTTTGTTTGTTATACTTAAGTTATATAGTGACTTTAAAAAGCATACAGTGTATAAACCAGATGCCACAAACTTTCCGTTTGCTCAATTAGGTCTAAACAGAATCCTAGTCAAAAAAGGAAAGGATTTTGCTTCTATGATTGCTATGAAAATATAGTTATTTCAGCAAGAAAGGCCGACACAGCTGAAGTAGACCAGGATGTAGTAGTAACAACACAGATTTTTTTTTTCCATTTCAACAACTGATTCTTCAAGTGAACTGGCGGCAACTTAGCTGCCAAATTAAAAAAATATGTTACAAAAAGTAAAACAAGGTTAATGGTAAGCATATACTTTTCCCATTAATTACTCTAACTGGACAGACTCTTCCTTTGGCAAACATGTGCAATGCATAATACATTATGTAAATGTATAAGTAATAATAATGTAATGTTTAGTGCAATAATAACTCACTGTATTAAAAAATAATATGTTGACTGGTTATCACTTTTATAACTGTCCAATATTCAACTTACATATGCAGAGGGTGATGAGAAAGAGGATGTAGGTGATCATCTCTCTGAGGACTGTTTTCAGGTACATCTCTCTGTTACTGTTGCTCTCACCCAAAAGACGAGTGTCCCACAGTACTGAAACAGGAAAAAAATGATTTTTCCTTTGACATAAAGACAGACATGGCACACACCTTTACCCAGATATCCTAAACCATGCTACTAATAATAACTACACTGAAAAAAGTAGTAACCTTTAATTATTACACTAATGATAATGATTTAACTCATACAAATTACTGGTGTAACCTAATTTTCAGCTTGATTTAGTTGGATTAAATAACCTATTTGACTTTAATTAGGCCTGGGCAGCTCAGTGGTAAAATACGCTGGCCACCACCCCTGGAGTTCACGAGTTCGAAGCCCAGGGCGTGCTGAGTGAATCCAGCCAGGTCTCCTAAGCAACCAAAATTGGCCCGGTTGCTAGGGAGGGTGGAGTCACATGGGGTAACCTCCTCGTGGTCGCTATAATGTGGTTCGTTCTCAGTGGGGCGCGTGGTAAGTTGGGCGTGGTTGCCGCGGTGGATGGCGTGAAGCCTCCACATGCTTTATGTCTCCACGGCAACACGCTCAACAAGCCACGTGATAAGATGCGTGGGTTGATGGTCTCAGACGCGGAGGCAACTAAGATTTGTCCTATGCCACCCGGACTGAGGCAAATCACTATGCCACCACGAGGACTTAGAGTGCATTGGGAATTGGGCATTTAAAATTGGGAGAAAAAAAAAAAATTAAACCAGTTAATTTAGATGTTGCCACATGAAGCACATTTTTAAGTTACCTGACAAAACACTGAATAGACTAATAATATACACTCACCAACCACTTTATTAGGTACACCTGTACACCTACTTATTCATGCGATTAACTAATCAGCCAATCGTGTGGCACCAATGCAATGCATAAAATCATGCATATACGGGTCAGGAGCTTCAGTTAATGTTCACATCAACCATCAGAATGCGGAAAAATGTGATCTCAGTGATTTCGACCGTGGTATGATTGTTGGTGCCAAACGGGCTGGTTTGAGTATTTCTGTAACTGCTGATCTCCTGGGATTTTCACGCACAACAATCTCTAGAGTTTACTCAGAATGGTGCCAAAAAACAAAAACATCTAGTGAGCGGCAGTTCTGTGGACAGAAATGCCTTGTTGATGAGAGAGGTCAACAGAGAATGGCCAGACTGGTTTGAACTGACAGAAAGGCTATGATGACTCAGATAACCACTCTGTACAATTGTGGTGAGAAGAATAGCATCTCAGAATGCACAACACATTGAACCTTAAAACAGCAGAAGACCATGTCGGGTTCCACTTCTGTCAGCCAAGAACAGAAAGCTGAGGCTGCATTGGGCAGATAAAGACTGGAAGAACATAGCCTGGTCTGATAAATCTCGAATCCTGCTGAGGTACACAGATGGTAGGCCCACTGCAGCCTCAGCTTTCTGTTCTTGGCTGACAGAAGTGGAACACGATTTAATACACATTTCAATGAAAATGCAACCTATGGTGAGACTTAGTTAAACTCCCAATAAAACTTTGGGAAACGTTTATTGTTACTTTAATTTTAGCTATTTTAGTGCATTTCTATCTTTATACTGCGGAAAGCTTTGTTTGGATTAGTGTTGTCACAGTACGAAAATTTCAGTAGTCGGTATCGATACAAGTGAAATTTCGAGGTTCTTGATAACAATTTTGCTAATATGATAATGTGCTATTGAACACTATTTATAGTTAAATTTCAATGTAAATAATAAATTAAAAGATATGCATGTTTCCTTTAAGTGTTTCTAACACTTGTTTGTTTTTAAGCAGGGCCCTACTGAAATCTGTTTTATTTTTCCCCAAAATCCTTTTTTCCATTTATATATATATATATATGTATATAATTTTTTCCAGAATTTCATGTTGTAAACTTTAATTTCATTTCATTATCAAAATGGTGTCTAATCAAAAAATGTTCCTTAAACTTTTAAAAACATTTAACAAGTAAAAAAATGTAACAACATACCATTGCATTTTTACCAACATACCAACAAACATTTTATTCAGTACAAAAGCACTCTTGCTTGTGATATATTGCTTAATTTGTATTATTATTACAATCATAATTCATTAATAATTATTTATTATTATTATAGTAATACTAATTATTATTATTTCTACAGAAAGGATTACATTTTACGATACAGTTATGATATATTTCTGTTGCAATTTCTTCAATTTCAGGCATTTAGCTTTTATTATGAATCGTGCTTTTATTTTGACATAAGTTTAACTTTTCCGGATAAACAGTTCGCTATATGGCCCAGTGTGATCGTTAAAGTGCAAATGCTGTGAATTATTAATTATATAAATTATATACAAATAATGCTTCAGAGTGGAGTAGTGCTCTGCTCTGTCATCTCTAATAAAAAGCAAATGATTCTCATAGTCTGTGGAGTTTCCAGTGTATGAGCGGTCTGCTTCACACATTCAATTAAAGCTCATGCAACTCATACAGACTAAGTTTAATAATCACACTAGGACATATCACGACTTTAATTTGATAGTTGTGCATTTCAGCGTACGTAAAAGGAGTAACAGAGCACATGCTCAAATAAGCGTGTGAGCATTTGAAAGCAGTCGTGTGTCAGAAAAACAGTGTGCGGGTACCGAATTAAGTCATTGCTCTGTACTACCGGTACTGTAGAATCACTGGTATCGTTACATCTTTTTTATTTTAGTACCGGCTTGGTACTGAAGTACTGGTACTTTTGACAACACTTGTTTGGATAATGTTAATAAAGCATTATATTGTTACATATTGCTTTGTTTTCTTTCCTAAGATATAAATTAATGCATTTAGACAGGAAAAGATGTGTATACTGTATGGTGTCAAATTTAACCATTTTTAAAATCTGCGATTAACTACAAAAAATTTTTGATTAATTGCGATTAAAAAAAATGAATCGACTGACAGCACTAATATATATATATATAGGATATATATGTGTGTGTGTGTGTGCACAATTATACATTTTTATAGTACATTTTTTTATAGTCATAATTATTTTATAGTAATTATTCATTATATATAGCCTACAAAGTATCAGTGTAAAAGTTCGGTTTTTTAATCTACAACATTTGTGTTCCACGGACGAAAAGAAATAAGCCTGTCATACCGGTTTAGTACAACATGAGGGTGAGTAAATAATGACAGGATTTTCAAATTTGTGGCCTAATTATGTCCTTTTATGCTATCGTGGCCATCCTCGTTAGGTATACAGAGGTTTTATTATATTTGTAAACATTTTCAGGTTCTACCCCTCATTTTTTGCAGTATCCTCTTCCCGCAGCTGCGGTGTTCATCCTGTGCTGGTGGAGATGGGTATGGTCCTCTGTTGATTCGCGCACTGATGCCAGTGAAGCTCCCGCTGCTGCTGCTGGAGGCCGTGGACACAGACCTCCGGCCCGGGCTCGACGGGGGCCAGTTCGCCTCCATTATCCCCTCCTCCGGCTCGAAGCCCGGGTTATCCCGGCTCCACGCCTGCCTGGAGCTGGAGGTTGGTGGAGAGGGGGCTTCATCGGGCACCCCCAGGCCCACTTCTGCATGATGCATTTTTTCCATCTCAATGCCTTCATGAGGCGGAGGTGATGCTGCAGATGCCGCCGGGGTCTGCGGTGCTTGAGGCCGGACGCGACTGGAGCTCATTGTGCGATTCAGTATAACTGTATATCAATGATGTATTTCATTCTTTAGCACTGGTTTGTTATTAAGCTTTTATGTAATGTGTGCCAAATTCACAAAAGGTGCAAAAACTCAAAGTAGCAGGTTTGGTTTCCATAAAAGTTCTTGAATTGATTACATTCAGTTATTTATCTACTTTAAGTCCACTTTTCCGATGTTTTGCAATAGAAATGAGTAACACAATCCGACTGAAACACGCAGCGTTCTTCATACGAAAAAAAAACCAAACAAAAAAGAAAAACAGCTGCAACATCCGAACTCAAAATCTTCGTGTAAAGTAATGATGTCTTGACAGAAAAAAATAGCTTAGACGTGCGTGTTTTGTTCTGAAATAGTTTTGGGAACTTCAGTCCTGCGTTTTTGGGAGTGGAGAAAAGCAGTTTTCCAGTCCGGACTCAGCCATCTTGTTCCCAGTTGTTCTCCTAAAATCCCAGACTAGAGGAATCCAGTTACACTGACATCAACCTCTGGAAACTTCAACACTTTTCCTTTTAAGCGCAGCTCCTCCCTTTCCCTCCACCGCACTTTCCATGAGACTCACAAAATAACCGAAATATGCTTTTAAGATTAAAAAAGCAAGTCTAGATAGTTTTCCCGTCGATTATTTTGTTAAGTGGTAAAAATGTGCCCTGTGATGTTAAATGTGGCATGAGCTTGATAAAAAGGATTTTTTTTTTTTTTTTAAAGAGTGACGCTACATTTGTTTTTAGTTTTAAAACTACTCGGATTCACAAATTCAATCTGTCGTTGTTTGGGCCTGTTGCTGCCAGGCAACAAGATGCCGCCCCTCTTCAGGATTGGATGAGGGAGAATGAGTGACAGTTACATGAACCAGTCAGTGAAGTCCACACAAAGCTTTTCGATTTTTTTTTTTTATTTGGATGAGATTATTTTTGTTGCATGAAAATTTAAAAAGTATTTCAGTAGACATTAGTTTTAAATAAATAAATAAATAAAATGTAGGAATTATGTAACGTGTAATGTGTTGCATAGTTGCATAAAAAGTAATAGCAAAAGTATTTTACAAAAGCAATGTCCAAAGCACACACTCAGAACATAATTTAGCATATTTTAAAGATTTCTGGAAGCCCTGCCACAAGATGAAAATTTTTTTTTGTTCTCCTCTCTGAATTTTCTTTAAAAAAATTTTTATCTGAATTTTTTTTCCCCATTTGAAAATATTTTTTTTCTCTCTCTCTGAAATTTTTTTCTCTGACATTTTTTTTCTCTTTAAATTTCTTTTTCTTTTTCAAAATTCATAAAAATTGAAAAGCGTAATTTCTAACAAAATGAAATTAATAAAACGTGAAATATTTCGTTTTTTTAATTTGTTACTCGATTCGATTTGATGGATTTTTGTTATGAAATTGAAATGTGTCAATCTTAAAATATTTTTCTGAGTACATAACTATTACACCCAAAAATATATTTTAGCCTATTTTTTAAGAATTACGCATTTCAATTTCATAACAAAATTCCAAAATTGAATAAAATAAAAGTCATAAAACTCAAATATATTGAAGTTTTATTAATTTCATTTGGTTAAAGAGTACTCAGTTCAATTTGATGGAATTTTGTTATGAAATTGAAATGCGTAAATCTTAAAAATAGGCGATATATATATATATATATATAATCTTTTTTTTGTTTGTTTTTTTTTTGAGTAATGTCTTTACACTTTATTTTAATCTAAAAATATACTTTCAGTGGTTAATTTAAACAGAAGTGTAATTGTAAACAACAAACTGAATATTGCTGAAAAATGCTGTTTGTTGGGTTGTTGCACATTTGAAAATAGACCTGAAACTTTGAATTTGACTTAAGCCTTTGGCTTTAGTAAAGAAAATGCACTCATTAAGTCTGCATAATATCTACACAATTTATAGGCAAGAACCAATCAGTGGTTTGCAATTAAGTCTTGTTTTTTTGGTATGTGACATACCATGGCAAGTCTACAATGTTCTGCCATAAGGGTTATTCAGTGAGTCATATGCAGAATCAGAGAAGCCCAAATACACCATCTCACTGATAATGATCAGAGGTGATTTGAAGTGAGAAACTAAAGCCTTTATTGTAGCCCCAATGGCATTCTTACATGTCACAGCTTGTAACTCAGTGTAATAATTGAATAATCAACCATGGAAAAACCCCATATCAGCAGACCACTATTATGAATATTGAGGGGGACATGTCCCCCTCAATGTCTAAGGTGGTTACGGCCCTGTGGCTCACCCCAGGCAATTTCTCTCCAAATTGCTTCTCTGGATCATGCAACTTCATTATCCGTGTTCCTCATTGCTGGATAACAGTTAATAACACCTGTTGGAACAGTGAACACTCTAGCCACATTCAAATGAAGCCTCAAAAGATATTCAGATATAATTACAAGGTTTCTCTGACTAATCAATTAATTTAGACAATGCCTAAGGTGATTTCACAATTTGTGGGGTTTCCACTGGGGTTGGATAAAAATAAATAAAAGGCATGTTGACTTAAGGATATATAGGAAAAGGATCTTCACTTCATTTACAGTCATGGATGTTAACATTGCTCTCCGACTGCTTGCTGCACTGGTTATCACCTCACAGCCATACTATACAAAAGGTATGTTTCTGATTAAACTATTGGGAGAATGGGGCTATAGTTGTTTTACTTTTTTACTCCAGTGTTTATTTTTAAAAGTCAATTTCTGTATATGCATATGCTAAAAAGTTGTGAACAATTTCACTGTTGTCGCAGAGGAAAAAAGATACTGTTCAATAAACACATACTGTCCTTTTTTTTTTTTTCTTTTTTTTTGACAACATGCCCCAATAATCCAACTACCATAAAAAAAAAAAAAAAAAAATATATATATATATATATATATATATATATATATATATATACACTATATTGCCAAAAGTATTCGCTCACCCATCCAAATAATTGAATTCAGGTGTTCCAATCACTTCCATGGCCACAGGTGTATAAAATGAAGCACACTAGGCATGCAGACTGCTTCTACAAACATTTGTGAAAGAATGGGCCGCTCTCAGGAGCTCAGTGAATTCCAGCGTGGTACTGTGATAGGATGCCACCTGTGCAACAAGTCCAGTCGTGAAATTTCCTCACTACTAAATATTCCACAGTCAACTGTCAGTGGTATTATAACAAAGTGGAAGCGATTGGGAATGACAGCAACTCAGCCACGAAGCGGTAGGCCATGTAAAATGACAGCGGATGCTGAGGCGCATAGTGCGCAGAGGTCGCCAACTTTCTGCAGAGTCAATCGCTACAGACCTCCAAAGTTCATGTGGCCTTCAGATTAGCTCAAGAACAGTGCGTAGAGAGCTTCATGGAATGGGTTTCCATGGCCGAGCAGCTGCATCCAAGCCATACATCACCAAGTGCAATGCAAAGCGTCGGATGCAGTGGTGTAAAGCACGCCGCCACTGGACTCTAGAGCAGTGGAGACATGTTCTCTGGAGTGACGAATCATGCTTCTCCATCTGGCAATCTGATGGACGAGTCTGGGTTTGGCAGTTGCCAGGAGAACGGTACTTGTCTGACTGCATTGTGCCAACTGTGAAGTTTGGTGGAGGGGGGATTATGGTGTGGGGTTGTTTTTCAGGAGCTGGGCTTGGCCCCTTAGTTCCAGTGAAAGGAACTCTGAATGCTTCAGCATACCAAGAGATTTTGGACAATTCCATGCTCCCAACTTTGTGGGAACAGTTTGGGGATGGCCCCTTCCTGTTCCAACATGACTGCGCAACAGTGCACAAAGCAATGTTCATAAAGACATGGATGAGCGAGTTTGGTGTGGAAGAACTTGACTGGCCTGCACAGAGTCCTGACCTCAACCCGATAGAGCACCTTTGGGATGAATTAGAGCGAAGACTGTGAGCCAGGCCTTCTCGTCCAACATCAGTGTCTGACCTCACAAATGCGCTTCTGGAAGAGTGGTCAAAAATTCCCATAAACACACTCCTAAACCTCGTGGAAAGCCTTCCCAGAAGAGTTGAAGCTGTTATAGCTGCAAAGGGTGGGCCGACGTCATATTAAACCCTATGGATTAAGAATGGGATGTCACTTAAGTTCATATGCGTCTAAAGGCAGATGAGTGAATACTTTTGGCAATATAGTGTATATATACATTCACACACAATGATATCGGAATTTTAGTTTGATTTTGGACAGAATTCACAGAATTCTAATTTAAGACGGTTTTGAACTAGGTTTTTTAAACCAGCACACAGATGTACCATTAAACCAGCATTTGTACTGAGATTTAACCCTTGTAACAACTAGACCCATTCTCCCTTATGGTGTTTTACCATTTTAAACTACTTCTGATATAATGCTTCACTTTATCAATGTCCTCCTATTGTCTTCATGAAGAAATTTAAACCTAAATTAATTTAAAATTATGAATGAATCGCTAGACAGATAAATCCATGTTTTTATAGGAAACAAAAGTAGCCTATCATTTGCAGTAAACATCTGCACATTAAATACATTAGCCCATTTTTAATTCATGCTGAATTCATTTGTTCTAATAAGTGTAAATATGACATAATACTGTAAATAAGGTATCTTCACTGGTTTGTTTTGACTGTGAACTTCTGAACATTTAATTTAGTTTTCTGTGTGTCCTCCTTTGATCAGAGCTTCTGAAGCGCTCAGTTCAGGATGTATTTATAGAAGTGAATGAAGTTGCACCGAAGGATGAGGAATGAGGCAGTGGCTGTACGGAATATGAGACAAGTAGTCCTTTTCCCTTCCCTGCTCCTCAAACAACCATCACCCCAACTACATCAACCACAATGTGGAGAGTGCATCTGTTTTTCCGACTATACCCATGCAAGCCGGTACAAATACCGACAAACACCTATAAAAACCCATCCAACAACCTGTTTCCACTGCATTGGGTGTACCATGCAAGGCCTGTGATGATGTTTCTACCCATGAAGAATGTCATTTTCAACCCTCAATGGAACGAAGAGGTCACTAGGCCATCTAAAGGGTGAGTGAACAGTTCTATCAATAGGTTGGTGTGTAAGCACCTTTTAAGGCCAATGAGAAATTCCCCAAAAGTGCTTCAAGATAATGTTCATGGTGACCAAGGAAGACAAGACAATAAAGAATCAGAGGCAGTTAAAACTGAAAGTAGACAGACCCGGAGTGGCTTTTCATCTGTCTGACAGTGGAAGCTCCATTTTTTACAACTTACTTGGTTCATATCAGAGAGATCAGAGTCAAACTGCTCAGAGGGCTAGAGGAAGTTCAGTCTCTACTAGGGAGGCTTGGGGTGCAGTAGACAGTGCAAAAAGCTAGATAGGTGTTCACCTCAGAATCCAAATGATTTCGACAATTTATCACAAAAATTCTGTACACTTTGCATTAATGTGGTGGTTCTTTCTGTGAATGTACACAAACCTTTGACATTGTACCAAACATGGAGCATGTCTCTAATAAAATTATTATTATCACTGTACACTGAAAAAAAAGAAAAAGATTTTTGCTGGTGTTAAATACAGTAGTGGCTCGTGACCACAGATATAGGTAGGGCAGAAGCCACCCAATCCCCCACAAGGTGGCACTCTTAGAACATAATGTTGATTCTAATATTCTAAATAAGAACGCTTTATCTTAAAATGTTGACTTGTTGCAGACCAAAATCTAAATCAAGGGGGGCCTGGGTAGCTCAGCAAGTAAAGACACTGACTACCACACCTGGAGTCACAAGTTCAAATCCAGGGCATGCTGAGTTACTCAGGTCTGGCTTCCTAAGCAACCAATTGGCCCGGTTGCTAGGGTGGGTAGAGTTTCACTGGGTTAACCTCCTCGTGGTCACTATAATGTGGTTCTCGCTCTCGATGGGGTGTGTGATGAGTTGTGCGTGGATATATATATATATATATATATATATATACACTGACTTTATTCACTATTTATACGTATTTATTTAATATATATATATATATATAAATGATGAATAAATACGTATAAATAGTGAATAAAGTCAGTGGCCTCCAAAAACTCATCAATATAAAAGTTTGGGTTGCAAGCATATATTCCATTTCTTAAAAAAAAAAAAAAGTATCATTGTATTATATAATGTTTATTTCCTAGGACCCCAGACAGATTATGTAACACATAAGACATGTTCTCTGTTCTGGGGCCTGGCGGCAGTACAACACTGAGGCGAAGGGCCGCGTTCTTGTTCCCCAATTCTATTTCGACAAGTCCCGCCCCTTAAAATGCTCATTTGTTGTCTATAGTTCCTACAGCTTAATGAACGACTTCACAACTGTCCAATCACAATCTGCTTTGAAGTTACCCCTCCCCCCCACACTAATCCGATTGGCTATGGGCGGGACCTGGAGGAAAGGTGGGCGGGGCTTGTCCTAATTCGGTTGGTTCGGCATCACTTCCTGTGCCGCAGCCTCTTACCCTCTACGCTTCCTGCTGGAGCTCAGTACACACACAGCGGAACCGGCGTCATAAAAATAACTCAAGCGAGTATATATCTGACACACAATTTGTTTGTTTGTCAACTGGGAGTTCAGCGGCTCAAAATATCCTTAATGGAGACCTCTGGCAACTCGAATAAGAAGCAAAAACTGAGTATTGCGCCTGAGAACTGGGTGAGTAGCACTGATGCTGTCATTCATATTGAGGGATGTAGTTACTGTAACATACGTTGTGTTTTGAATATGTTATTTGTGTTTATACTGAATATGAACCACCTCGTTTTAATTAAGAAATTGATAAAAACCCAAAAAAAGCCAAGCTGGTGCCATGGAGGTGCTCAGCTATAATAAATGTATGAAAAATATGAGTATAAACAGACGTTTATATGCACACATTGGCTGTGTGAGCTTCCTTTTTGGGCGTCATAGGGGTGTGCACAATTTTGGGGTATGACCACCCTAGGGTTGGTCAGTGAACCATGGTACTACCATGGTATTCTTCAGGTTCCATGTAAATACCATGGTATATGAATATGGTAAACATTCAGTAGCATGTACAATAAGCATTTTGTGTGGTATATGGTAATCATTTACTTTTTCTGCAATGTTTTGATGCCCAAAATTGCTAAGTGCTCCTATTTCCATCAATAAATCAGGATGTCTTTACTGTAATGTGCTTACTATAATTTTCACAGGGAATGCAAAGAGCCACCAATGTGACCTATCAAGCCCATCATGTGAGCAGAAACAAACGTGGACAGGTTGTCGGGACCAGAGGAGGATTTAGAGGCTGTACAGTGTGGCTTACAGGTATTGTGCCAAACCCCTTATCCATTATTCCCAAATAAGTATTAAAACTGAACTTATCCACCGTACCATACAAATGTCATAGTGACGTTTCTGTCTTGCATCCTTAGGTTTGTCTGGTGCAGGTAAGACGACGGTCAGCATGGCTTTGGAGGAGTACTTGGTTTGTCATGGCATCCCCTGCTACACTCTGGATGGAGATAACATCAGGCAGGGCTTGAATAAGAACCTGGGCTTCAGCCCTGAAGATCGCGAGGAGAATATTCGCCGTATCGCAGAGGTGGCAAAACTGTTTGCCGACGCTGGGCTTGTGTGTATCGCCAGCTTCATTTCTCCATACAGCAGGGTGAGAAACATATGGTGATGAGTGTATGTGTGACGGTGGAAAGATAAGAATTGTTAAGTATTGATCAGTTGTTTTTTGTGTGCTGTATATTTCTCTTGCACAGGACCGTCTCAATGCGAGGAAGATCCACGAAGCCGCTGGACTTCCATTCTTTGAAGTGTTTGTAGATGCTCCTTTGGATGTGTGTGAGCAGAGGGATGTGAAGGGGCTTTATAAGAGAGCTAGAGCTGGAGAAATCCGAGGTAACACAGTATGAAGTGATCTTACATTATTGATAAGGCCGAGACGTGCGCATTTTCTAATGTCACACATTCATGAGGAGTATTTACACCTATAATCAAGCCATGCAGAATCTGTTTACTTTTTGTTTTACACATTTTTAGCAGAATTCTGTGGAATATAAAGGCAGCTATATATTTTCATGTATAAAGACCCATTTATATTGTGTGAGAAAAAAATAGACAGTGTAATAACAATATGTTGTTGGCAAAATTAAGTAATTGGCTTTTTTATGGTCATTAGAACTAAAGCCAAAACAAATGATTAAAATATTATCTGGTAAATGTTTACTTTGTATTAAGTTGTACAGAGTACTGTTAGATCTATAAACCTAAATATAAAATATATATTTTTTATTATTAGATTATTTTATGGATTTAATAGTACCTTACAATAACTCCCTAGAAAGATACACAAGAACAGAAAAAACACAGGACACAAGGACAAACTATTTTTGAAAGTTTGTAAGTTTTGAGAAGGGTTGGGGGGGGGTGGGGGGGGGGTGATGAACATTTAGAAATAAATTTTCACAAAACTATATGCAAATTTGTTTTTATATATTAATGTTAAAAACTATCAGTGTCAAAATAATAAAATAATCATGATATCTGACCAGTCTTTAGAAAGCTGAATGAAATGGCCATTATGTCAAATTCTACACGTTAACTTTTTTTTGTCTTTTTTTTTTATTTATTTTTTGTGAAAGATTTGCATTCCAATTTTACATAAATCTGCTGCACTTTTTGCTGAGCTGTCCACTTGAAGATTCCATGCATGTTAGAGTGTGTGGGCTTGTGACCAAGCTAATAAATATGCAGACTCTGATCTAGAGGTAGACCGATATATCGGTTTTACAGATTAATCGGTGCTGATTTTTTATTTATTTATTTTTTTTATCCCCTTTTCTCCCAATTTGGAATGCCCAATTCTCACTACTTAGTAGGTCCTCATGGTGGCGCGGTTACCTCAATCCGGGTGGTGGAGGACAAGTTTCAGTTGCCTCCGCATCTTAACACGTGGCTCGCTATGCATGACACCGCGGAGACTCACAGCATGTGGAGGCTCATGCTACTCTCCGCGATCCACGCACAACCATGCGCCCCCTTGGAAGCGAGAACTCCTAATTGTGACCACAAGGAGGTTACCCCATGTGACTCTACCCTCCCTAGCAACTGGGCCAATTTGGTTACTTAGGAGACCTGGCTGGAGTCACTCAGTACGCCCTGGATTTGAACTCGCGACTCCAGGGGTGGTAGTCAACGTCAGTACTCGCTGAGCTACCCAGGCCCCCAATAGTTGCTTTTTTGAACTACTGGTTAGCTACAAAAATCTATGCCGATAGTTTTTTTTATTTTTTTATTACTCCATGTTCCTCTGTGGCCGCCGCTGGAGGATTTTACAGAATGTTAGGACGCCATGTACAACAGTATAACAGCGTCTGTCACTGACACCTCGTGGGGATTTGCTGTATCTAAATGACAATGACAATATTTATCCATATAATTATCCTCACTTCAGTGCCTATTTTATTTTGATTAGATTATCAAGTGTTTTAAATTGTGACCATATGGAAAGGTGCCCCGTCAGCCAATTCTCCGTCATTTCAAAATGTCTTGGGCTTGTTTATAGTTAAAACACCTGCATTATGCACCAAATCGTTATGTTTTTTCTGGGTATTATTGGGATTTTGATTGAACAATAAACTGCATCTGCATCAAAAAATAATTTTCATTTTGGACTCGTGTAGCACTCACTTTATTAGGAACACTATGGTCCTAATAAAGTGCCCTACGTGGTCTTCTGCTGTTGTAGCCCATCGTGTTCCACTTCTTTCAGCCAAAAACAGAAAGCTGAGGCTGCAGTGGGCCTACCATCTGTGTATCTCAGCAGAATTCGAGATGCATCAGACCAGGCTATGTTTTTCCAGTCTTTAACGGTCCAGTTTTGGTGAGCCTGTGCCCAGTGCTGCCTCAGCTTTCTGTTCTTGGCTGACATAAGTGGAACCTGATGTGGTCTTCTGCTGTTTTAAGGTTCAACGTGTTGTGCATTCTGAAATAATATGCTTCTCACCACAATTGTACAGAGTGGTTGTCTGAGTTACCGTAGACTTTGTCAGTTAAAACCAGTCTGGCCATTCTCTGTTGACCTCTCGTATCAACAAGGTGTTTCCATCTGCAGAACTGCCGCTCACCGGATGTTTATTGTTTTTGGCACCATTCGGAGTAAATTCTAGAGACTGTTGTTTGTGAAAATCCCAGGAGATCAGCAGTTACAGAAATACTCAAACCAGCCCATCTGGCACCATCAATCATGCCACGGTCCAAATCACTGAGATCACATTTTTCCCTGTTGTGATGGTTGATGTGAACATTTACTGAAGCTGCTGCCACACGATTGGCTGATTAATGAATAAGTAGGTGTACAGGTGTTCCTAATACAGTGCTCAGTGAGTGTATAGGTGAATTCCAAACAGAAATGAGCATCCCTATGCCCTACACCCTCTGAAGGGCTGAGCCTTTGAAGTGGGAACTCTGAAGGGAGAAGTGCACTCCTGTCTTATGTATGTCCGTTTGGAACACCCTTGATGAAGGGAGTAATGAAAGACATGCGTCACTTTCACTTTATCTTCGCCTGAAACGTTACCATGATGACGCAGCACAGCTGTTCTTACAACAGGAATCTCTTTGCTGTTAATTTGTTGTTGCAAATAAATATACTTTTTGTAATAGTTTTTTTTCTTTTTCAAATATTGAACTTTGTGTCTTATTTAAAATTGCTTACTGTTGCTGTTTTAATAATAATAGTAATATATCTGTACTACATAAATGTATATAAAATACATAAATGAACATTTCCCTTGAAGTTATTTGTTGCACGAGAGGTCTTAATTATAAATAAATAATAAACCTCAGGGTTTAGCCTAGCCTGCTGGGAAAAATTGACCCTGTTTTTGGAGTATCTCTCTGCTTATGCTTCGGTCGACCTGTACTCTGATCAAGGCCCAAACACAAATAATTATTCCTATCTTATGTGTATGTGTATAACGTCATGCAAAAATATGAGACATTTTGAGGAAGTGACTCTGCAGTAAAATGTGTTAAGTAGAATGCATGTATGTTTTTGTATCTGAAGCAAATCTCAGATAGACCTTAGTCAGAGCAGACACCATATTTAATTTGACGTGAATTAAAAAGAGGCTGTGAAATGTGGCATAATTCAACCTTACAAGGAAAGTGACATAACATCTTATGATAAGTGGAAGTGTCATTCTTGCACACATACTATCTGATACAAGCACAGCACATTTGAACTGCTTTGTGATGTATTAGAAAACCTAAAGGCCCATTTTAAAATCATTCCAGCAACACTAAGGTGTCTGACGTGTGCCACAATACCTTGATTAGTGTCATTGAATGAAAGGCTTGCACTAAAGTATGCATCTCATCCCTGATTAACACATGCTATGAATATCTTTAACACTTTGAAACTGCTTTAACATGTTTCTGCTGGCTTCCTTTACAATGCTCTTAACAGTCCATCTTAAAGACTCATTTCATTAAGTGCATTCTAAGCATGTCAGTTGCTGCCTCACTTTGCTTCATTGGTCTTTTGATTTAATGGATTTCTTTTGATCTCATTAGGGTTCACAGGAATAGACTCTGAGTATGAGAAGCCCGAGGCTCCAGAACTGGTGCTAAAGACAGATTCTTGTAGTGTGAACGAGTGCATCCAGCAACTCCTGGACCTTCTGCAGGAGAGGGTACATTCACTTTGCTACAGGGAATTCTGGCCAAGCCTTAGCTGCATCGATCTGCCCAACATCAACTGCACTGCACATTCCCAACATGATAAGCTGTGCAGCGCTCATTTTAAGGGATAGTTCACCCCAAAATAAAAATTCTGTCATTATTTTATGACCCTTATGTTGTTCTAAGCATGCATGACAATAATGCATCAGTGACAATGCCTTACCTCTCTGTAGGACATTGTGCCAGTGGACGCGTCCTATGAGGTGAAAGAGCTGTATGTGCCTGAGAACAAGCTGGACTTGGCCAAAGCTGACGCAGAGACTCTTCCAGCAGTTGAGATCAGCAAGGTAACCTCACTCACGACGTAGGTCACTCAACTTCACATTAAGGCACTTGCAGATAGTCTTCAAATCCACTGACATCATAAAGTGTGACTGCTCGTCAGGATGTGGATGCTACCAGCTTCTTTTGCACAGTTAAGGCAGGAGAGCAGAAGCGCAAGAACATGCAAAGTAGTTTCATTTTCACCATGCACCAATGTTCAGGTTTTCTGAACTCTGACCTGCAAATTCACACAGACTATTAGAGGATGTCACAGACTGAGCTCTTTGCTCAATAAAAACTAGAGGTATACCGATATATTGGTTCATCTGGCGAAATATCTATACATACAAAACTCTTCATCTGGTGAATATATAAAGGCTATAAAAAGCTTAATTTGGTAAATACTTGGGGGCCTGGGAAGCTCAGCGAGAATTGACGCTGACTACCACCCCTGGAGTCGCGAGTTCGAATCCAGGGCGTGCTGACTCCAGCCAGGTCTCCTAAGCAACCAAATTGGCCCGGTTGTTAGGGAGGGTAGAGTCACATGGGGTAACCTCCTCGTGGTCACGATTAAGGGTTCTTGCTCTCAATGGGGCATGTGGTAAGTTGTGCGTGGATCGCGGAGAGTAGCATGAGCCTCCACATGCTGTGAGTCTCCGCGGTGTCGTGCACAGCGAGCCACGTGATAAGATGCGCGGATTGACGGTCTCAGAAGTGGAGGCAACTGAGACTTGTCCTCCGCCACTCTGATTGAGGTGAGTAACTGCGCCACCACGAGGACCTACTAAGTAACAATAATATTGGGGTTGAATAATAGACTGCATCTGGGATTTTAATTATTTTGTACTATTGTAGCCTCTATGTCTCTGCTTGTCATGGTAAGGAAAGACTAAGAATTTTTTTTTAAACACTCTATTAATCGATTTTACAATCTATTGGCTAGGGCTGCGAGAAATGGAGTAAAAATGCGATATGTGATTAGTAGTTGGATAATGCTTTATTCGATATGCGATAATCCTATGGTGACGTCATCGTAGATCGTATAGCATTGGGATCCCAACCACCCAAATATACTGAAGTTTATATTTGGGGAGGGAACAGAAATATATATTTAGGAGGAATTATATATTTGGGAGGGAAAAAAGGACTTCTATCCCAGAGATTACAATCATTATTGTCTTTTGTTCCAAATTGCATATAGACTGCTTAAAATGTGACACAAATGTGATGCGCTCCCATCAATTGAGTCGGAAGTAGTTTTTGGCGAAACACTATTTTAATCTCAGCTATCAAATTATGTCAATTTTATCACAAAAATCAACAATAAATGTTGTTTTGGCAATCTTAAATGCTATGTGTAACAGAGTGCAAACGCTCTCTCCGACTTAAAGCACTTAAAAAATATGAACGAACATCAGAGGATATATTGAAATATACAATAAAACTTACTAAAATGTCTCTGCTCTCATGTAATCGGCCCATCTGTTAATGTTGAAATGATATGGAGAAAATGAAAAGGGAATATCTTGTGCTTTTCTCCTGCTTTGGATCTGCGCCTTTTCATACTGCATAGACACACACACACCAAGTGACAATCGTGCGGCCAGTCTATTCTCGGCAATCTGCATCACCATAAATGTTACTTTTTAAAGTATTATCGCAATCATTTTACATATATTTATGCATTTGGCTGATGCTTTTTTATTTTTTATTTTTTTCTCCCCAATTTTGGCGGAGGACGAATCTCAGTTGCCTCCTCGTCTGAGACCGTCAGTCCGCGCATCTTATCACGTGGCTTGTTGAGCACGTTACCGCGGAGATGTAGCGCATGTGGAGGCCCACGCTATTCTCTGCGGCATCCACGTACAACTCACCACGCGCCCAACCGAGAGCGAGAACCACACATTATAGCGACCACGAGGAGGTTACCCCATGTGACTTTACCCTCCCTAGCAACCGGGCCAATTTGGTTGCTTAGGAGACCTGGCTGGAGTCAGCACACCCTGGATTCGAACTCGCGACTCCAGGGGTGGTAGTAAGCGTCTTTACTGGCTGAGCTACCCAGGCCCCCATTTGGCTGATGCTTTTATATCTAAAGAAATGTATGCATATCACAGTGTGTAAATTTGCGATATTACGATAAATGCGATTATATCGTACAGCCCTAATATCGGCCGATTAATCGGTTATCGGCCATTTCCACCACCTTAGTTATTGGTATCAGCAAAATCCACTTTCATTCGACCTCTAATATACACAAAACAAATATCAAAGCTGTATGGTTTGCATTGTTGTGAGAAAGTGGTGTAGATGGTATATTTTAACATATTGAATTTATTATTATTTGAGATTTATTGTTGTTAAAAACAGAAGCCCTAGAGCTTGACATCAAATCTTGTTGGCAAAATTTGTAACACTGTCTGAGTAATTTTTTAACCAGTACAATACAAGCAGTATAGTATTTAGCCTAATGTCAGTTATACAGTATGGTGGTGCTCTTGATGGGATAGGTGGACATGCAGTGGGTTCAGGTGCTTGCTGAGGGTTGGGCCACTCCTCTGAACGGCTTCATGAGAGAGAGAGAATATCTGCAGTGTCTTCACTTCAACTGTCTGCTTGATGGTAAGATCCACTCACATTACAATTATAACTGATCTTGTATATCAGCAAACAAGAATGATCAGGATATTCTTTCAGTTTACTTTCAGCATGTGACAGGCATAGAGGACGTTTTCAGTTGTTGTGTTTTGTGATCGCAACACTAGAGGGCGGTGTTTAACAGTTCAACTGAAATGCAGTGTCTTGAGAAAGTATTTAGAGCATTCCATCTTTTCCAATTTTTTGTATTGCAGATATAGTTGAGAATGCATTGAATCTTAACTGATATTTAACAACCAATGATGACACCGTACAAACACATTTCAGAAACATTTAGCAGATTCATATAAAAAAAAGGAAGACATTTCATTTAAAAAACTGTTCAGGCATTTGCTCAAAATGTCATTCTCATAATCTAAAATTACTTCCTTTTGAAAGTGAGTAAATTCATTTTTGGGTGAACTATCCCTTTAAATGTCAATTAGCGGTAGAAACAAAAGGGCTATTATAAATGTAACTGAGGCTTGGGTTTTGTTGTTTATACTGTTATGTTCTCAAGGTAATTGGGGTTTTTCAGAAAATAAAAAGTCAGTACTTTTTTATTATGAGCAACAAATGTGTGAAGGGCTAGGTCAGCTATTATGCAGTCCACATTTACAGAACTGTGTAATTACAGCAATTTCCCACATCAAGATTGAGTTTCCAAAAAGTGTCAATTTAGTTTTATTGCCTCGTAATGCTCCGTTCTGTGTTGTATTGCCTAGTATTCAAATTTTAGTTTGAGGTACTATATGCATTTACACTGTTATTACACTGCCTATTAAGATAAAAAAGTGTGCCTAATAGACGTTTTCACTTTGGACATGGCAGAAATAAGGTAAGAGGACGTTGTTAGGTGCTCATGCATTACATCACCAACGCCATTAGACTTAGTTACGCTATATCACACCTTGTGTTATTGTTTTCATCATCGCAATGAACCCAAATGGACAACTGTTGGACTGGACCAGCATCTACTTTACACAAATGAGGTGCACTGATCTGTGTGGGCCCATGATTTTTGGTGCCTGATGCTAATTTCATTTGGATTGGGATACTCGCAAGGCTTTGTTTTATGAAAACCAGCTGATTCTGCTGTGATGTGTTTGTTTTATCCTGAAAAGGGATTCTAAAGGTTTGCAGCTCATATTGCTTTAATCAAGGTGAAGGAACCAATGAATCCGCCAAGCATATTGCCATCTAACTTTCTCATTCATTTTACAAATAAAGCATTACAGCCATGCTTTATTTCCTTTACCTCCATATATCCGTAACTATACCCACAATATTCCTTTAGGCCTTTTAAAAATCTGCCGGTTACTCAAATCTCAATCTAGCTGAAGTATGTGCTGCGTATCTGACCTCTGACCCCTGCTTGTAGGTGGAGTTATTAACCTGTCGGTGCCGGTGGTCCTGCCCATCTCGAGTGAAGACAAGGAGCGTCTGGATGGCTGCACCGCTTTTACGCTGCTATATGGCGGCCGGCGAGTCGCTATCCTGCGGAACCCGGAGTTCTACGAGCACCGCAAGGAAGAGCGTTGCGCCCGGCAGTGGGGTACGACCTGCAAGGATCACCCGTACATCAAGGTCAGGGGTCAGATCTGGACATAAACCTGCAGTAAATAGTTAGTAGAAAAGTAACACTGTGTCTAACCAGACACAACGCAACAAGTTTCCAGCAGCAAGTATTTGTCTGTCCACACTGAGAGCAGAAATACTGTGCGATATGATACAATCACAGTCAGTTAGAATGTATTTGATGTTTAGGACCCACTTTATATTAAGTGTCTTTAACTACTATGTACTATGTATTACTATATTAAGGGGTGGAATGAGGAATGAAATTCTCCTTGTCCTTTTGACATATTAGAGGTCATTGTACTATGAAAACATACTGTAAGTTTCAGAACTCAAAACTTCCTCCTCACTGCAAAAAGAGCATTTGTTGAAACCAAACGACTCGCTTTCTACTTCCTCCACATTGTGATGTCACAATGTGGTAGACATTTGCATCTGACCACTTCCACAACAACACATTAAAGCTTACTTCACCTTCGATCACTTCCGTAAAACTTATATTATAAGTGAACCTCAAGGAACATATTAAAATAATAATAAAAAGCAATTGATACAATGTACTTGTTATGTATATTCGTGTTATTGCATCGTACTTGTATTAAAAGTATGTGCATTTAATTACATCAGCAGTTACACTGTTAACCTTATCCCTATACCTAACCCTAAACCCTTACCCTACTCCTAAACCTACCATACCTCAACCTCAGAAGCAGCAAATGTGAATCTCGTCAGAATTTTGTAGAACAACATTGTATTGAATGTATTTTCATGTTAGTACATGGTAGTTAAAGACACCTAATATAAAGTGGGACTGATGTAGAATATATAGAAAAAACAACCCCAACAAAAATAGAAACTAAGTTGCCAACAAAACGTCCTGTAGCAAAAATTCAGATCTACATGAGAGAGAGCTTTTATTGATTGTCGTCTTATTGCATTGTGCCTGGTTAGGATACAGTATAATGTGTGTTGCATTACTTTTGACAACTTATGTAAGTAGTTGGAAATGATTAACAAATGCCTGTATCGAATTTTTGTTGTCAGCTCCCTCCCTTCCTTTCCTGAGTCACAAACCACCTGGAAAGTCCCGATTATGATGCTGACTTGAATAAGAGAACTGTTTAGACTACATACATGTTAATACGAAGGCAGAATCACGATGATTCAGCAGCATGATCCATAAGCGCATCACATTTCACCTCTCTGTGACAGGGCACTCTTTACAGTAAACACCCGGTCAGATAGGACAAAATGTGAAATTTGAAGGGCTCCTGGTTGCTTCATTACTACTATGTAGTGGTCGACCAATGTGGATTTTTTTTTAATGGCCAATGCTGATATCCAGAGCAGGGTGGCCTATATATCACACAATTTAATATAGTAATTAACATATACATAACATCTTTATTAACCTTTATTTAGCACTATATTTAATAGGCTTGGGATGGATGCCTTTTTCACGCATCGATAATTGGAAGATTTTCCCAATGATTATCAATATATATCTGGATTTTTTTCAGACAGAAATTGGGCTGCTCATTGCACAGTAGTCTGTCTACTTCGGTAAAGTATGAGCGGCAGGGTAAATTAAAGGAGGTTGCACACCGGACGCGTCTGGCGGGAGACATGGCGCATTCTAAAATCGGAAAAATTCTTTTATACGAAGGTACTAACACACCACCAACGCTCAACATAAAAATTCTGCAGTGCCATGGAGCGCAACTCCCGTTATATTCAACCTAAATCATTATCAAAGGACAAAGATTATTTACTCTAGACATCGCTGGATGATATATTGTGTATATGTATCTTTCATATAGCCTACACATTGTATTTTCAGTTACAAGTATGTCTTTTTGGGGTTTTTGCAGCTTGAATGGAATCTATTCAAGGCTACATACAGAGAAATTGCATAATAAACGTCGCCATTTCTAATCGTTCAGTTTGCACAGTTATACCAGTTTCATACGCTAAACTGTAAACTCATCAACGTCACTTTGTTCATTCTTGAAGTACAAAAAAAACGTCATTAATTTGGACTGCAATCTGCTGCGCTATATTCAGCTCATCCTGTGTGTATGTGTGTGTGTGTGAGATACCTCGACCGGCTTTAGTAAATGTTATATCACCCTCTTGTGGTCTCCCAATGCTATTACGCCAAATTGTTAAACAGATGCGAACTGAGTGAATTGGAAAGCACACAACACTAGAAGGTTTCTAATTTAAATGTTGGCTAATTTTAAAGGGGTCATTAAGTGCTTTTTTATCATTTTATTATCTTCCCTTAGGTCCAATGATAATGTTATAAAAGTGCACCAAAACAGTCACACTTTAGTTATATATAATCATTTTTCACCCTGTTTTTGGCCCTCTGTCTGAAATGCTTGGTTTTGGCCTTAGTGCCTCCTTAAAACTTCAACGTAAACGCCCACTGTTCTGATTGGCTAACATCATGCAGACGCCTCTCAAATTCAGCAAACTCAATCGGAAGAGAATGAACCTCGACATTATAAAACAAAATTGCAGGGTTTACACATCGCATATCCAACACATTGCATCTAAATATATTAAACTGTTCATCTCAAGCACAACTGTTAACACTCAGCACCATAAACTATCAAACAGTCATGACATTTGTGATATTCATAAATGAAATGCTTTACTTATGTTTTTGAAGTGTGTTTAACTGCCCCATCCGTCAATAACAGCTCCTTTGCAAAGCTTGAATCGTATTATGACTGTTCACAAGCAATCCATGCTGACATGAGCCGATCTTTGGATCACAGTCCAAAGAATGGTGAAATGATGCACACACATACTGTAGGCGCACTGAGGTGCACATTGCCGGAAACACACCGGTCAAAAACGTCCATTGTCCATGACAATTAAAAATAGCGCAGACAATTAAAAATAGGCAAACAATTAAAAATAGCGCAGATGAGTGAAAGAACATGTCCATGACGCATTTGACCTCAAAACAACAGGAGGCAGCAGCTGAATGGAAGAGAATTTCTTCTCCCTTTCAGAGTTGTAACTTGACACCGCGTCTTTTTAAAAGCAGCAAGATACATGGCAGCGATCAAAGAGTCTGCGTAGTTCATGTTTATATATAAATTAGTTCAAAATAGTCCAGATGGGTCCCCGTAGGTGTTGTTAGGAATAGTTAGTCACACAAGGCTTGCTCTCTTGACTTGAACTGCACGCCAGTGGGCGGGGCCAAGGGCGCATTGACGCATGTTGTGGGATGTGTAAATACAAATGAGCAATGTGTCGTGACATCACGAACAAACAGATTTATAAATGAGGCATTTCAGCAGGGTGTCAACTATAAATGCTTTTTTTAGACTGGGGAGGAAGATTTGAGTTCTGAAATTTACTGTTTACTGAAATGTTATGTTTTTATAGTACAGTTACCTCTTATGCCTAAATATCAAGGAAAATTTGATTTTCCATTCCATGACCCCTTTAATATATCGATGCCTCAAAAATATATAGATAAAATAACGTCACGATCAATAATATATCAGTATTTTATGACATCCCTAATATTTCCTCAAAATTTCACACAAACTTTTTAAAAATAATTACAAAAATCGTTTCTTCTGGTTTCTGTTTAGTCGTCCAATTTTGTCATTGATTTGCAGGAAATGACAACAACAGTGCATGCAATAGTCCAGCAATCAAGGATGGCACGTGCGCATTATCAGTTGCATTTTCTGAATCAAACAACTTCTGTACATACAGTGCACAGTGATTACGACATTAACTTATAGCGTACGTGTAGCGCTTTTACTCTGAAGTTGCTCTCACGCGCAAGTGCGGATCCAGCAAGAACAGCAATGATCTGACAGCTTTCAGTTTACACGGCCCGGATCGCCTGCTTAGAGTCTCGAGTGCGGACCATCATGCAGCATACATGATTCAAAAGGACACAGTTTTGATCCAGGCTGATAGAATACGTGCTAAAGAGGAATAAATATATGTATAAGTGCTCCACAGGAAGAAAATGCTGGATTTACACACGTTTTGTGAGGTTCGTGAATTGTTTAAACAAGGTATCTGCGGGGCCTGGGTAGCTCAGTGAGTAATAATTGACATTCAATCCCATCTGACATGTTTTTAGATCTAACTGTCATGAGGTGATTCTCACGAAACCTTTCAAGGAAATGTCCTGGTGGGGGGCCTGGGTAGCTCAGTGAGTATTGACGCTGACTATCACCCTTGGAGTCACGAGTTCGAATCCAGGGCGTGCTGAGTGACTCCAGCCAGGCCTTCTAAGCAACCAAATTGACCCGGTTGCTAGGGAGGGTAGAGTCACATGGGGTAACCTCCTCGTGGTCGCCATTAGTGGTTCTCGCTCTCAATGGGGCGCGTGGTAAGTTGTGCGTTGATCGCGGAGAGTAGCATGAGCCTCCACGTGCTGCGAGTCTCCACGGTGTCATGCACAGCGAGCCACGTGATAAGATGCGCGGATTGACTGTCTCAGAAGCGGAGGCAACTGAGACTTGTCCTCCGCCACACGGATTAAGGTGAGTAACCGTGCCACCACGAGGACCTACTAAGTAGTGGGAATTGGGCATTCCAAATTGGGAGAAAAGGGGATAAAAAAACAAGGTATCTGCATATTTGCAGATGGTATATGATCAAAGTTTTATTGATATTTGCTTTTATATCATTAGACAAGACAGTTAAAAGTTACAGGGATTTGTAGAGATTGAGAGAGAGAGTGAGAGAGAAAGCGAGAGAGTACATTTAAGAGTGAGTGTGAATAAAAGTGTACACATAAACTGTGATTGGTCATTTACATGTCTCAGATGGCTCCTTCACATGTGAACAGATGATTTTTAGCCCCCTCGCGGTTTGAGAAACGAATCGGCCAAACGGGAAAATTTATCGGCCGATGCCAATAATTTAAAATGCAGAATATTGGCTGATTTATTGGCCTCAGCGATATATCGGTCGACCACTACTAAGTAGTGATGCTGTGAGCACTTATTTTTGCTCATACTTAAGGTTTGGGGTTTGTTCAAATCCATAACCATGAGTATTACATTTCAAAAGGTAACTTGTCCTGCACCATTTGTTCTACAGACATGAATAATACCTCAAATCACGTGGCTTGTTGAGGAGAGGAGTGCTATTACTTTTCTAAGCAATCAGACTTAAAATTGTACCTTGGCAGACAGTAAAACAGCCAAAAAAATCCCATAAACTTACATTGAACGAGGGACCAGTGTCATATCTAGGGACCTGTTATCACTTTGGTGTGGGGCAGTTTGATATTTTTTCTGGGGCTTAAGTCAAATATGTCTAAGTGGTGTAACCATCAGGAGATAAGTCATCTGGAATAATGTTACACCACTTGACATTTTTAAAGTCATTAAATCCATTGTTTGTAGAAAATGCAATGTGTTTTAAACTAGATTTAAAAAAAAGTTTTCTTATTTTTATCAGCTCAAACAACCTTATTTGTCAATGTCCCACTGTATATACATTTAAAAACAAAGATTTTTCCACTTATTTTCTAGTTTTCACAGATAAAGTCACAAATAACTAGTGAGAATGCTGACCTGATGCTTTGATAGGTTGCCTTGCGGTCTGATTGCCAAGCTTTCCTTAGACTGCTAAACCATGAGTTGTAGGCCTAAGAGGTCTTTCACCCCCAGCTCTTTCTCTTTGCTTCTCGATTCCCACTTTCGTAATCCCTTTATTCCGAGACCTCCTTCATTTCACACATGTGTTTTAGTTGGATTTCTCACCCTCCGTTCTATTTAAACAGTGTTTAGCCGAGTCGCGCTCTCCTCTCCTCCACTCCCCTCACCTTCCTCTTATGAATCTCGCAGAGTAAATACTGAACAATTGTTTCCATCTGTAAGTGTGGATTGTGGGCTTAGGTGGACTTTAATGGCTCCGATCTGCTCCAGCTCTCACTAATGGGCGCCAGCGGAAAGTTTTCGGACTGGTATGGTCCAGTCTGTCGGTCTGCCTGCCTCCAATCACAAATAAACCCATCCCCAGACATGGCACAACTGTGAAGATTTCACACAGTAAATAAACTTGTAGAGTAATCGCCTTTCTTTTTATTTATGCTTTACTCAACATCATTCTCTTGATGTAGTTTAGACTTGCAGCCGTCTGTAAACTTTGTGTAAAGTCCACTTGGCGAGATGAGTTGGAAGTAAATTAGATGTCACAGGGAATCAGATTTTTACAGAATACTCTTATACTCTAGTAGTCAACACAAAATCGGATCTATTTACTACTTCACATTCTTGGTCTTATTGTGTGGGATTCATCAGTGCACAATATTTCAAAGAAAAAAAGTGGTTTAATGACTTGATCCGCCACTTTCCTTTTTGACTGATGCCACCTAGGTAGGGTCAAGGCATGATGAGATCTTTGGGGGGCATTTTAACCTTTAGAGTAGGCAATAGGTTCTCTCGTTTTCCATCCGACCAAGGTAGGGAAGGCTTGGTCGTTTCGCCATCCTGACCACGTCAGAATTTGTTTGGGGGGTACCAGGAAAATCTTGCCCCTCCTTAGACCAGGTCATGCACCTAGGTCAAGTGGGCTGTTGGTTAATGTTGACCAATAGCGAAATAGCTATGTAGGCATCATTTTACGCTACCATTGTAGGTTATAGCCTTTCGGAAATGTCAGCAATAGTTAACGGAGTAATTAATGCTGATTAATGATAATAAAGTAAAGGTTGCGGCAGTAATAGCAAACAATGATAGATTTGAAGTGTTACCATTTGGGTAAATTGTATTGTGATTGAGGGTGAACTTGACCTATAGCCTCCACATTAAAGTCAAAAAGCCTCCTCAAAAGTGGGTAGGTGCTAGTTTTGTTTCAGTAGGCGTGTAATTCTCCACTAATTTGGGGGGGGGGGGGGACTATAAACTTTGTTTTGGTTTGGAACGTCCATTTGTCACAATCCAAGTGATTCTGTAAATTTTTTCCTCAATGAACTTGCTGTTTCATTAGGAAATGCATCAAATTACAGAAGTAAAATGTGTTGCAAATGTCGTTTCTTGTTGAATTTAAAGTTTTGGCATTGAGTTGCAAAATCCTATCAAATTCTATCAAGGCCTGGACCGTCATGCCTGTTTTCATTTTACATGACTATTAATATCACTTAAGCTGAGAAATATGAATGATAACAAACATTTATCACATACCCTAACTTCTGTTTGCTTAATATCTCACCAGAGCACCCATAACAGCAAAAAGTGTATGTACTTTAATACTGGACACGATGATAAAGTGAGTTATTCTGTCATGATTGAGTTCACAAAACTGTCCGTCTCATTATTTCACCATGTCTGGTGTGTATGTTAAAATCCCTCCGCTGAAGCGTGTCAATCAGTGGGGCTGTTAAACTGGGCTCCATTACGTTTGGTAAATACACTTTTCCTGTTTATTTCGCCTGACAGCGGATTTCACATCGGGAATTCTGGTGTGTGGTGGGGGAAGTCAACCAGACTTGAGCATTTATCAGGAAGCAGCTGCTTGCTTCACTTAATTGTAGAGCTGTTGTAAAAGTTGTGTAAAACTTTAAGAACAGAGATGTGAGGGAATATCCTAACCCCCACACGTGTAGTCCAAAAATATTAATGAAAAAAAAGAAAAGAAAAAATAACCAAAAATATTAATACTTGACTTTAGATTATTGAAACAGTATTGTGAGGTAAAACATAAATATTTCAATATTTCAAGCATTTTTTGCTTAATATGTCAATACGTAATGCAAATTTAAAGCAATAATCAATAGTTTCTTCTACCTCTACTTGTGATCTGGTGTCAACAATGCAATGCAGAACAGATCACTCCATCGAGAGTTTTCCATCGCCAGCATCTGCAACATAAATTAAATAAACGTCTGCTAGTGTTGCCATGCTGTGGCCAGCAAATGACAGCTGCACATGCATTCAGTCTTCAAATGTAAAAGCGAAGCAGTGGATGAAGCTTTTTATTGGCATTCACTGCTTTCAGGCCTCTCCAAGTTTGCTTAATATGATCACATACTTGCACATGAAGGTCTTGAACCACCAGTGCTGCTGTCAAGTCAATTCAATAGATGAAAGTCAAGGGGGCTGTGAAATGGTATTCTCCATCCAGCAACCTCAAATCTGCCACAGACTGCAGTGTCTTCAGCATACTGTACTGCTTTTTAACCCTGGCCAACTTAACAGCTCAACGAATGCCAGAGAAGACCTCCTAAAAGCAAAATGTTAGTTAAAGTTATAGCCTGATATGATCACTGTCTATACAGAGGGATTATAAGTCCTATTGAGAAATTAAGTTAGTCAGCTTTGACAGTTGTGTTCCAAATGTGGGAATGATTACATGCACGTAGCCAAGTGTATTTAAACTATCTGCAAGGAGAGTTGCCACTGTTACTGCAGACAACAGTCAAAACTCGCTGTCCTCCACTGTATTTGATCATATTTATATTTGTCTGCGTTTGTAATTTTATTTGGCAGACACATTCTTACTAGTCTCAGCCTCAGACGCTACACCCACAGTCTAATCTCAGACCGTTCATTGACTGTCTGATGCATATCGCACACAAAAATGGCAAGAGTAGGGTGAAATCGCCAGATCCAATGTAATTGGTCGGCTACACAATTTTTCATGAGTCAGGATGTCTAGGTTTTTATCAGTCTGCCAGGAAACAATACTGAATATAACTTTGCAGTCAGCTAAAATGAGCAATGAGTGCTAAAAGGAATATTCTGGGTTCATTTTAAATTAAGCTCAGTGGACAGGGGTTGTGGCTTAATGTAGATTACCACAAAAAATTATTTCGACCTGTCCCTCCTTTTCTTTAAAGCAGGAAAAATCTGGGTTACAGTGAAGCACTTACAATGGAAGTCAATGGGCCCAATCCATCATTCCACAAATGCTGTTGATTAAGCTTAGCTTGTTTTGAACCCAGAATATTCCTTTAAAGAGGAAGGTCTAGTCACTGGATTCAACACTGTATGCCACGTAGACTTGCCACGATATCATAATTTTCACACCGATGCGGTGTTCATGTTCAAACCAACTAACACCAGTATTACCGCTGGTGAGATGCTAAGTGGTACTATGGGGTCATTTTCGTTAAGCAATAGCCTACACAATAACGAAAGGCAGCTTGATTTCAAACTTTGAGCTTAATTTTTTATTTATTTGAACTAAAAATTCAAATGAAACTGAAATAATTAAGTGCAATTAAAATGTGTGTTGTTCAGCTTTTTGAAAGATGGCTTTTCAACAGTTGTGAAGGGCAACATCTCTTTGGCAAAGAACCTACTTCATCCGTGCATTCTCTCCATCATGGGCTACCGGTTGGGTATTTCCTTTTCCGGGCAAATACATCACTTATTGTGAGTTGTTGCAGGTTTAATGTTGGTGTTTTATTACCTTTCATCCCAGGACCCAGTTTAGCTGCTTCGGAAGGGTAATGACTTTGAATGTGTGTGAATAAATGTGTTTTGTTCCCTCCTAGGGCTAGGTGAAATGCAAGAAATATTTTCACGATGTATATATATCACAATATCCAATTACATGCACATTATATTCACTACCTGCAATTAAACTTCTGTCAGTGCGCATACTTCACTGCCTGTGTTATTTGATACATTGGTAAAGAACATCTGGCTTTCAGTGCATTATTTAGGTTAATTTATCATGGGTAGCAAACTCTTCTATTCTGTTCATTAGGCTATTGTATTGATATTGGAAGTCCATTCATAATGTTTCCCCCTTTTACCCGGTATAAAATTTCACACCGGTATAAAATTTCACACCGGTGTTGTCCCTTGTACCGAGTAAAACCAGTAAAACCGTACACCATAACCAGTAACAGCGTTTGTGTAGAGGCTTCACGCTATTCTCCGCGGCATCCACACACAACTCGCCACGTGCCCCACCGAGAGCGAACCACATTATAGCGACCACGAGGAGGTTACCCCATGTGACTCTACCCTCCCTAGGAACCGGGCCAATTTGGTTGCTTAGGAGACCTGGCTGGAGTCACTCAGCACGCCCTGGGATTCGAACTCGCGAACTCCAGGGGTGGTAGTCAGTGTCTTTACTCACTGAGCTACCCAGGCCCCCCCATGATTTTTATTCTTTGAGAAATGTTTTAGTTGAGAGATCGTTAGTTATACTTCTGTATACTATTAGATTTCAGAATTAACTTCCCCTTAATTGGCACATAAAAAATTAATGATTGCTGTTCAATTTTAATGTTGGTTAGTGCTTTCCTGTCTTATTGGCGGTACTTTGCCAGAATAAGCTGAAAATATGGACCAGATTTTATACTAATGGTCAATAGTCTGACTATTTGAGACTACTGTCTTACAAAGCACCATAATGAGAATTGGAGAACACTAAGGCAATAAGTATGTTCTTGTATGCTTCATATGTTTTTTTTATTTTTTTTAGAATTTGAAGGTTCCTCATTTGTTTCTCATGCCTCTCAGAGAAAGAAATGGAGAGTAAAAGTGTGGAAATGTGTACAACAATATTATGGAGATGAGACTGAGAGATCATTATTATTGTTCCTGGAGTTCTGATGGTCTTTTTTGTGTCAGATGGTGATGGAGAGTGGAGACTGGCTGGTCGGAGGAGATCTCCAGGTGCTGGATCGGATCTACTGGAATGACGGACTGGATAGTTACAGGCTTACTCCCGCCGAACTCAAACAGAAGTTTAAAGAGATGAATGCAGGTATGGAACTTCAGCTGTGTTTGACAAAGTCAGAAAACTCGAGAGTTGCTCCTTTTGACCAAATTTTGACTGGTCTGTTGGGGGCAGCAAGTTGCCTTTCCTTCAAACTACAGCAGGGCTCATAGCAGAGCAGATTTTATTCTCTTTAAACTATTTTAATAGTGATAACTACTGCTTAAAGTAACTAAAGTAACAATTACTTAAAAAAATGTGTAATTTATTTGTGCTGTTTAATTGCATTCAATGCAAAAAATCATTTTCTTAATTAGTATTTTTGCCTTGTTTTGCAGTAAAATATCTTAGCACCCTTAAAAGAAAATGGATATGATGTGGCCTAAGTTTATTTTCATCCCCTTTTGTAATAATTTTTTCTTAATGTTATTTTATTAGATGTGCTTGAAACATGAAAAAAAGTATTTTCCATAGGGTTTAGACATATTCTTGTAGTCTTAAATGTCAATAAAATGTTCTTTAGGTACAGTTTTCTTGTGGTAAAAACTAGTTTCCTTAAAAATGGAGTTTCAAAAGTCTCAGTTTTTGGTAAAGGAAAACACCGTTTCAGTGTGAAATAGAGAACAAAATCAAAGCATTTTAAACTGAAAACATATTAGTGTGGAAGTGGCCTTAATTCAAGATATTCTCTGACAACAAGTCTTACTATCTTATGCAGAAAGGTCCAAAAATACTGAATAAGAAGTGTTGTGCCTAATGTTGCATAAAATGCACATTTACGACTAGTTACATGCTATTAAATACACTTTCTTCTCTCGTTTTTAGATGCAGTCTTTGCCTTCCAGCTGCGGAACCCAGTGCATAATGGGCATGCGCTACTCATGCAGGACACGCAGCGCCGTCTGATTGAGCGTGGTTACCGCCGACCCATGCTGCTGCTTCATCCGCTAGGCGGCTGGACCAAAGATGACGACGTACCGCTCGCCTGGCGCATGAAACAGCATGCTGCTGTGCTGGAGGAGGGACTGCTTGACCCCAACTCCACCATAGTAGCCATCTTCCCCTCACCGATGATGTATGCCGGCCCAACAGAGGTTAGTATGGAATGAAAAAGGACCGAGGCCAGACACCTTAGGTATACCTTAAAAAAAAAACACTTTAAGACCATTAAATGAAAACAAAAGTGGAGTTTTGTGGTTTTAGATCATGTCTATTAGCTTTGAAGCCATCTATATGCTAGTGTTCTCCTAAAAGTTGACAAAATAAGCTTTTATTAGATATTTACACATAAAAGTTCCTGCGACATCAAGGTATTTCATGGGGTCTTTAAGTAAGATTTTTATCTGAATGGTAAATAAAAGTATTTAATTTGGCTTTGCAGATTGTATACTGCATATTTTCACAGTGTAATTCCTAAAGTATACCAAATCCCTTAACATGCAATGTTTTCGATGAGGAATTTCTATGTAAGCTCAATGTGCTTTGTTCTAAGAACAACTCAAATTATGTTTGAATCAAGCCATTGATCTGTTGTATGGAAAGTTAGTGGTAAAGAAACTTGCGCTGGGCACATTCTTTCGTAATTTGTTGGTGGTACACTAGATTGCTGATTTGTTCCACCTAACCTCTGCTGGAGGCTGAACACAACAAGGACAGTCTCATTTCACAGGCATTAAACATCTCTAGACTGTCCAGCAGGATTTTGATTTGTCTTCTGGACTGGATCTAAACAATTCTGTTTAGAGGCCAGTGGTGTCTCTTTATGGTCCATACATCCACACGTAATTCTTGAAAGAGGACAAATGGGGAGCTTTCGTCCAACGAGAATAGTTGCTGGTGTAGTGTTGCATGGCTATTTTGAAGTCTGTTGTTCTTTAATCATGTGGCCGGGGACATTAAAAATTTATTGGGAGCAGACAAAGTCTGTAAGACGAAAGCAGCCCACAGGAAAGAGTCGATTGCCTCATTGAGTTATTAGGAGGAAGCAGAGGACAAGCTGACTCCACAGAAAAGAATAAGCTTAGGTGGTTTAGGCCAATTGTAATTATGTGTCCAATCTTGTACACACTATGTTCTAAGAGATGTTGTAATTTATCCCATGATGATACATTTTGACAGTTTTCTGCATTGGCATTCATGGGCTGTTTCTTAATGTGCATTCTAATGTGTTCTTACATTCTCGTGGACTCATTTGTCGTCATCATCCACTGCCGAAGTTCAATTCCAATACTCAAGAACGCAAGTACAAAGAATGCATAACATTTCCTGGATGTGTTCTTGATCAGACAAATATCGATGATGTATCGGATGGTGACTTGTGAACAAGAACCCCTTTGAAGTCCTAGAAGCCATAGCGGTACTACGGTGGCTGAAGAAGGACATTTATCGTTGTGTTTTCCCTCAAGAGTTTACTGCTGTAAGTTTGCGGAAGTCTGGCTGGTCGAGATAGTCGTCATCTCTGTCAACATTTGTTGTTTTTTGGGCACCATTTTACTAAAGTAATAGACAGTGTAGACTTTTACATGTCACTAGTCCTGAAAAACCTCATTGGTTTGATGACAATAATGCATTAACTGGTGTGTGACAATGGCAGTAGTTCTGTTACTGGCTACAAATGTGCTGGGACGGTCAATTGTGCAACAGGAAGATCACAGCACATCTCAAAGCTCGCAATAGATGAGTTCTACATCCTTCTGAGTTCGTTCATCCAAGGTAGCTCAAGACTGGTCTTCATAAGAACGCCAAGTCCATTCTCTGCATTCTTAGCTTTAAGAAACACCCATGTTATTCTCGTATTTACCTCTACATTCTTGTCAATGGACCCCACCCTTACACATTTCCACTTGACAGAAGAGTTTATTTTATTTTTTCTTTTCCATTAAAACCATTTTCCACCAAAAGTGTAAATTAAGTGAAAATTCATTACATTTTAACTGTTTCTAACAGGTGCAGTGGCATTGCAGGGCCAGAATGGTGGCTGGGGCCAATTTCTACATAGTGGGCCGTGACCCGGCAGGAATGCCCCACCCAGACAACGGTAAAGACCTGTACGAACCCTCCCATGGAGCGAAAGTTCTCACCATGGCCCCTGGCCTCATTTCACTGGAAATCGTGCCTTTCAAAGTGGCAGCCTACAACAAAGTCAAGAAGGCCATGGACTTTTATGACCCCAAAAAGTAAGTTGGTCTCTTTAAAAACAAAGACACAGTGACATGTTGAAGGGAAAAAAATGTAACCACACAAATGGTGTAAGAAAAGTTCTTGCAAGTTTGGAAAGATATTTTTTTTTTTTTTTTTTACAAATTTAGAGAGGTATTAAAACGTACTCAAACCAACCGCTGGTTGCAAGAATTTGCCTTTCCTGTAAACGTTTGTTTACTCTCTTCTGTACGTGTTCAAAACAGTCTATCACAGCACATCTTGAGTGAAACTTCCATCCACGTCAGGCCTCCTTGATTCGTAACCACGATGCCAAGAATAACAGGAATTGTTTTGTTGTTGTGCGCTTTTAACAAATTCCGTGGCTTTTCTCAGTTCTTTGAAGTCATTTAGAAATGGAAATCTGCCATTATTCCTCAGGCTGTGTACAAATACTGCGGAAAATCATGCGTTCTGGCTGCGTCTCATCTTGTAATTAATAGCACCCTACACTATCAAGTTTACAGGCTATTCGGCCATGCCTGATGAAGATCATGCAGCATGTCAAGATGCTGTAAAACTGAACAGAGGGACTAAGGTTGGTCTCATCTTGCTCCATAATTCCCTATGTAGTGAATCAGTATGTCGTGAAAATGAATTTGGCCAATAGCAAGGGCATTAATCCACTTTACATTAGGACTCTAATGACTCGAATACCTGTGACACAATGACAAGGTTGCACATATAAATGTAGCTGGTATTTATCAACAAAACTGCTGTATAACATGCCATTGTGCATCTTTGTTGTAGATACTGAAAAGTGCTATTAAGATAATAAATAAATGAAAAAGGGTGTCTTAATTTTCTTCTCACAACTCATACTTAAAATTTGCTTGATTGTTTCACTTTTAAATTGTAAGTGCCTCAAGTGCCGTAAGTGCTCTTTTTGAAGAAAAGGAATGACGAAACACAATATTTTTTTTGTGGGAATCAATATTATGCCACAAATGTTGTCAATTGAACTTGTATTGAACCCGGAATATTACTTTTAAAATGACAGGACAACATTTCTACAGCTATATTTCTCTAGCATAATTAGACATTTATCCTTGTTATAATCCAGTAATAAAAAGTAAATAAAAAACTATGCTTACATTGAAATGTGAATTCAAGCACCATGGTGACAGTAGGTATAGGGTTATTGGCATCCCTTCCCTCCTCCCTCTCTGTAGCTCCAGCGATGGGGATGCTGGGGGTGGTGGGGGTTTAGTCTCACACTCCGTCTGAGTTTCAAAGGGCCCCGCTTGGCGCCTTAGTAAATTTATGGCGTTCTGTCTGCTCCTTGAGCATGGCGTTGGGCCTGGCTAAAATTGAGACGAATATGGATGCTGAGCCTAATTGCCAGCCATCCCCCTTAAAGTTGTCCTCTAAAATGTCTAAAATCAGTCCAAGCTGTTTCTCATTTGAACATATATTAGCTGTTCTCTGTGGAGATGGAGTTTATGTGTTGTACCCCTTCACCCACTGAAGTGACTACCAGGTGGAATGGTGATAATTTTCCGTAAACAAACCATCATTTGTAAGTCCATCCAAATGGTGGAACGAATAGTAAAAACATTTTTTGAGAGAAACAATGAGTGGTGCTTGCACATGCAAAACCCAACACTAAGATATTAGGGCGGCTCCCATGGTGTTGCTGTGCGGTTGCTAAGGGGTTCTGATTGCTTTTTACAAAGCAAAGGTGTTTTAAAGGATGTAGGATCATGTGATTTTGTTCATACAATGTAAGTCAATGGAGTCCAAAACTTTTAAGCTCCAAAAAGGACACAAAGGCAGCATAAAAGTAATCCATACGGCTCGAGTGGTTTAAACCATGTCTTCTGAAGTCCTTATTCACTATAAATCTTGACATCCACAGAGAGAAGCTTGTTCACACAGTTCCATGCACTTGTCACATGCACAGAGTGCTGTACACAAACCAGACACTGTTTTGCCCAGTTTGCCTATTTTGAAAATGCATACACGAGTTAAAATGATCGTTACGCAATGCCTTGGGTTGAGTTTTACAACTTGGTCGCTGAAAGGTTGATGATAAACACTAGAAAATAAGAAATGCAACGTCTTATTGATGTAGAATGATAGCAGGAGTACCTGGCAACCGCAAACAGCGTCAAAGAATCTTGAGGCCTGCACTGTGTTCAAATCGTCTGGATGTCAGGATTTATAGTATATAAAGACTTAAGTTCTGGTCTGTTTCTCACTCAAAGCAATTGGATTGCTTTAGAAGACCTGGATTAAAACACTCGAGTTCTATGCATTACTTTTATGCTGCCTTTTATGTCCTTTTTTTGAGCTTGAAAGATTTGGACCCCATTGACTTGCATTGTATGGAAAAAAACACATCAAAATATCTTTGTTTTTTTGTGTTCTGCAGAAGTCGTCATACAAGTTCAAGAATTCAAGATGCCAAACTAAACGGATCAGCAGATTAGGGCATGATAAACAACGATTTTGAAAACAAACGCAGATATACTATAGTCTTCAAATGTTTTTTTGTTTTTTTGTTTTGTTTGTTTTTGTCTCCAGTAGCTAGAAATGCTTAACTTTTTACAGCAGTCCGCATTATAAGCCCATACAAATCGCTGTTCTCTTTTAGACACACCACATAACTGAAAAGCCACAGCGAATTACACCCTTTACGATGGGGAAAGTGCAGCGCGACTGTGCTCATTTATAAATGCGTTGCGCTCAGTGAATTTGTTTTCTTAAAGTCTGCGTCTTAATTAAAGAACAACTAATCCTTAACAAATAAACCCCATCCTTAGGAGCCACCGCGGAATGTATTTAGACTAGCTTTTGGGTTTTTAATTTGCGCAGTTGGAAACTAATTAGCTCTGTTTATGAGACGCTTCACGCACTGTTTGTTTTCGAAGCATTTGTTTAAATAAAAACGTGTAGCCCAGATTTTGGATTTAATGGCACTGGTTTGAGGTTTAGATTTGTGGTTCTTGTTGAAGTAATGTCAGCCTATTTACCTTTGTGCTGTTGAAAACAGCCTACAAGGCAGTCGTGAATCATGTGGTGTAAAGAGCCACTTGAGAGAGTACATATTTTTATCATAGAGCTCTTTTCAGAATATAATATGTCGTTCCTTCCAGAGCGAATTGTCCTGAACAAAGGACCAGTGTACTACACCTAGTTATTATCTCTGACGCAAACCCCGAGATTATGTTTCTTTTTCATTTTCTTATCACATTGGGTACCACACTGTCCCTTCTTCTTACACATCTTAAAATCCCTCTTCTAATTCAAGTTTATGCCGACTCATTTTATCCAGCCACCAGGACTATGACTTCATCTCAGGGACCCGCATGAGGAGGATGGCTCGTGAAGGCCAGAACCCCCCGGAAGGCTTCATGGCGCCCAAAGCCTGGACTGTTCTTAAGGAGTACTACCAGTCATTAGAGAAGGCCTAAACTGTTTTCCAGGTAGGGAGAGAGGTGGATTCTGTTACAGTAAAAAAAGAGAAGAGGTTGATGGTAAATTAAATTAATTACAAACACAAAACACACACACAATGATCGAAAACTGGGACCACCAAAAGGACTCCTTGAACTATTTTGGAAGCTACTTGTTCCTCACTGTCAGTTTCTCTGAGTCTTATGAGCATTTTATATGTTCTATTTTAAATAAAATAATGTGAAGTTACTTGTGAAAGATACATTTGAACTATACAATACTGTAAACATAAATGAAACCGTTTATTAGTGGATTATGCACTCTCTATTCTTGTACATTTAAAGTTTTCCCCATAAATGCTGGATAAGCAACATGCAACACCCTTTGACATTAAAGGGACAGTTCACCTCAAAATTTAAATTCTGTCATTATATACTCACCTTCATGTTGTTCCAAACCCATTTGGCTTTTTTTATTTTTTTATTCCATGAAACACAAAAGATGATGTCTTTTTGTATGGAAATGTATGGAAAATTATGCAGTGAAAGTGGCCAGTGACTAAGGTTGTCAGTCCTTATGAGAAAAGTAATGCATATGGATTTGGAACCACATGAGGGTGAGTAAACGATGACAGAATTGTTGTTTTTGTGCGAACTATCCCTTTAATTTAAAATTTGAATATTGCCCTACTTGCCTTAATGAGTACGAAAAATTTAACAAAATGGTTTCCTTAAATGTGTGCCTGAATGTGATGGTATACTGTTGATTGTGGCTTGCCCCAGGGGTTATTTGTGGTATGATATAGTCAGAAAAAAATCCCATCATTTATTCAATGATCTTGAAAAATGTGCTGTGACATCAGTATTTTCTTCGTGTAAGTTTTAGTAACAAGTTGCTTTTAAATCTGGACAATCAGGAACTTGCTGGCTAGGAAGTCTAACACGGATTGTCCCTTTTGAAGTCATCAGCATTATTTATAGCATTTGCCTAGTCTGTAACATTTCTAACCATTTTGTTATTTGTATTTTGTTGAATAGAGTTGTTTAGCCTTGTCTTTAATATAGGTGATTTTATTTTTTTTGTATTTATTTTCGGACTTTTTTGTGGTTATTGTATTAAAATAGACTGTGTTGACATGTTTTTCAGCTTACAATTAGTAATTTTCATGTTTATTTTTAACAGTATTGTCTTCTAACTTTATTGTTTCTAATAAACCATTCCATCAGAAAAATCTAATTTAAAGGGAAAGTTCTGCCAAAAATTAAACCAAATTTCAAAAACTTCACTGGCTGAAATGTTTAAATTTTTTAATTTAAATTAAATGTCATGGGTCAATTACTAAGTAATCCATTATTGTGTAGAGGGGGGTCAAAATGACAATTTGAGCAAAACTACAGATAAATAAATAACTTTAAAGCCTATTCACACCAAATTCGTGATGAATTTGCTAGATCAACTGCTGACGAAAGTCCTGTTTACACCGAGACCGAAACTAATAAAATGAAACAGTTTCACCCCTGTACAGTAGGCGGCGCTGTTCTACAAATGTTTATTCTTCTGCATGGATGTTTAAACATTCAACTGTCAATGCATGATATTAATATATTTGCTGAAGTTATGGCAGTTATTTACCTAATTTGGCATAACTGTTTCATTATGTTCTGTCCATGTTTTTTTTAAATGCATTTTAAGGAATATAGAATCTGTATTTTTTTGTGCGATTGAGATGAGGAAAAAGCGCTGTTGCATACATCCCGTGTCTTCTGTCTTTATATTTATGCATGTATTTTGCTGCGAGTTTATTCCAAACGAACTCCCAAACCCAGCTTCTCTTTTTTTAATCCCTGGATAATATAACACAAGGTACAGTGATTTAAACACACAGGTAATTAAAACAGGTAGCATAAAATATTATGCATAACATAAAAAAATTAATTTAAAAGAAGACAGCCTCATGGTGTTTTCTTTCTTTAATTACTGCATATTTGTATTGAATTCAGGGTTTCTTGTGCGTGGTGAGAAAGAAACACCGTTAAAGGAATACTTTGTTTTATTTTATGCAATAAATAGAAGTGAAGTTCTGCAATGCGTTTGTTTACACTCCTAGTAAAGTAATGCATGTAAAGAGTCATTTTATGTGATATTTTACTACAAGCTTAGTCTAAACAAATTGCCGAACCTCTTTTTTTAATGCCAGGACAATATAACAGGCACAGTAATATACATATTAAACAATGTACAATAAGTCAAAACACCATGTACCTATAATATGAGGAATCGGCACTTGAAATAAATATAAAAAATGAAGAATGTTTTTACAGCTTCTATGTTATTTATTTACTGCATTTTTGCATTGAATTCAGAATTGTGCAGCAGCAGCAGCAACTCTGGAAACATGACAAAAAGGTAATTTCTTATTGTCCAGTCAGTTTTCATTGTAATCCGAAGAAGAAAAAAAAATCGGACTGCACAAAGGATTTTCAGTGGACGGTTTGTCGGACCAATGTGAATAGCTCCATGGAAATCCATTGTTCCTATTCATTAGCTTGTTTGGAATGAACATCCGCACCAAAAATTTGGTTTTCGTGTGAATAGGCCTTAAGAAAGGTGGCAGCGTCGAGTTATTTTTACACAGAGATAGGTAGGTCTATTACTAAAATCAGATGAGTCCAAAAATTGAAGGAAAAAACAAACAAACCAAAGTTGGAGTGCCTATACTTCCAGACGTATTAAAGATCTCTTAAGATCCTTTTATATTCTGGTTCTGAATAAACTTTCCTTTTTGTATATTTTTAGTTTTAAGGCCTTTATGGTGAAATCCCAGAGATATGGGGCTCTCAATGCAGCTCTACATTTTACCCATTTTCAGTGGTCGAAAACCAAATGTGGGTCCCATGTTATGAAACTTGTTCTTCTAGTCCATCGTCCACCTACGAAAGAAAATCACAGGTTTGGAGGGGCATTAGGGTAAGTAAATAATGAGGTGGTTTTAATTTATGGCTGAACTATTCCTTTTTAAAATCTCTCACACAAAATGCACACAACATGAAAAAATCAATGACACAAAAACATCTCTGATGGACTTCACAAAATGGATAATAGTAATCATAATTCATATTGCTCACAATGTAAATTTCCACAAGGTCAACTGAATGTATTAGGAAATACGCCACCCTTCAAACTGTATGCACAGAAACCCAGCTGGCGTCCAGATGCAGTCACTCCTCTATGAAAGGGGAACACCTAGGGTTAATCTTCACTCTTTCAAGAACACCCTGCCCTCTCCTTTGATTCCAGCTCGGAGATAAAACGTCTAAATGTGCCAGCAGTCATGTTTTTCTCCCCTCTTCCGTCTGCCAGATCTTGTTCAGTCTCTAGTCATCATTGAGTGGGGTCTTCAAAATGGATGAATGACACTTCAATATGAAGATAACGTTTTTCTAAAATGAACATTCCCTTGGATATAAAGTTTATTTTTTACACCTCCACTTTTAATCACAGATCAGGTAGTCTGTTTATACTGTAAATACTGTGTGTGTGTGTGTGTGTGTGTGTGTGTGTGTGTGTGTGTGTATATATATATATATATATATATAAAAATTCTTATCAGATCACTTGATTGAGTTCCTTCTAAGCGCACAGTTATGAAACTTATCTTTAGTCTTAAAGAGCTAATGTCATGAGGAATCAGATTTTCCTTGATCTTTTGAGATAAGGGTTCAATGTACTACAAAAACATACTGTAAGTTTCAGAACTCAAAACTTCCTCCCAGTCCAAAAAAGCTTTTATTGACATTTAAAAAGCTTCATAATGACTCAAACTGAAATTCTGTGACGTCTCTGATCATGTCAGTGTGATCTTAACAATTTCAGTGAAACATTTCAGCACAATTTTTTTATGAATCTGTAGCTTAAAAACAATATTTTTGCACTACAGTTCAAAAAGTTTGTGTGAAAACCCACAGTTGCTCATTTCAAATGAAAACTGGGCATTTCTCAAAGGCAGAGCAGAGAAAGGGTGGAAAAATGGTAATGAAAAACTCAAATATGACTTTAAAGAAAATGTATAATATGACCCTTTTAAAAGATTACGTAGATAACCAGAACTAATTCAATTAAAGGGTATCCATGCTATCTCTGTCCTTAGAGAGTTTAATCAATCTCCATTTGTGTGAGATAAATTGTTCGTAAATGTTTCTACTTTGTACTTTTTTTTTTTTTTTTTTGCTCTCAGCAGTATCTTTTAACACAGGCTTGATTAATATTGACAGACATGGAAGCGGCTCTCTGTAGCACCTGGTTTTTGTCTTTGCAGATCTGAAGTTCCGAGACTGAAGTCTTGGTCCATTTGACCTTCCCTCCAGTGCTGAAAAAAATGCAAACCACCACACGTAAATGCAACAAGTCATGCGGAAATGATTAAAATGTCCTTATCAGATAAAGATGAATAATTGAAGTTGCTTTGAAAGGTGATAGGCAAGAATTCTTGGGGTACATATATTTGTTGTTGTTGAGAGATGACTCTCTCAGCACATCATATGTTCTCCCGATTAATAAATATACATTAGTTTATGTCATAAAGACTCCAGACTCTTGAAGTGGTCCAGGTCTCATTTATAAAGCCATTATGCATACATGCATTCATTATGCATAATGTAGGTACAACTAGCTTTGGTAATACCTGACAACGTGATCACATGGGTAGTCGACATGTTGCTACCGAATGTGCCAGTACGACAAGTGCCATCTCCCATCAGACATCTTTGCATCAATTCATAAGTGTTTAACTTTTCCTGTGGCGCTACTGTGGAGCAGTCTCGGAGACACGGGTTTTGGTTCCATGGAAACCAGGAAGTTATCGTGTTCACATTATCAATGATGAGAATAATTCAGGAGTTGCATTTTCACTCTAAAATTAAACTTTTACTCCACTGATGGCTATGTTTAGGGTTGGGGTTAGGGTGTATGGTTAATAAAATATGCATTCTGGTTGACTGTATTACATCATTTACAGCTAAAACCAACTCGCGTTAAAACATACTTTTGGTGCCACTCTGGATGTTTCACTCAGAAACGAGCTCACACGTGTCCATACATTCAACAACACTTCCAGCTTTGGACACTGGGGGCAGTGGTTTGAATTTCAGTATGCTAAAGCCGATTTCAGCAGCAGAACTTTCAACCTCCTGTCGCCAAATTCACATATATTCCACATATATACAGTGGCAAGAAAAAGTATGTGCATGTCTTGGAATTACCTGCATTTACATATAAATTTGTCTTAAAGTCTGGTTTGATCATCATCTAAATTATAATCTGTCTGAACTAATAACACACAGATTGTATTATTATTTTGATCTTGTACATATTGAATACATCATTCAAACATTCACAGTGTAGGTAGGCAAAAGTATGTGAACCCCTAGGCTAATGGCATCTTCAAAAGCTAATTCGAGTCAGGATTTGGCAAATCTGGCATTCAAATAATGAAATGAGTTTGGAAGTGTGGGTTAGAGCTACTTTAACTAATAAAAAGCACCCAAATATTTTGAGTTTGCCATTCACAAGAAGCATTTACTGACGTTGACCATGCCTACCAAAAAAGATCTCATAAGATCTACGATCAAGAATTGTTGCTTTGCATAAAGCTGGAAAGGGTTACAAGGTTATCTAAAAGAGCTTGGATATTCATCTGTCCACAGTTAGACAAATTGTTTATAAATGGAGATGATTTAGTACTATGGCTACTCTCCCTAAAAGGGGCCGTCCAGCCAAGATGACTCAAAGGGCACACCGCAGAATGCTCAATGAGGTAAAAAAGAACCCTAGAGTGACAGCTAAAGATCTGAAGGAATCACTGGAACTGGTTAACATCTCTGTTCATGAGTCTACAATACGGAAAACATTAAACAGGCATGATGTCCATGGCAGGACACAATGAAGGAAGCCGCTGCTTACCAAAAAAAACATTGCTGCATGCCTGAAGTTTGCCAAAGACCACCTTGACACTCCACAACGCTACTGGGAAAATGTTTTGTAGACTGATGAAACTAAGGTTTAATTGTTTGGGAAGAACATGCAGCATTGCGTATGGTGTAAAAAGCGCACTGCATACCAACATGAAAACATCATACCAACGGTGAAGTACGGTGGGGGGAGCATCATGCTTTGGGGCTGCTTCGGGCCTGGACCAGTTGCCATCATCGAGGGAAAAATGAATTCCCAAGTTTATCAAGATATCCTACAGGATAATGTCAGGGTGGCTGTGTGCCAGCTGAAGCTTAGTAGAAGTTGGGTGATGCAGCAATATGTATACACTTATTTTAAATGTAATATTCGGCTGTGTCCCATATTGCAACTGTGTTACCACTTGACCTTTTCCCGCTAAACAAATGATATGTTCCATACAATCACGACACCTCTCTACAGCATGGCAAACTAATGTTGACTACATTTGTCCAGCTGATTAACCCTGTTTCCAAGTGTATAGTAAGAAAATTTATCAAACAAATATTTTAAAATGTGATCTTAGAGGGAAAATGAAACTTTGGAATCATGCTTATCACTGATTATGTGAACGCAATTACTTCCTGGTTTCCACACAGGACCAGAACCCATGTTGAACACACTTCTATTACAGTTTTTCTCAGTCACTTTGGCTCATTTTTTGAAACAGTCTGAACATTCTCTAAACTGTAAGTGTAATTGTCACAACTGTTTAATGGGACATCACAACTCTATATGTCTGCAAAATGTAGTAACTCACCCAAAACATTTCATTCATGCATCAAAACCTAGTTATTGTGTCAGTAAATTGGCCAAAGCCACCAAAATGAAAAGTTTTTTTTGTCATCGTGTGAGCCGTACTGGTCAAAATGTTTAGAGGTTTTTTTTCACCATGGCAGTCAACCCTGGAAATGTTTGTTATATACAAATTACATTTTTGTTCTACTTTTTTGTTGACACTGACTGCTTACTGTATTATACAAGAATGTCAGTTTTGTCTAGCAGAATGGTATTGTGAATCACATTGAGCTTTTTAGATCCCCATTTCAACAGTAGGTAAAAGTTTACTGGGAAAAGTCAATACTGTACAATACTGTAGTACACAGAAAAAGGATGTGCACATTTGTACGTATACAGTAAATTTATTTTTGTAGCAATGTGTTACATGTAAACAGAAAATTCACGTTTGCATGTCTATTTTTACACATTTCTTACATGTAAAGTCATACAGGTGCATCTCAATAAATTAGAATGTCGTGGAAAAGTTCATTTATTTCAGTAATTCAACTCAAATTGTGAAACTCGTGTATTAAATAAATTCAATGCACACAGACTGAAGTAGTTTAAGTCTTTGGTTCTTTTAATTGTGATGATTTTGGCTCACATTTAACAAAAACCCACCAATTCACTATCTCAACAAATTAGAATACATCATAAGACCAATAAAAAAAACATTTTTAGTGAATTGTTGGCCTTATGGAAAGTATGTTCATTTACTGTATATGTACTCAATACTTGGTAGGGGCTCCTTTTGCTTTAATTACTGCCTCAATTTGGCGTGGCATGGAGGTGATCAGTTTGTGGCACTGCTGAGGTGGTATGGAAGCCCAGGTTTCTTTGACAGTGGCCTTCAGCTCATCTGCATTTTTTGGTCTCTTGTTTCTCATTTTCCTCTTGACAATACCCCATAGATTCTCTATGGGGTTCAGGTCTGGTGAGTTTGCTGGCCAGTCAAGCACACCAACACCATGGTCGTTTAACCAACTTTTGGTGCTTTTGGCAGTGTGGGCAGGTGCCAAATCCTGCTGGAAAATGAAATCAGCATCTTTAAAAAGCTGGTCAGCAGAAGGAAGCCTGAAGTGCTCCAAAATTTCTTGGAAAACGGGTGCAGTGACTTTGGTTTTCAAAAAACACAATGGACCAACACCAGCAGATGACATTGCACCCCAAATCATCACAGACTGTGGAAACTTAACACTGGACTTCAAGCAACTTGGGCTATGAGCTTCTCCACCTTTCCTCCAGACTCTAGGACCTTGGTTTCCAAATGAAATACAAAACTTGCTTTCATCTGAAAAGAGGACTTTGGAACACTGGGCAACAGTCCAGTTCTTCTTCTCCTTAGCCCAGGTAAGACGCCTCTGACGTTGTCTGTGGTTCAGGAGTGGCTTAGCAAGAGGAATACGACAACTGTAGCCAAATTCCTTGACATGTCTGTGTGTGGTGGCTCTTGATGCCTTGACCCCAGCCTCAGTCCATTCCTTGTGAAGTTCACCCAAATTCTTGAATCGATTTTGCTTGACAATCATAAGGCTGCGGTTCTCTCTGTTGGTTGTGCATCTTTTTCTTCCACACTTTTTCCTTCCACTCAACTTTCTGTTAACATGCTTGGATGCAGCACTCTGTGAACAGCCAGCTTCTTTGGCAATGAATGTTTGTGGCTTACCCTCCTTGTGAAGGGTGTCAATGATTGTCTTCTGGACAACTGTCAGATCAGCAGTCTTCCCCATGATTGTGTAGCCTAGTGAACCAAACTGAGAGACCATTTTGAAGGCTCAGGAAACCTTTGCAGGTGTTTTGAGTTGATTAGCTGATTGGCATGTCACCATATTCTAATTTTTTGAGATAGTGAATTGGTGGGTTTTTGTTAAATGTGAGCCAAAATCATCACAATTAAAAGAACCAAAGACTTAAACTACTTCAGTCTGTGTGCATTGAAATTATTTAATACACGAGTTTCACAATTTGAGTTGAATTACTGAAATAAATGAACTTTTCCACGACATTCTAATTTATTGAGATGCACCTATATATAGTGAACAGACAATTACCACAAAATGACAACAACAAAAGAAAACTCTGTAACAATGAAAAAACCTTCCATGTCATAGATATTTATGGAATATACATATATGTCTGACAGATTTTGATAACTGAATGGATCATTTTGCATGTGATGGCTCACATGATGAAACAATGTTTAGAAGTTGTGAAGAGTATGACAATTTCACTGAGAATCAACTCATCAGTTTTGATCAGCAAGCCATGTGCATTCAGTTATTGTGCAAACTGTAGACAATTGTACTTACTCTTTTGCACACATGTGCCAAAACACGTGCAATTTGCTTAAATGAAAAATAAATTAATATCTGGTGTGAACAAGAACTAATTGTTCAGAGATTTGAACTTAACATTTTGAAGAAAAAACAAAATTCTCATTCGGCGATTGAGAAAAACTGTAATGCAAAAATGTCAGATTAGGGATGCCACTTGTCAGTAGAATGGGGTTGATGTCTGAGCACCGGAACATTCGGTAACAACATGTCGACTTTCCATGTAATCATGTTGGATTTTGGAAACAGCAAGGTTGCAAAAATGCACAAACTAATTAGAAAACAAAACGGAACATAATATTTAATTTGATCTCTTGAAGTGGACAAACAACATTGTCTGAAAGTTAAGTACAGTACCACCTTTCTCTGATCTTTTGCAGAAAAATAAAAATAATTTGACTTAAAACGTACAGTTTCAATCCCTCATTTGTTCTGTATTCATGGAAAGTGCCTAATAACTCGCATGCAATACATGCTGCATGACTAATCAGTGTCACCAGTCCATCATGTGACATCATCTGCTGTAACATTAGATTCAAGCCCCATTTTCCCTTTCATTTACCCTGCATCTGCTTTTACTTCCATTCAAAGCCATCCATGACAATATCTGCCTCCTATAAAAGGACAAGGGGGCAGTACACATGAGCAGACCTAAACTTGGTTCCCATATCCCAGTACTAAGAGCTTTACCATAGACTTACTACAGGTTTACTCTCCCTTGAGCAACCTGGAGTTAAGTTCGATGACTATGCCATTTCATTCATACATCATATAAATACAATATTTGCTGTATTCCTGCAATGTCTGCTTCTTGAGATGTTCATCACAAACATTTAGGATTTTCAGTGACTGCATCCTATTCCCTTTAATCTGCTTTCATCTGGTTTGGCATATCAGGCAAAGTAGACTACAGATATTAAAATCTGAGATAAAGGGCATTACCTCAGATGAGAGGGGTTTGATATTCACAGATCACATGGATAAAGGGGTATCATACATCAAATACTATTGCCTGGCATTTTCACATCAAAGAGTTCTACTGTGAGACAAGGACTCAAAACATAGTATTCCAGTCTCACAATGAAGTGAGGAGGGGGACTTGACATTCACTCCAACCTTATGCCGCCAACCTGGGTGGGTAAAAGTGATCTTTGTTACTTGGAAAATGCTATTTTTGTTTTTTAATTCTGGTCAGATGGCCCTTGCCTGTCTATGTAGGTTATTCTTGGTCAGGAAAATGAACAGTATGCACCAGACTTTATATCAACAGGCAAAACAGGGAAAATGGGAGATTATAATAAATAAATAAATATAGATTAGAATTTATAGGAAAAAAATATTTGTGTAATTGTCAATTTACCCCCAGATGGCTCATCTTACCCACTTACCAGGAGCAACTGACCCCTAACCTGGGCCAAATTGAGTCAATGGATCACATTTAAAAGAAAAGGCCATATGTTTGTGGCTTTCTGTCACAGACTCCTTTTTATAGTATCAAGTGATAGCAGACATATTGAAATAAATTTAGCTCTATTCATTTTACCTGTCTAATATGTTCTTGTATAGGAGACAGCATATGTACAAATCTTACCCCAATCCCACCCCCCTACTATATGGATACTACAGTTTTTTATATAACTAAATAAAACAAAAAAGTGATAAACAGCAGCAATGAACTAAATATTTCACTTTAAAAAAAGAAGGCAAAGTCCCTTTAAGGCTGCGCGGGGCTCAAGTGAATCAGTGAATCATTTATATAAAGTAGTTCGTTTACATGAACCGTCCAAAAGAACCAAGTCACTAAAATGAATGGCAGTTCCCAACTCTAAATATAAGGGAATCATTTATTTTAACTGTTTAATTTACACGAACTGTCCAAAAGAACTGATTGACTTATTATTTGGTTTTCTGAGCGCTAAAAGAGAGAGGATCATATAGGTGAGCGCAATTGATTACTCTCTCTGCTTCATAGTTGACAAATGCAGTGTTTTGTGATGCTATAGTGCTACTCGTTGAAAATATAGCTTGTTACTGGAAAATCTACACTATTAAAAATAGCTAAGTTACTGAGTCGCTACTTTTAGTTTACTACTACTCCCCGAAACTCCTTCTCTGTTTAAAGTGTGCAGATCTTTGTGACTTTTGCTAACATAGCAATAGCAGCAATATGCTAACCTATGGTGACATCTAGGCAATCGTCTGGAGGTGCGTCCCAAACCGCACACTTCTCCACTGTTCTTCGCCATTTTGTATGTGTAGTGCGAGTAGTGTGTTTACACTGAAAATACAACAGAAAGAAGTGTACTACGAGTACCCAGATGATGCACTTTTTCAACAGTCAAAATGGAGTGTGGAATGTTGGACACCTCATGCACTCTGCGCTTGCGGCTTGCCGTACGTAGTGGAAGGGACAGAGTTACCTGGCTGCGTTGCTGGTATGGCAAAACAATTGTTAATAATGGAGAATGTAGCAACTAGCAAAACTTCTGTGAAGACAGCACCTTACAGATGTGAGTTGAATGCTTTACCATCACCCCAAGCTGTGTGAATATGTACGTTGTTTAAGATACAAGTGTTGAACTGAGGCTGGCTAAAGCGCTAAAGCTAAAGGCAACAGATCACATGTATATGAAACTTCACTTTTGTCAGCTGTTAAATGGCAAATTATGCTTCTGTGTATTAAAAAACTGTTAAGTGTTCCATTTGGGATGATGCTACACTTTGAAAATGTATACACTGTATGGCTGAGTCCATAGTGTATAGTGCATCAGTTGGGACACAACTTATGTGTCACTTTCTTAGTTAATGCACTGTACCTAGTCAAGTTTTATTTAACAGGGAAGTTACATTAAATCTGTCTAGCTGATTGGAATCTGTCCACGCTCCTCAATGCCTTTTGGCTACATTTTGGCCTCAAAGTGAGGTGATAACGAAGGTAGCATTGATGCTATCATCCGACATATGCTTTGAAAGTGAATTAATTAGACATTGCCATTCACTGACAGGCCTGCGTATTCAAATGCAATGACTTGTGTGGCACTGTCTCTTGCGTCAGAGGGATCTGAATGAGGCCTGGTGCCACACGGGGCACTTTTATCTGCTCTTCCTCAATCAGGAGAACAGAGATATTATCTGCAAGGCAGAAGAGAAATGAGTGCTAATATCATGGTTTATTTGTTCACCACTAGCAGTCACAGGCCAGCCTTGAGGGAGGAATTCTCAAAGTAAACACACGGTTTTGCTGTAACGTACACTATCTATGCAGTAGCGCCTGCTGATTTGCTAGCGAATTTTGCTAGCTAATCAAACAGTGTTAAGAGGCTGCTTGTAATCTGAGGTAAGTGTTGGATAGTTAAAGGAATATTCCGGGTTTAATGCAAGTTAAGCTCAACCGACAGCATTTGTAGCATAATGTTGATCACCACAGAAACTTATTTTGACTCGTCTCTCCTTTCTTTTAAAAAAAGGAAAAATCTGGGCACTTACAATGGAAGTTAATGGGGCCAATTTTTAGAGGTTTTTAAGGCAGAAATGTGAAGCTTGTAATTTTATAAAAGCACTTACATTAATTATTCTGTTAAAACTCATGTATTATTTGAGCTGTAAAGTATAAATCATAGTTTACCAGGATAACAGGGTTTATGGTGTTAATGAGAAAGGAAACGAAATTGGATATAACTTTACACTGAAAAGGTTAGTAAGCGATTTTCTCACACTAAAATCATGTTAACACATATTGTTTACTTTTTGTGGCTATACTTTTGAAACAGTGAGTATTTTAACGTTTACGGATTGGCCCTATTCACTTCCATTGTAAGTGCCTCACTGTAACCCAGATTTACGACTTTTTTTAAAGTTGAAAATTTTTGTGGTAATCAAAATTATGCCACAAATGCTGTCGATTGAGCTTAACTTTTATTAAACCTGGAATGTTCCTATAAGCTAATATTCCATTCCATATCCCTGCAGTCTAATATTGGAAATAAACACCAAAATGTACACGCAATCTCCTGCGGTTTAAAAAAAAAAAAGGTTATGAGGTGATACATGTTGTGTTTTGTGTTCTCTCACGGTAGTGAGCCATAAATAAACACGGCTTGATGATATACGACCAAACTGGCATTTGCAGTCAAATTTAAGATACTATCCTTGCAGTATGCAAAAAGAGTGTGAACTTTGTGAAGTCATCAAAATAAATATATCCATCAAAAATGTGCTTATCTTGACAACACATTGTAAATTTAGCCTTTGGTGTTTTTATATGTACCGTTTTCCAAAGCCCTGTGTGAACAATATCTCACATGTAGGAGATCATGCATACAGTGACATGACCCCCCCCCACCAAAAAAATGTATGTGTTGAAACATGGATTATATAACAAAATTTCAAACCAACTGGCATTTATTTGAAAGAAATCTAGCACAAACACAATTTTCAAGCAAAATTCCACATTTAAAATTCTAAAACAATATATATATATATATATATATATATATATATATATATATATATATATATATATATACATATATACTGATGAGCCAAAGCATTATGACCACTCACAGGTGAAGCGAATAACGTTGATCATCTCCTAACAAGGCCACATGTCAAGGTCTGGGTAGATTAGATGGTAAGCGAACAATCAGTTTTCGTAGTCAACGTGTTGAATGCAGGAGAAATGGGCAGGAGTAAACACCTGAGTGATTTTGACAAGGACCAAATTGTTAGGCCAGATGACTGGGTCAGAGCATCTCTGAAAATACAAGGCTTGTGGGGTGCTCCCGGTCAGCAGTGATGAGTGCGAGGGCGACGAAGGCTGGTCCGAACTGACAGAGCATCTACTGTGGCTCAAGTAACAGAAAATTTTAATGATGGTTACAGGAGGAATGTGTCACAACACACAGTGCATCACACCATGCTGCGTATGGGGTTACGTAGCCGCAGACCGGTCAGAGTGCCCATGATGACCCCTGTCCACCATCGAAAGCGCCTACAGTGGGCACGCATGCGTCGGAAGTGGACCTTGAAGCAGTGGAAGAAGGTCGGCTGTTCCGATGAGTCCCGTTTTCTTTTACAGGGAATAGGGGCGGCTGTGGCTCAGGTGGTAGAGTGGGTTGGCCACTAATCGCAGGGTTGGCGGTTCAATTCCTGGCCCACATAGCTCCCCATGCCAAAGTGTCCTTGGGCAAGACACTAGTGCCTTGCATGGCAGCTCTGCTGTCATTGGTGTGTGATTGTGTGTGTGAATGGGTGAATGAGTAACAGTGTAAAGCGCTTTAGAACCGCTAAGGTTAAAAAAGCGCTATATAAGTGCAGACCATTTACCATTTCTTTTTTACATCATGTGAACGGTCATGTATGTGTGCGCCATTTACCTGGGGAAGTGATGGCACCAGGATGCACTGTGGGAAGACAACAAGCCGTTGGAGGGAGTGTGATGCTCTGGGCAATGATCTGCTGGGAAACCCTGGGTCCAGCCATTCATGTGGATGTCAATTTGACACGTGCCACCAACCTAAACATCGTTGCAGCCAGGTACACCCCTTCATGGCAATGGTATTCCCTGATGGCAGTGGCCTATTTCAGCAGGATAATATGCCCTGCCACACTGCACACATTGTTCGGGAATGGTTTGAGAAACATGATGAAGAGTTCAAGGTGTTGCCCTGGCCTCCAAATTCCCCAGATCTCAATCCGACTGAGCATCTGTGGGATGTGCTGGACCAACAAGTCTGATCCACTGTGGCTCCACCTCACAACTAACAGGACTTGAAGGATCTGCTGCTAATGTCTTGGTGCCAGATACCACAGGACACCTTCAGGGGTCTTGCAGAGTCCATGCCTCGGTTGGCCGGCACTGTTTTGTTGGCACGCGGAGGACCAACAGCAAATTAAGCAGGTGGTCATAATGTTTTGGCTCATCAGTGTATAATGTTCAAAATTAAGACAAAAAATATTTGGAAACTTTCTAGTTATCAAGTTTAGTGGAAACCAAGTGGTTACTGTGGTTACTGTACTAGGACAACTCTGTAAACTTGAAGGCAACTGACTTCATTCATCCACTTCAAATTTAAAGTAATATTCCAGGTTTAATCGACAGCATTTGTGGCATAATGTTGATTACCACAAAAATTCATTTCAGCTCGTCCCTCCTTTTCTTTAAATAAAGCAAAAATCTGGGTTGCAGTGAGGCATTTACAATGGAAGTGAATCCGTAAACGTTAAAATACTGTTTCAAAAGTATAGCCACAAGACGTAAACAATATGCGTGTTAACATGATTTTAGTGTGATAAAATCGCTTACCAACCTTTTCTGTATAAATTTATATCCAATGTTATAACCTCGTTGCCATGATGACGTAACACCGTAAACCCTTTAATCCCACTAAACAACGAATTAAACAACTTTACAGCTCACATAATACACAAGTTTTAACAGAATAATTAATGTAATTTTTTTTTTCTTTTTTTTTTTTAAGAAAAGGAGGGACCATTTCAATTTGTGGCAATCAGCATTATGTCACAAATGCTGCCAACTGTTCCTAACTTGTATTGTACCTGGAATATTCCTTTAAGAATAACTGTAAAAATTGCTAAGAAAAGAAAATCTAAGAAAGTGTCCAAAAATTATTTTTTTTAAAAATTTTTTTACTAGTAATACACAGTAATACACACTAGTAAAAAGCCTGTGCTCATTGGCGGAGCACCTGGTTTGGCAGCCTTGATTTCCCATATATCATCTGCTGTGGTGCTATTCGATGCCACGATTGTATTTGTCTTGGACATTGTTCTAGCTTTGATCATGAGCAGCTGTAATTATCTGGCCCCGCACTTTCCACAGGAGACAGCCAGTGCAACAGGAGAAGTCTACAGTGTGTATGTGTGTGTGTGAACAATCCCAAACAGACTGGGCACAGTGCAGGACTTAAGTAGAGGATAAATAGCCCAATTAAATGCTTCCTTTATGGTTTTCATCAACAATACACTTGGCTGGTATTGTGCAACACTCTTTCAGTTCTGTGAATGAAGGCGGATGCGTAAATGAATCAGTTGAAATTTAAGCAGGGCACCCACCCCCCACCCCATGCCCTGCTCCAGTCTTTTATCCTCAGGTCCCGAAACAAAAATAAACACATGAATTAAACCTGAGAGGTGAATGAGAGGGAATTGTTCATTTATGAATTCCGGAAAAACAGGAGCAATCAGGACCCGAAAACAAGGGTGATTCATTAAATTCCAAAAACCGCACATTTAATCCCCCTCCCCCACAGCCCGACAAACACAGCAAACAATGGAGCGTTTTGTAATCTGTACACAATTTATTTTCGCAGTATACTGAACATATTGTCTGTGACCTTTTTATGTGCGTTTCAAATGCAAATATACTCGCATAGCATAACTGACCAACATTACTCATAAAGCTGACATTTTCATAACTCGGCAATAAACTATCACACATTTGTCAGTTCTTGATACAAAATTGTGTTTTTGTAAATTCTGGCTGTTTGTTTTGCCTTTACTGATATTTCATTCTCAGAAACTCATACCACTTCCTTTTTCGTCTTTTTAACTTTTTATTTCAACAGCTTAATGCCTAATTATATAATGAACCTTTTTTGACTGTAAAGTGACCCCCCCAAAAGTATTTGGACATTTAAAGGAATGTTTTCTGGTTCAATACCATAAATTCTGTAATAAGGTATGTTTTTACAGAGCAATTCAAGCTTGATTTACCACCTCAATGCAGTAGGGGGCAGTCAGCGTGGCAGCTGTACAGGCAACATGCCTCTTCAAACACAATGAGCAGGCTGCTTAGCCTTCCCCAGACGCCCTTTTGCGCTTGAAGACAGATGGTCAAAGCACAACATAATGCAGGGATTTCGAGACGCTGTTTTTAAAGTTTCAATTTATGTTTAACTTGACATATCGTCCTAAAAATACAGCACTTGTGACTAGAGGCACTGAAAACTAGTGAGACGCAAAACAACCAAAGTGAGACGCTCCAGATGCGTTTGTCTGATGCATGAGTACATATACCAACAATTAAACATAGAGCACAGGGAAGGAGGCCAATAATTGGGTTATGTTAATATGTAAATACAATTTTTTTTTTTTTTTACTTTAAAGCTACTTTTTGTATTGTCTAATTACTTTACTTGTCTGCTGCCACAATACTAATATATATATATATATATACACACTGGTGGACAAAAGTTTGGAATAATGTACATTGCTCTTATGGAAAGAAATTGGTACTTTTATTCACCAAAGTGGCATTCAACTGATCACAATGTATAATCAGGACATTAAAGGTGCTATATGTAAGATTGGAGAGTTGTCTACCCCGATGAAGCTCATGCGGGTTGCCAGAATGTTGACATGCAAATTAGCCAACTCAGCATCCGTTTTAAAGGATTTCTGGGCTTTAAGCCGTCTCCATCTTCTAAAGGCATCTCCAGTATTTATCCTTGTTTTACTACGCCTCTGGTCATGGTGGTTTTTTGACGGATGGCGAGGCTTTTTGGGTCGGGTGGAATCTGTTTTCTCTGATCCAGTTCGTTGGCTGACTTCCATGGCTGCAGCACGCAGTGTTGTTTGCCTGCAATCTTGTTCAAATCTGGTAACCCGGCCATGTCAAAATACTGTTGTTGAGTGGGCAGGGGGCGGGATCACACAGGCCAAAACATAAACAGAAATTCCGGCCCGGAATGGAAACTTCAAAGTAGAATATACTGGCTGTAACATTGTCATAAGAAAACCAGTATTTCAACTTTTCAACAAAATTCTCTAATTACATATTATGGTCATTTGATGATTTAGTACAGTAAAAATATTACATATAGCACCTTTAATAACGTGAAAAATTACTATTACAATTTAAAAAAAAAAGAAAATCAGAACTTCTTAAACTACTTCAAAGAGTTCTCATCAAAAAATCCTCCATGTGCAGCAATGGCAGCTTTGCAGATCCTTGGCATTCTAGCTGTCAGTTTGTCCAGATACTCAGGTGACATTTCACCCCACACTTCCTGTAGCACTTGCCATAGATGTGTCTGTCTTATCGGGCACTTCTCACACACCTTACAGTCTAGCTGATCCCACAAAAGCTCAATGGGGTTAAGATCCTTAACACTCTTTTCCAATTATCTGTTGTCCAATGTCTGTGTTTCTTTGCCCACTCTAACCTTTTCTTTTTGTTTTTCTGTTTCAAAAGTGGCTTTTTCTTTGCAATTCTTCCCATAAGGCCTGCACCCCTGAGTCTTCTCTTTACTGTTGTACATGAAACTGGTGTTGAGCGGGTAGAATTCAATGAAGCTGTCAGCTGAGGACATGTGAGGCTCAAACTAGAGACTCTGATGTACTTATCCTCTTGTTTAGTTGTACATCTGGCCTTTCACATCTCTTTCTGTCCTTGTTAGAGCCAGTTGTCCTTTGAAGACTGTAGTGTACACCTTTGAATGAAATCTTCAGTTTTTTGGCAATTTCAAGCATTGTATAGCCTTCGTTCCTCAAAACAATGATTGACTGACAAGTTTCTAGAGAAAGCTGTTTCTTTTTTTGCCATTTTTGACCTAATATTGACCTTAAAACATGCCAGTCTATTGCATATTGTGGCAACTCAAAAACAAACACAATGTTAAGCTTCATTTAATGATCAAAATAGCTTTCAGCAGTGTTTGATATAATGGCAAGTGATTTTCTAGTACCAAATTAGCAATTTAGCATAATTACTCAAGGATAAGGTGTTGGAGTGATGGCTGCTGGAAATGGGGCCTGTCTAGATTTGATCAAAAATGACTTTTTTCAAATAGTGATGGTGCTGTTTTTTACATCAGTAATGTCCTGACTATATTTTGTGATCAGCTGAATGCCACTTTGGTGAATAAAGTACCAATTTCCTTCCGAAACAGCAAAATGTGTACATTATTCCAAACTTTTGACTGCCAGTGTATATATAGTATATATAGTATATATATATATATATATATATATATATATATATATATATATATATATACACTACCAGTCAAAAGTTTTTAAACACTTGACCGAAATGTTTCTCATGATCTTAAAAATCTTTTGCTCTGAAGGTATATGCTTAAATGTTTGAAATTAGTTTTGTAGACAAAAATATAATTGTGCCACCATATTAATTTATTTCATTATAAATCTAAAATTTAAATAAAAAAAAAAAGTTTTTGAAATTGATGACTTGGACCAAATAATAAAGAAAAGCAGCCAATAAGTGCCCAACATAGATGGGAACTCCTTCAATACTGTTTAAAAAGCATCCCAGGGTGATACCTCAAGAAGTTGGTTGAGAAAATGTCAAGAGTACATGTCTGCAGATTCTAGGCAAAGGGTGACTACTTTGAAGATGCTAAAATATAACACAGTTTTGATTTATTTTGGATTTTGTTTAGTCACAACATAATTCCCATAGTTCCATTTATGTTATTCCATAGTTTTGATGACTTTACTATTATTCTAAAATGTGAAAAAAATTATAATAAAGAATGAGTAAGTGTTTCAAAACTTTTGACCGGTAGTGTATATATAGTATACCAGTGCTACAATAGTATTGCGATACTAAAGCTTCAAAATACTGGCGGTGTATTAAACGGTATACCATCAGTACGGTAGTACCATAAGTTATGTTGTATGTGCAGTAGTAAATATTATTTTAGCTAAAACCTTCATTTGAATCAGACCTATGTCTGCAGTAACATTAACATTAAAAATGTAGTCTTTTCGAGTGCCTTCCCCTTCACGCAGTGCCCTTTAAGAGCGCAAAATGCTGTGCCCCTTACTTGGTATTGTTTATTTTTTTAATGTGTGGTTTTCCCATGCTTCAAACACACTCGTCTGAATCCCAGTGTGTTAATTTGGCGGTTGTGTCTCCTAATGGATAATACGGATTTAAATAAAGTTTTTTCAAACACAATTCACATAACAAGATTTGGAATTATTTTGGGTTTTGCCTGGTGAGACTGGGAAAACCCATCTGCCGTCAGTGTCTACAGAGATTTCAAGTCAAAGGGGAAAAAACAGAAACCTTATTAAACACCTTCGGACACATCCCACTGCTTCTGCAGAATGCACATGGGTTAGTGCCACTTCATTTAACCTAAATGCTTTATCTTAACATTTACAGATTTACATTTTCTCTGAAAAATCAAACGCTGCACTCATTTAATTTTTTTCCAATTACAAATGCATGGTGGTGGTAACTTTGCACTTATGATTAGATCGGTTTGATCACGTCCCTGAGCCGTGTGATCAAACCAGTGTGTGTGTAATCTGCATTTGCGCTGCTGTTTATCAGGAGAGAGGGGCGGAAGCAGTTGTAATAATGAAACAGCTGCTCAAAATAGTCTTTTCAACGTTACAATATCTTTATTTATATGTTACCAACATTCACATAATCTCAGAAATAATGGAACAAAAGTTTAAAGCCATTGCCGTTTCAACTGGCTGTTTTGATGAGGTGATCGAAGATTTTTTTTCTTTTACATCAAACTAAGAATGTATTAGGTAACAAATTAATCCATTTGAGCCTTTTCTCTGCTAATCCATCAGTTATTTTCACCACTTTCGGAGCAACATGTGGAATGGCTAGTTTCTAAGAACCATCTTTGCTATGACAAACTGCTTTAAGAAGTAACTTAATGTGGTATCGTGATACTTTAGCTGATATAGTATCGTAAGATATGGTTATGGTATTGTGACAACCCTAATATATATATATATATATATATATATATTAGAGCTGTCAGAATTAACGCAGTAACGCATGCGATTAATTTAAAAAGTTTAACGCGTTTACCATTAATACAGCATAAACACTGATTGGATGGGTGAAACCTTTGCGATTGTGTTCGCCTGGAGTCATTACACTGACACACACACCACACACACACACACACACACACACACACAATAGCGCTTCCTTGGCAGTGATAAAATGGTGGAGAAATTACCTCTTAGCGCTATTTGATGTACAAAACAAGCCCAGATGGGACCTCTGTAAGGCAAATTTTAATTACCACAGAAGCACGCCAAGTCTTAAATATCACCAAAACGCAGAATGAGATGTTTTTCATGTGGAGTTCAAAGTGGAGTTTGATGCTGGCGTTGACACTCTGATGCAAATCATGAACGTGGCTTTGTGATTGCTGCTGCAAAGCAGATAGCCACAGTCTACCAGCAAATTAATATTAATTAGATTAATATTGTGGGGGATGAGAGTTTAAGAGATTTAATACCCATTGCAATGAAAATGCAACCTATGGGGAGACTAGTTCTTTCAATGAGTCAACCTCCTACTTAGACTTTGGGAAACGTTTAATGTTACTTGAATTGGTGATATTTTAGTGCATTTCTATCTTTATACTGTGGAAGGCTTTGTTTGGAAAATGTTAAAAAAGCATTATATTGTTATATATTGTTTTGTTTTCTTTCCTAAGTTGGAAATAATTGCATTTTGACAGGAAAAGAAGTATATATGGTGTAAAATTTCAACATTTTCAAAATCTGCGATTAATCACGATTAACTATAAAAACAAATATGCGATAAATCACGATTAAAAAATTGAATTGACTGACAGCACTAATATATACAGTATATAATATATACAGAGGCATGCCAAAGTTTGGGCACCCTGATCAAAATTTCTGTTGCTGTTAATAGCTATGCGAGCAAAAGATGGCCTGATTTCCAAAAGGCTTAAAGTTAAAGATGACACAGTTCTTTCATATTTTAAGCAATTTAACTTTTTTATATTCATCTTTTACAGTTTCAAAATAATAAAAAAAGGAAAAGGGCCCGAAGCAAAAGTTTGGGCACCCTGCATGGTCAGTACTTAGTAACACCCCCTGGCACGGATCATAGCTTGTAAAAGCTTTTTGTAGCCAGCTAAGTGTCTTTCAGTTTTTGTTTGGGGGATTTTCACCCAGTCTTCCTTGCAAAAGTCTTCTAGTTCTGTGAGATTCTTGGGCCGTCTTGCATGCACTGCCCTTTTGAGGTCTATCCACAGATTTTCGATGATGTTTAGGTCGGGGGACTGTGAGGGCCATGGCAAAACCTTCAGCTTGCACCTCTTGAGGTAGTCCATTGTGGATTTTGAGGTGTGTTTAGGATCATTATTCAGTTGTAGAAGCAATCCTCTTTTCATCTTCAGCTTTTTTACAGATGCTGTGATGTTTGCTTCCAGAATTTGCTGGTATTTAATTTAATCCATTCTTTCCTCTACCAGTGAAATGTTCCCCTGTGCCACTGGCATCAACACAAGCCCAAAGCATGATCAATCCACCCCTGTACTTAACAGTTGGAGAGGTGTTCTTTTCATGAAATTCTGCACCCTTTTTTCTCCAAACATACCTTTGCTCATTGCGGCCAAAAAGTTATATTTTAACTTCATCAGTCCACAGGACTTGTTTCTAAAATGCATCAGACTTGTTTAGATGTTCATTTGCAAACTTCTGACTCTGTAATTTGTGGTTAGAATGCAGGAAAGGTTTTCTTCTCATGACTCTTCCATGAAGGTCATATTTGTGCAGGTGTCACTACACAATAGAACAGTGCACCACTACTCCAGAGTCTGCTAAATCTTCCTTAAGGTCTTTTGCAGTCAAACAGGGGTTTTGATTTGCCTTTCTAGAAATCCTACGAGGAGTTCTCTCTGAAATTTTTCTTGGTCTTCCAGACCTCAACTTGAACGTTCCTGTTAACTGCCATTTCTTAATTACATTATGAACTGAGGAAACGGCTACCTGAAAACCCTTTGCTATCTTTCTATAGCCTTCTCCTGCTTTGTGGGCATCAATTATTTTAATTTTCAGAGTGCTAGGCAGCTGCTTAGAGGAGCCCATGGCTGCTGATTGTTGGGACAAGATTTGAGGAGTCAGAGTATGTATAAAGCTTTGAAATTTACATCACCTGGCCTTTCCAAACGATGATTGTGAACAAGCCATAGCCCTAACAAGCTAATTAAGGTCTGAGACCTTGGTAAATGTTATCTGAGAGCTCAAATCTCTTGGGGTGCCCAAACTTTTGCATGGTGCTCCTTTCCTTTTTTCACTCTAAAATTGTACAAAATAAAAATAATACACTAATATTGCTTCTAAGAGGTTCTAGAGATGGCATTCCACCCTGAAGTTCAGGTAATCTAGGAGTTACCCAGGGAGCTCGTACCCCCGTCCTTTGCATTGCAAATATAACGCTCTATCAGTTGAGTTACTGTGAAATTTGAGTTATGTAATGCAAACATTACAATGTAATAGCAATTATTGTAAGGTACATGAGCATACAGTACAATTAGATCAGTTATATTTCATTTGTTAAAATATTCCACTGTCGATTAAATTTAGCAGTATTAAACTCTAGTTTCATTTGGCCCTCTGAGACATGTCTGGAAGAGCAGTTCTTGATGATTCTTGGAATTTTCTTGGGAAGTGCATTCAACAATTGACATATTTTTTTCTGTTAGTTAGGAATGTTCATTTTCCCTTGTTAACCGCAGACACTTTGTTCACTTTCTAAAAGACAAAATTCCAGCGTTGTGGCCAAGCTCTGTCGGCAGTATGAATGTGCAGTGGAAACATGTGCAGTATGCGTAATGTATCAAACCTCAACTGTTCCCTTGAGAACGACATAACATTTGAAAATGTTCACGGCCTTTGCTGTGTGTCTTCATCACGAATCACAGTAATAAATATGGTTCTGCATCATGACAATGATTCTATGGCAAATTCATCTGAAGCTTCAGGATGTTTTGTTTGGGTATACACTATAATCAATTAGGTGTTCATAGAACTTAAATGAAGGCCTTTGCATGCCTTGACTTTACTCTTTACAACATTATTTTATTCAAATGTCTCGACTGTGCTTGAAATGTGAAGTTGCCATGACTTAAAATCTGTCATCTTTGTTAGAATTCCCGATAAAGATTTACACTTAAAAGAGGTTCAAACCAATTTGTTGGTTTTATTTACATTGGCAAATGGGACTGAACCATAAAATAATAATAATAATAATAATATTAATAATAATAATAATAATAATTACAATTATAATAATTTTTTTTTTTTTTTTTGTGTAGACTAGAGGATTTTTCTCACTACCAGAAGTAAATGTGACAGAATATCTTTATTTACTTGATATACAGTGCATTCAGAACATATCCGGACCCCTTCATTTTTTTCACGTTTTATGTTGCAGCCTTATGCTAAAATGCTTTAAATTATTTTTTTCACATCAATCTACACTCCATACCCCATAATTACAAAGAAAAAAAAAAAAGAGTTTTTATAACTTTGCAAATTATTAAAAAGAAAAAACTGAAATATCACATTGACATAAGTATTCAGACCCTTAACTAAGTACTTAGTTGAAGCAAATTTAGCAGCGATTACAGCCTCAAGTCTTTTTGGATATGATGCGACAAGCTTTGCACACTTGAATTTGGGGATTTTCTGCCATTCTTCTCTGCAGATCCTCTCAAACTATGTCAGGTTGGATGAGGACCATCGGTGGACAGCCATTTTCAGGTCTCTCCAGAGATGTTCAATGGGGTTCAAGTCCGGGCTCTGGCCTGGTCACTCAAGGACATTCACAGAGTTGTACCTAAGCCACTCTTGCATTGTCTTGGCTGTGTGCTTGGGGGTCATTGTCCTGTTGGAAGGTGAACCTTTGGCCCAGTCTGAGGTCCTGAGCGCTCTGGACCAGGTTTTCATTAAGGATATCTCTGTATTTTGCTGCGTTCAGCTTTCCTTCAACCCTGACCAGTCCTCCAGTCCCTACCGCTGAAAAACACCCCCACAGCATGATGCTGCCACCACCATGCTTCACTGTTGGGATGGTATTGTGCAGGTGATGAGTGGTGCCTTGTTTCCTTCAGACATGACACTTGGAATTGAGGCCAAACAGTTCAATCTTCGTTTCATCAGACCAGAGAATCTTGTTTCTCACAGTCTGAGAGTCCTTTAGGTGCTTTTTTTATGTGTTTTGCACTGAGGAGAGGCTTCCGTCTGGACACTCTGCCATAAAGCCAAGATCGGTGGAGTGTTGCAGTGATGGCTGTCCTTCTGAATGTTTCTTCCATCTCCACACATGATCTCTGGAGCTCAACCAGAGTGACCATCGGGTTCTTGGTCACCTCTCTTACCAAGGCCCTTCTCCCCTGATTGCTCAGTTTGGCCGAGTCCTGGTTGTTCCGAACTTCTTCCATTTAAGAATTATGGAGGCCACTGTGCTCTTGGGAAGCTTCAATGCATCCAACATTTTTTGTAGCCTTCCCCATATCTGTGCCTTGACACAATCCTGTCTCTGAGCTCTGCTGGCAGTTCCTTTGACCTCATGGCTTGGTTTTTGCTCTGATATGCATTTCCAGCTGTGAGACTGTATAGAGTTCATGTCCAATCAATTGAATTTGCCACAGGTGGACTCAAATCAAAGTGTAGAAACATCTCAAAGATGATACGGAGAAATGGGATGCACCTGAGCTAAATTTCAAGTGTCATAGCAAAGGGTCTGAATACTTATGTCAGTGTGATATTTCAGTTTTTTCTTCTTAATACATTTGAAAAGTTATCAGAAATCTGGTTTTTGCTTTGTCATTATGGTGTATTGATGTGCATTTTTTATTTTTATTTAAAGCATTTTAGCATAAGGCTGCAACATAACAAAATGTGAAAAAAATGAAGGAGTCTGAATACTTTCTGAATGCATGATAAAAATACATTTTTAGTGTTCCAAAGCATCATGTTAGACCTCCAGGAAGTGGAACATCTGTAATGCAAATGCACTGAATTATACTTCTTAACTAAGGTGACATTACCTTATGTAAACATTTCGTTAGTGTTTTATCCCACCTGGAGAATGACACTGATGTGAGACATTGGTGTTATATAACTGAAACTATCCCTTTGTGTGTATTTGTGATAAGAATAGAATTGTTGAGCAAACTTAAAAAATCAAGGCAACATGATGTAGTCCTCTCAACAACTGTCTTAATAACTGTCATCAGTAACATTGCTTTGTTTAGTCATTGTAAATTGGTTTCTTCACCAAATGGAAAAATTCTTCTTGAGAGAACTACTAATTTCTTGTTCAGCCAACCATCAATACGCAATTCGATAACTTCTTTGCCTCTGAAGAGAGGTGTGTCTTGCAAGGCAGTACGTACAATTGCTTGACAATAGACCACAACCCTCAACACACAAACCTCAATAACGGTGACAATCAATAAACCTCATTAAAGGAATAATTATCTCATCATTTACTCACCCTTTTGCCATCCTGGATGTGTATGACTTTCTTTCTTCAGATGAACAAAATTTTTTAGAAGAATATCTCAGCTCTGTAGGTTCATACATTGCAAGTGAATGGGCTCCAGAAATCACATAAATCAGCATAAAAGTAATCCATATGACTCCAGTGGTTAAATCAATGTCTTCAGAAGCGATATGTGTGGGTGAGAAACAGATCAATATTTAGGTGCTGTAAGCAATTTTAGCCATTCTAGAATTTCCACAAACTGAGCAGTTGGATTAGCCACGCCTCCTCTTTCCAAAACCCTGCACTCCAAAGATACGAAATGAGCTTTATTGAACCTACACTGAGCAGAAACATTTGTCAAACACAACAGAAGCATAATAATGCCCTCAACTGACATCTATTATGAACAACATGGCATAAAATGGCATTAAGCCTCAATAATTCACTGCAACTACAATACTATGAGAACACGAAAAATGATTGACAGGCAGAAAGCATTGGAGACCATGGCCCATTGCTTTTTACATAGTCTAGAGCTGTCACAGAGACCGGTGAGATATCTCACGACACTTATTTAATTAATACCTTTCAGGGAGTAGGACATTTTTTTGCATACCTTTTCATGAAAAAAATCGCTTACAGCACCTTTAAGTCCATTTTTACTATAAATTCTCCTCCCTGCTTAGTCAATCTCCACTTAAACTTTCACTTTCACATTTTTCTTCTTGTGTTTTTGGTGATTCACATTCTCCATGCTTACACCCCCTTCTGGGCAGGAAGAAGAATGTCTAGCAAAAATGGACTTAAAAATATATCTGTTTCTCACTCACACCTATCATTTCCCTTCAGAAGATATGGATTTAACCACCCATCCGAAGTAGTATGGATTACTTTTATGCTGCCTTTATATTCTTTTTGGAGCATAACATTTTTGGCACCCCTTACACTTACATTGTATAGAACTACAGAGCTGAGATTATCTTATAAAAAAATCGTAATTTGTGTTCTGCAGAAGAAAGAAAGTCATACACATCTTGGATGGCATGAGGGTGAGTAAATAATGAGAGAATTTTCATTTTTTGGGTAAACTATTCCTTTCAGTTAAAAGATGAGCTCCTAACATCACCACACAACAACTGACTAACAGTGGCAACAAAAAACAAGAATAAGAGCATAAATAAAGTCAATAAACTGTGAAAAAATAAGCCTACAATACTAACTGCATAAGTTATTCATGTTGCAATGTAGGCTGGGAACTCACAAATAAAAAAAAATGATTAAACATGAAATTATTCATTCAGACAACTCTAACAGGCTTGTTGGGACAACATTTGGGGGAATATTGTTGGTCTAACATGTGTTTTTATGTAGATAAAAGTAATTCACATTTTGTGGTATCTGTGACTCAAAACCGCTATAAGCTGGATAAAATGCTATTTATTTTTTTACAGTGCAGTCTAGATTCCACCTTCACTCATTTACACCTAATCATTCTTCAGTGTGAAAATCAGGCAAAATGGAACTGCAGATGGAACATATTAAAAGTGTATACACTCGAATAGAACTAATGCTTGTCAAAATGACAGTGGACATTCTCCATGCACATGGATTCCATTTGTGAAGATTGGAGACAACAGATTTCCATCTTCTGTGATTTTTTGGACTTCCTTAAAGGTAAAGTATGTACATTTCACGATGTTAAAATATTTTCTCCAATACCAGCTTAATATGGAGCGACAACTAAGTCATTTGATAGGTTGATTTCCCTGTAAACACTGTCCTGGAACAGTCCTGACAAATTTCAAATAAATCAGAATATATATATATATATATATATATATATATATATATATATGTATATATGTATGTAAAGAGAAACAGATCAATATTTAAGTTCTTTTTTACTATAAATCTCCACTTTCAAACAGCCGACCTATTGCGCTCTTCTCTCCTAAGAGTTCGTCTTTTGTTCTTCGTGCATATCGCCACCTACTGGGCATGGAGGAGAATTTATAGTTAAAAAGTACTTAAATATTTAACTGAGTCATATGGATTACTTTTATGCTGCCTTATTGTGCGTTTTTGAGCTTCAAAATTATGGACCTGTTGACTTGCTTTGCATGGACCTACAGAGCTGAAATATTCTTCTTAAAATCTTTGTGTTCAGCAGAAGAAAGAAAGTCATACACATCTGGGATGGAATAATGGTGAGTAAATGATGAGAGAATTTTCCTTTTATGGTGAACTATTTTTTTAATTTTGTTGCTATGTAATAGTATAATAATTATCTAATTAAATTATATAAATTACACATAAATCAATTAAATCTATGCATCATTAATTTATATAATTTCCCAAAACTTGGTCATTTTGATATATCATGTAATTGGTCTGTAAATAATCATTTTACACTATATAAACCCCATAATATAATGGGCTCTGGAATCATGCCAGTATACATTCTCTTTTAATGCCTTAAGGAAGTGGCTGTTAAATAGACTTATTGTACGCTTTGAGACCTTTTGAACTGCAAATAAAGAAATGTTTCCTCACTATACAGAAAAACTGCATTTGATCTTGTCTGTCTGTCTGTCTGTCTTTCTTTTCAAATCCCTTTTACCTTACCTGCTGAGTGAGAGAAGGCAAAATGACTTTCTCGGTGTAGTTGAAAGGCCAAAACAGCTTAAGAGCACTTAAAGTCCCCGTGAAGTGTCTTGAAAAGCACAGCTTACTTTAACCTGTTGACGTATTTCCTACTGAAACATAAAGTTGGGGCGGGACTTGTTGAACGGCTCGTGCCATTTTTTAAAATAGCCAATAAGCGCAGTCATACAGATACACACACACACACATTCCTCTGTCTACCGTGCTGCTGACAGAGAGTGAAACTGTACAGAAACTGAGCGATGTCAACCTAGTTCGGCTGCTTGTCCACTGACTTGAGATCTGACCAGTGATCAAAATGACCATGTTACAAACAAAAACAGCGCATCGCTAACGTCAGTAATGACGGGGCAGGAGCTGTTGTGCAAGTCATGAAGATTAATCAGACACAAGCGAATAAAGCATTACAACATATCCAGTGATGGGCAGTAGCTTCGCTACAAATAGTGAAGCTATTAGCTTAACTACATTTCTGAGTAGCGAGGTGGTAGCTTCGCTAGTTTTTAAATCAAGTATCTTTTCAGTAGCGAAACTATATTTCTGTCTAGGTAGTGGCGTAGTGCTGATAAAAGCTACACCTCATGCCTTGTACCCGATGTTTACTATCGCCAGTTTTGAATCAAAACTTAAGATTCAAAATCTTGCGTCCTATCATTTGCCAATGATGAGGAAGATCTTTATTAGGTTCAACACTTGTGCAACTTGTGAGCGACTACTGCAGGTAAAGACATTTTACCACCAAAAGTGTATCAAAACATTCAGTAGCCTACACAAAAACACATCAAAAAAGTACCATGGCATTACCATGTTTTTTTGGACATGTACCAATACCTGGACACACTATGTTAATACAATGGTAGGCTATATGAATATGGTAATCATATAGCGAAGTACCATGGTATTTTTTTAATTATCTTGAAGCACCATGTAAATTCAATTGTATATGAATATGTTAAAGATATATCAAATTACAATGGTAATAACATGGTATTCTTTGAAGTACTTTGAAGCACCATGCAAATACAGAATGGTACATAAATATGGTAATTGTATATCAAAGTACAATGGTATTACCATCTGATACCATCAGAAATCACATTATTATTGCCCAGATGTGCATTCTCTCTCTCTCTCTCTCTCTCTCACACACACACACACACACACACACACAAGAAATTTGGCCTCTGATGATATACAGGAATAAGCAAATTAAATTAAGTTTAAATGGGTATGGGTTTGTAGAGGTAGTCTAAATCTGAAAAATAAAATGTAAAAATAGTGACTTTAAATGTTGAACACATGGGTTTGTATAAGTAGTATGTCTAAATATTAATTTACATTTTTTTTTGTTTTTTTGTTTTTTTTACGTGCACATACCGGGAGAAATTGCACCATACTGTATGCTTGTATACTGTATTGCACTAAACTGTAATATACTGTCCCAAGTCTTTTAGATGCTTTGTCTATGACGGTATGCTCCGTACATTTTGGTTGAAAAAAATATGAAGTAGCTTAAATGTAGCAAGCTACTTTTGGCATGTAGCTTGTAGTGTAACTTGTTACTATCTCTGAAGTGTAGCTTTTAGCTTAGCTTAAATATTTTTGTGTTGAGTAGTTTGTAGCTTAGCTTGCTAAATATTTTGAGTATTTTTTGAATCACACTACACTAAATAAAAAGAGCAAAGAACACTTATTCGTGATGTACATCCCAAGAAACCTCTGAAAAACGGCTGCATTAAATATAAACTCTAAACATTTTCATCACGTCTAACTCCCACAAGCGCAGGTGAAAACACAGCCATGTGCGGTGAGCAGATTAATGAGGCGGGTGCCTTCTCGTTCTAGAACGCATTTGATTGGACAAAGTTTCCCTAGTACAGTTTGACGTCATGATTTCACTGCATCTTTCTAGCAGGAAGAGTGAGACTGCATAATTTAAATGCTTATATCTTCTGAAAATGAATTTTGTCAACCTTTAGAAGTACACTGGCATATAGATGGCCGTAAAGCTAATAGATATGGACTAAAAGCAGCAAAACTTTCATTTTGATTTCACGGGGTCTTTAAGAAAGGAATTTGTGTTTGGAACAAAATAAGAGTGACAGAATTTTCATTTTATGGGTCAACTATACCTTTGAGTGCATGTTTGTTTCACCCTTACGCAATCTGGATATTTTTCATTTTCTTGAAAAATATAAATGTATATCCAGCCAAATTACAACCAAATAAGCTAAAAAGGAAATTTAAAATATCAATAACTGCTTTTCTTTGAGTTTGTGTGGTGGTATTGACCAGAAAGGCATCAGGAGACAACGCTCTGAGTCCATAAATGATTTATTGACCCTTTTTTTCTCTTTGCATATATATGTATATTGGGCAAACTTACATACAAAAGAGAAAAAACAAACTGCAGTAGGGTTGCTAAAACCTTTGACCCTCCTCATGGAGAGCCCACTTCCGGACTGACTAGCAAAACAAAGACACCACATTTTTAACCCAAGGATCAAACCATTTGACCCTCCCAGGGGAAAGATCATCAACACAACACAAGATAAATACATAAATAAACAAACTCTTAACAATTAACATTAAAACTTAAAATAATAATAAACATAAATACAGAAAATAAAACATACACTATAATCTACCACATCTAACATTAACAATACATATACTATAAACAATGATCGCTCCTCAACAGAAGGCCTAGTTGACCTAGTCCTACATTACCCATAATTCCATGATTACTGTATAAAACAGGAAACAGAAAGGCCACACATTCTCTTAAAACCCAGCCCCCAGAACCATGCTGCAATCATGAACCCAGAGAGAGGTAAGAAGGAAATCAAACAAACTTCAAATTAATAAAGAAAAAGAAAAACTAGAAAAAGTTTTATTTCTTCCTTGCCTAATGTGCACCCTTAGACAACAAAAAGACAACAAGTGCATATAAAACAACTTATAAACAAACATATAATGTGGGCATGTAGGTCTCACAGGCAACCCATTACATTGTCACAGTCTGTTAAAAGCTAATGCATCATTTAGTCAAGCATATGGTTACAACGTGTTATTCACCAACACAAATGTCTCAGTACATGGTTTTATTGTTCTGTCAAGGGGCATTTGAATCCGAATATGTCCCACAAATATCTTAATATGTTCTTAATGTTAATGTGCTAGTTTACTAGATATCACATTTGCACTTCATTTGATGCTCGAACCAGCCCAGGGGTTCCATGTAGACTGAAGCCAAACTTCATTAGACACTGTGTATTTATGTTCCAGTGTTTATTAAATGGTGGTCTGAATGTTTTTGTGATTGCAGGCTTGCTCATCACTCTAGCTGCCCAGAACTGGGACGTTAGTGTCCAGGAACAAGAATGATTGACTTTGATAAAACATTGCAATGCCATTTGGCATGTCTCCACATTCATTTAAACCCAAACTATTTTGATCACTACAAACATTTGGCAAAGACCTGTGGCGAAAACTGGGGCAGAATAGAAGTAACTGTTAAGGGAGTTGAGAAAGCATTCATTTTAGATGCCTGCGGTGTGGCAAAATATGGAACTATTCACTTTAAAATTTGCCCACAATTCTTCCCTTTACATGCCGAAGGTCTTCTGGAATCAATTGTCGCCTCTAGAATGTGTCAGCACTCCTGAAAAGTTGTCATTTGACCAAAGCTTCTTTTTGGTAACTGAACAGCAGTTAGTCTTTAGTAGAAAATGTCGCCCAAAGCAAAATCACAGCCAACATACAGTGGAAAGAAAAAGTATGTGAACCCTTTGGAATGAGCTGTGTTTTTGCATTAATTGGTCATAAAATGTGATCTCATCAAAGTCACAAGTATAAACATACACAATGTGCTTAAGCTAACGACACACAGGGGATTCACATGACGTCATTCGAGGTTCGGACGTGTGAATGGCGAGCTCTGCGCATTTTGCTGGTTTTAATACTTTTTATGTCATAAACCAGTGAGATTCGATACACCCTGATTCTTAACTGTTCTAGGAAGACAATATGTCAAAGAATTCAAAATCCTCGGGCTCTGGAGACATTAAAAGACACTTAAGTGCTCAAGCTGACACCCCTCCGGAGGCCTTGAGCCAGGACTCAATTTGGACGGTGCGGTGGAAAAGATTCAATGTCAACTGTCGAGCATGATGGCAATGCTGATGAAGGTCATTGCTGACTTGGAGGATCTTACTGTTATATGTCGATCAGTCACTGGCATGGAGACGAAATTCACTGAGTTGGTTACTAGAGTGTCGGATGTTGAGAAACGGATCGAATATCTGGAGTCATCAGAGAGGGAATTAGCTGGTAACCCGCTAACGACCAAGACAGATTGGAGTGCGTCTGGGAAAAGTTGGAAGACCTTGAGAATCATAACCGGCTAAACAACGTCCGAATTGTTGGAATTCCTGAGTGAGCAGAGGGTCAGAATATGGTGGAATTTCTGGACGAGCTCTTTCTGAGTCTGCTCAACATAACAGGCCATAAGCTGGAAATCGAGCAAGCTCACAGGGTTCCGGCTCGGAGATCCGCTGAGGGAGACAGACCCTGATCAATTCTGGCCAAATTTCTGAGATCATCCGAATCCGACAAGAGAGAAACGTGATCGATTTAAGGAATGCAAGAAACTCTTACATTAACGGAAGGTCACGTTTGCACTGATGTTCCCGGCCAAATTGAGAATAGATACTAAAGATGGTCGCAAAATATTTACATGCCCACAGCAAGCGATGTCCTTCATAAAGTCAATGGAATGAGTAAGTCATGGTGTGATTCTCACATTGCAGTTGAGTTGGCCTGACTCACTGAACATTCACTTGACTGTCCGAGGAAGCTGAGCACCTTTTTTGTTTCTTTTTTTGTGCTGGTTCCACCTAGCGGCTGGAGTTTATTTTGTGGAATAACACTCTTTCAAGAAACTCTTGCATTGACGGAGGGTCGCTTTTGCACTGATGTTCCCGGCCAAACTGAGAATAGATGCTAAGGATGGCTGCAAAGTATTTACTTGTCCCCAACAAGCATCATCCTTCATAAAGTCAATGGAATGAGTAAGTCATTGTGTGGCGCTCACTTTGCAGCCGAGTGGACCTGACTCACTGAACATTCACTTAACTGTTCAAAGAAACTGGGCGCCTTTTTTGTTTCTTTTTGTGCTGGTTCCGCCTAGCGGCTGGAGTTTGTTTTGTGTAGCAACACTCCTTCAGGACAGTTTGTGGATGAATCAGCACATTCTTTGTGCTTGTGCCTCCTATTGGCTGGAGTTTGTTTTGTGGAGTATTTTTTGCAGGACATTGGAAGGATTAGGTCTCTGCTGCACTCATGTAACAACAGGCTCACTGAACATTCGTTTGACTGTCTGAGGAAAATGAACAGACTTTTTTGTGTGTGTGTTTGTGCTGGTTCTGCTAGAGGCTGGGGTTTGTTTTGTGGAGGAACACACCTTCGGGACAGTTGTGCGGATTAATCTACACGTTCTTTGAGTTTAATCTGTCTATTGGCTGGAGTTTGTTTTATAGATTTTCTTCTGTTATGTAATTCTGTCTCACAAAATCTGTATAGAAACACTGGACTTGAGCAATCCAATGGCAAAGTTGTTCGCGGGGGCTCTCGTAGGCGTACATGGACTGTCTGAGTTTTGAGAGTTGGTGCTGTCGTGCGTGGGGTTAATGCACACATTTTTATTTTTTCTGTTTGATTATTGTTGGATTATTGTTGGAATGTGGTCTTTATAATCTTGTTTTTGACACACAGTCTATTTTTTCTTATATGTCAAAATGTCAGATGTTAATATGAGTGGATTGTCTCTCTCCACGTGGAATGTGAATGGGTTGGAGCACCTCATAAAAAGAAGGAAGGTTATTTCTTTTCTTAAATGAAAGAAATATGATATAGTGTTTCTTCAAGAAACGCATCTTTCCCCACAGGAAGCTGAAAAATTTGGGAAGATATGGGGTGAGCATGTTTTCTTTAGTGCTGGCTCAAGTAAGAGCAGGAGAGTCATTACATTGATAAGTTAACATCTACAATTCAAATGTCTCAAACAGAGTAAAGATAAATTAGGAAGAGTCATTATTGTTTTAGCAGAAATTCAGGGGCAAAGGTTGATTTTGGCTAATATTTACGCACCTAACGCTGATGATCAGGGCTTTTTAATAGATCTTAAATGGATGTTGCAAGCTGCTGGCACCCCTCATGATATAATATTGGGAGGAGACTTTAATCTGTTGATGGACTCAGTCCTTGATCATAGTGAAGCAAAAGTGTGCAAGCCCCCTCGAGCAACATTGATGCTTCTCAGGATGTGTAAAAATCTTGCCTTACAGATATTTGGAGACTTTTGAACCCATCTGGTAGGGACTATACATTCTTTTCATCAGTCCATAAGATTTATTCTAGAATATATATATATATATATATTTTTATATCTTTTATATTAAGTCCCTTATTTTGTCTGCTGTTGATTGCTCATTTGTAAACATCTTAGTCTAAGAACACACCCTGGTGTGTTTAGAGGTTTTGCCACATATGGAGAAAAATAAATCATATAGTTGGTGCTTTAATGTATCCCTTTTGCAAAATCCTGATTTCCAACAAATGTTAAAGGCTGAAATCATTGTTTATATGGAGACCAACTGGTCCTCAGTATCCTCTGTGGGTGTGGCTTGGGAAGCACCTAAGGCAGTTCTTAGGGGTCGGATCATACAGTATGCCTCATTCATCAAAAAATCCAAAGCACGAGAACTCGTGGAGTTGGAAGGGAATATTAAAAGTGCCGAGGCAGAACTAAAGCGCCAAATGTCGCCTGATAGCCTCAGAGAATTGACCCAATTGAAATACAGATATAATACTATTTTGTCACGGTAGGTGGAGTTTTGGCTATTCAGGGCAAGACAGTCATACTTTGAGTTGGGGTACAAAGCAGGGAAGCTTTTGGCTAGATATATAAACAGAGAGAGTCTTTTTCTACCATTCCCTCAGTGAAATCTGCTGGTGGTGAAATTTCCACGTCTTCGTCTACTGATGAAGATATTAGAAATTTTGTGGAACCATTAGAACTCCCTAAACTGACGACTGAGCAACAAAAAAATTCTCTTGATTCTGAGGAATCTTGGAGGAGCTTGGTGAGGTAATTAAGGCCTTGCCTACAGGCAAGGCTCTGGGCCGCTGAGTTTTTTTTAGATCTTATGCTACAGAACTGTATCCACTTTTGCTAGAAGTTTATATGGAATCATTAAAGAACGGAAAGCTTCCGCCAACCATGACGCAAGCCCGGATCAGTCTGATTCTTAAAAGGACAAAGATCCAAGCAAGTGTAAGGGTTACCATCCAATTTCCCTGATCCAGCTAGATGTTAAAATATTGTCAAAAAGTTTGCAAAAGCTCTACTGATAACATTAGGCGTTTCATCAATATCATGTGGTCAGTGGCGAATGATCATACTCCGGTCACTGCCATCCCACTTGACGCTGAAAAGGCATTTGATATGGTAGAATAGGATTATCTTTTTAAGATTTTGGAAATATATGGGTTCGGGAATACTTTTATTGGATGGATTAAGTTACTTTATAGACACCCGGTAGCAGTGGTACAAACAAATGGATTAATTTCAGATTATTTTGCTCTATTTTACACCCGTCAGGGTTGCCCTCTTTCCCCATTATTGTTCTGTCTTGCCCAGGAACCAATAGTAGCCGCAATAAGAAGGGAAGATGATTTACTAGGGGTGGTGGCGGGAGGTGTAGCGCATAAGCTTTTGCTTTACGTAGATGATATTTTATTTTATCATCTCCGACCCCATTAGATCTATGCCTTGCCTCCATAGAATTATTAATTCCTTTTCTTACTTCTAAATCCGAAGTTTTGGCTCTGACAGCATACTGCCCAGTAATGGCTTTCCAGTCGGGCGCCTTCCAGTGGCCCAAACAGGGCAATAAGTATTTGGGCATTTCATTCCCAGCAAATTTGTCTGATTTAGTTAGTTAATTTTGACCCCTTAATAAAAAGGTTTTCGAGCAATGTGGGCAGGTGGGCTTAATTACATTTATCTATTATTGGGAAGGTTGTTTTCCAAAATTTAACTACCTGTTACAATCTCTCCCTGTAGATGTACCCCTCTCTTACTTCAAGCAATTTGATAGCATAGCGAAGTCCTTCATTTGGAATGGTAAGCGTCCTAGATTACATTTTAATAAGCTGCATAGGCCGATTGAAAAAGGTGGGCTAGGCCTACCCAAGATTTTGTTTTATTATTATGCATTTGGTCTCAGACATTTGGCTCATTGGTCACTTCCACCTGAGAGAGCCCCTCCCTGGTTTTGTATTGAACAGGAAGTTATTGCCCCTATTTTGCCATTGCAAAGCCTTTCTATCAAACTAATCAGAGAAGTTAAGTTACACCCTGTTATCTCTAGCATTAAATGCACTAATGGTCTGGACAACAGTGCTCCAGAGTTGGGTTAATGTCTGACATGTTATTATAAATGTTGCCTTCCAAGCAGTATGGCTGAACCCTATAATTATCAGTCCATTAATAAATTTTCCCATTCGTGCTTGTCAGAGTGTCGAATTGTCAGGTGGAAAGCAGTGACTACACTCTGTGGTGTCCTACCATGGACGCCATGCCTGGTTAGTGTTTTCCATGTAGTACCTTATGAACAGATTTGGTTCAACCAGTTTTGGTGATTTCATCAGATCTCATGCTGTCTACTCTAGGGTACTTTTTACAGCATGTGAGCATCCTGCTATGTATTGAGTCATCTTGGCTGAGTATCACACACCTCCTAGGAGAGTAGCCGCAGTACTAAATCGTCTCCAGGTAGAGGTGATGTATCTAACTGTTGGCAGATGAAGGTCTAAGATCTTCGAGATTACTCTGTAATGCTTTCCAGCTTTATGCTAGGTTTGCCAACTCCTGACACTAATTAGCTTTTGTTGATGTCATTAATCTAGGGCATGGAGCTTGGCAACTTCTATGGCACGCATGCCAGCATTGGCTCGCGGAGGAAGTATTCACTAACTTGCCAGTATTGGCGAGAGAGGAGTGTGGGCTAGGTTTATTCTATATAACATTCCAGCATCTGCATTCTAGAGATGCATCGTGATGTAATCCTTCATGCAATTATAATGATTTTACATCGAGTCTGATTGGGAGGCCCCACAAATAGTAAAATTGTGATGAGGCTTGCGTCTTACCCAACGGCACACCTGCAGCTGCGTGGCAATGCCAATCAGAAGCATCGCGAGACAGCAACGCTCATGCTTTTTGGTTAATTGCGTGATGTTAACGATGCCAGGAATTTTGCTTGAAGGTTCAGAGTTTGCGTGTGATGACATTTTGGGTATTCCGAATTTCACTCTGCCCCAGACTCTGTATTTTAGAGCGATGGGGTGGTCATAAATTTTGTGGATAAACACCACTATTAATACTTGAGGTTTCTGACCCAGGATTATAGGTTGGCAGCCAAATTATTTTAAGGGCATGGAAGTCGGACTCAGAGTGCCCTACATTTGCGGAGTAGTGTACGGAGATGGGAAGGATAGGCCTGCATTGTGAGGAGATGTCAAGCAGATAGGCTGGGGCTATTCAGAATATATGTTTGACAGGACGTGGAAATACATTACTTGGTGATTTTGCAGGTGCACTCTCAGTGAAGGGTCATGTGCAGAGAGCATGTTTAGTATTAATTATCATATGATTATTGCATGCATTTTTCGTGTGCGTGTGTGTGTGTGTGATAGTATCTATTTGTGACACACAGAATAGGCTAGATTCAGTTTGGGGTCTAGGGGTGCGCGTGCTTGGTCCACAGCACTGGGAAGGGGTATTGGGATGTGTTAAATGTTTAATGTATGATTCAGATGTATAAATGTTTGTGTGTTGTTAGTTTATATGTTTATGAATCAATAACAAATGTTAATTGCAAAAAACCAGCTAATTCCAAAGGGTGCACATACTTTTCTTACCACTGTTGCAGCTCCCTTCCAAAACATAGTCAGCTGCCTTGCTACAGTATCTACTGCCTACTTAAACATTCACTGCCTTCTAAGAGGCTCTTCATACTAAATGCATTCTTGCGCTCGAAAAAGCTAAGTTCAAAGCATATAACAGAATGCGATCGTAATTAGTTTGACCAATTTGTATCTATTCTTATTAGTATTTAATTATAGCTATAAAAGTAATGGAAGTTTATGATTTCTGTACTATTAACACCACCAAACGGAAATGCAGAAATAATGACCCGAACACTCTTTTTGTCTCTCATTGGTTGTATAAACAGACAGTCCCACCCCAAATTCATGCCACTGGTTGAGCAAATGTTGCTGTGTCAGGCTGGTTGGGATGCATAAAAAAACAGAGCAATGTTTTGTAGCACTGCAGAGCCATAGTGTTTGTGCTTTTCGGGTGAACTGGCCCAAGAATGGTTTACTTATAGTTGTCTCTGCATATTAAGGGAACAAATTTTAACAAAAAAACTTCTACAGAAGTGCTTTATTCCGTCTCATAATGCCAATTGGGCACAGAAGCATTTGCTGATATGGACACTGGAAGTTAGTACACAGGGTGCCCACCCCGTCTGCTGCTTCTGCAATTTCTACATCTCATGTTTAGGGACAATGCACCATTGTGCGGCAGTTATTCAATCCTGTGCAGCTTGCAAGCTTTGACAGTGAGTGATCACATAAAATGATGTCACTGCAAATGCTTGTAAGCCAAGTACAAAGGAGCACCTTAGATACTGATCTGTGGCCAGATTAATTTGAGAAAACACTGAGGAATTCAGAGGAAGTTGGTAACAAAAGTCACAGACGCATTGATTTGACCGAATAAGGCAATTCTGGCCCTTAAAAAGACGACGTGCAGTGTAAAACTGCTGTTTTGTAACGTATTGAAAGGAAAGTGTATTTTTTTACTCAAACTCTTTAACTGCCAACTATAAGAACTAGTACCATGAAAGCAAATGAGTGATAACGAGACCCACATGGAATTCGCACCTGCAGAACTCCACAGATTTGTCAAGAATTGGAGCGCCTGTTCAGAAAGTTCATACACATCCTACGGCGCTTGCGTCTCCATCTATTGGTTAATCTAATTATGCTCTTATTAAGACTGTAGTAGTCTCAGCAGTTTAACACACTGTACCATGTTTCCCATACTTAAATCAATGGCTGAAAAATATATTAGGAAAATATATTGCTACTATATATTGTTAAATATATTAATAAATGTGTTTTGCATATATTTTAGTTATTTATTATTTTATATATACACTATATATTCATTATAAATAAATACGTTTTAGAAAAAATAGAAAATAGTTATATATTATAATATAAAATAGTGGTTTGATTTAATATTTACTAATGTTTAATAAAAGGAGTGTTTATTGGATCTTAAAGGTGCAGTATATAAGATTCAGAAACCCTTGTTATTAATGACACCTGTGGCCGTTAAGTGAACTGCATCTAGCTACCTGTTGCTCGTGCATACACTCCATAGGGACGCGAGCGAGCGAGCGAGCATCGACCAAAACAATGATGTAACGTACAAAGAGACTGAACATGATCCACTGGCATCATGCTGACAGATGAGGTAGCATAATTAAAATTGTTTTACAACAAACTTTGAGACTAAACTAAAACTACTTATCAGCTAACATAGCATACTGATACATACATACAGCTACATACTACCAAACTATACCAGACAGTTTACTGTTGCACTTTTGTATGTTTTATAGGTCATGTTTTGTACTACGAATAAGAAACCAGTGTATTTGCTTAAATTAATCCTGTATACCTGACTTTTAGTATAAAGAGAAGATCGTTGAAATTATTTGAAAGTTGCGAAGCAAGGTAGCTTGCAATTCGTCAGCGTTAGAGGGCAAGATCAAGTTAGCTAAAATGACACAGATCAGTCCTTATGGCACTATATTTCACATGCTTTGCAGTTATGTAAGCTTACCTGTCCAGTAAGAAGAATGCCAATTCAGGGTCGGTTTTGATACCCCAAACCAGTTTTGATCCCCAAAACCAGGCGCGGACTGGCCATTGGGAGAACCAGGACTTTTCTCGGTGGGCCGGCCACAAAATGGGGCCGCATGGGTCGTGTGTTATGCAGAACGCGCCACAAAACGGAGCAACCGCCACCAACAACTCAACAACTTTTGGGCCAGTTTCTATGTAAAATCCTGTGCCAAATTTTCTTCCCAGTCTGCCCCTGCCCAAAACTGAATGAAGGTCCCTCCAGGGATCAAATGCCCTGCCGATGTTCACTCTAGTTTTCGCTCAACCACGATTGCGTTCCCGCTTAGCCAGACGGGATTCAGTAGATAAATGTTTTTTTGTTGTTTTTTTTTTTTTGGCATACTCATTTGTGTAGGAGTTGGTGTTGTGCTGGGAGCCGGCCGTTTGCTGGATTCCATCTCTAAGATAACGTTACCTAGTATTGCAGTTTGTTGTCACTGTTGAATAGTGGAAGAGAAGCACTGAGGCAAGGCTCTCGGGAGCGCGCATAAACGTCACATCCTTTCGATTTTCCTGGCAAAAGCGACCCGCTCCCTTCGCATGAAAATCAGTCTACAGGCTTTAATAGGCAACCTAGGAAGTCCAGGAAGGGCTCATTTATTTTAGTTGCGTTACAAGCCGTTCACACATTGGCAAAAAAAAAATGTGTGTATTGCACCTTTCATTTATTTTAAATTAATGATTAGATTTATCAAATATATCAAACTATTTTTACTTTCTCCCAATATTTTGACATACATGTACTACATTTATTACATATACTGTACTTTGAAATTTGAAGGTTTAAACAAAATATATTTTCTGTTTGGAAAAATTTGTATCAACCGTTCAATATATGTTTACAATCACACAATACATCTCTACTACATATCTAGTGACATTCACTCATTATTGATTTCAAAGTCAGAGAAAAAAATGATCCAATTCCTAAATGTTACAATTCTTTAAAAAAAATAAAAAAAATAAAAATAAAAAAATACACACATTATCATTTTTCATCTTGGGTAACTTTTTCATGACCCTTTGAGCACCTTTGTTTGACTGACTGTAACTGACAAATAGCAAGATGTGATTTGATTTCATGTTTACTATGTTTAACAAAAGGTGTGTTTATTTGTTCTTAATTCATTTAAAATTAATTAGATTTATCAAAACATGCAATGAGTAATCCAAAAGCAATCAGATTAGATTACCTAAAGGTGTAATCTAAAAGATTACGTTACTGATTACAATTTTAGTTACGTGATTTGTAATCAGTACCCAATTACATTTCAGAAGTAATCCATTTCTCAGAATTGCAAAAAAATTTCAAAGCAAAAGCAATAATCTGCCATTTTTGACTGACGATTTTGACCTACAACGAAAGAAGTCTTTTACGATTACGTCTTATCGTACAGTGTGCACCAGGCTTTATAGCCAAAAGAAGCTGAAAACGTAAAGTACAGAGCATTGTTAATCAAGCAGAACATTGCAACAACAGTGACTTTGGTCTGTTCATTGTGTCTGATTTCCATTTAAAGATCTGTCTGTCTACAATTAAAACCCTATTCCTGACAAACCCAATCAAGAGTGTACACTGCTATAATTATATAGCAATAATTACACTCAAGTATGCTGCGTTCTCTGCTCACTGTTGCATTTCAGCGTGCTATTAACATACCACCACGATCGCATTATCCTGTTTTATGGATGATTAGATTGATTTAGTGGAATATTTGGAATCACAGTTTATCATGAGAGCAGTTTGGGGCCTACTTGTTCATGGCATGTCGTAAATCTAAGCAGACGAGCTGGCCGCAAAATGTAATTCCTGCAATGTGTGTGTGACTTTTTGCATCAAGATCTTTGTGTAGCAGAGAGGTGCAGTAAGTAATGTTTTGTTTGTTTCTCTGTGCACTACAAGTGGTCAGAACTCTATACTGACACCTGCTGGCGTGGATGCAGTCTTATGCAAAAGCACAAGGTTTCGGTTACCGATGTCATTGTATAAATAGAACTACTGGGTGAACTATTCTTTTCAGGATTTGGGGTTTTTAAGGATTACTCATTAAATACAGTGGCAAGAAAAGTATGTGAAACCTTTGGAATTACCTGCATTTATATATACATTTGTTTTGAAATCTGGTTTGATCTTTATCTAAGTTACAATAATGAACAAACACATTCTGTTTTAACTAAACACACAAATTATTGTATTGTTCTTGTATATACTGAATACATAATTTAAACATTCACAGTGTAGGTTGGGAAAAGTATGTGCTACTTTGACTTATAAAAAGCACTTAAACATTTTGAGTTTGCTATTCACAAGAAGCATCTGCTGACGAGGACCATGCCTCGCATAAAATAAAAAAAAAAAAAAAAAAAAGATTTCAGAAGACCTATGATCAAGATTTGTTGTTTTACATAACTTTGTAACCCTTTTACAGCATTATCTCGAAGAGCTTATTTATTCATCTGACACTTTGTCTATAAATGGAAACGATTTAGTACTGTGGCTACTCTCCCTAGAAGTGGCCGTCCAGCCAGAATATCTCAAAGGGCACACCGCAGAATGCTCAGTGAGGTAAAAAAGAACCCTAGAGTGACAGATTAAGACTTAAAGGAATCATTGGAACTGGTTATCATCTCTGTTAATGTGTCTGCTATACAGAAAATATGAAAACATGCATGGTGCTCATGACAGGACACCATGAAGGAAGCCTTTGCTTTCCAACAAAAACATTGCTGCATGACTGATGTTTGCAAAAGACTAACATGACACTCCACAATGCTACTGTGAAATTTTATTTTTTTATTTTATTTTTTATTTTTTGTGGCCTGATGAAACTAAAGTTGAATTGTTTGTGAAGAATAAGCATAAAAGAATAATGGGCTGCTTTGCTGCTTTGGGGCCTGAACTGCTTGTCATCATCGAGGGAAAAATGAATTCACAAGTTTATCAAGATATCCTACAGGATAATATCAGGATGGCTGTATGCCAGCTGAAGCTCAGCAGAAGTTTGGTGATGCAGCAGGAGAATGACCCTAAACATCAAAGTAAATCCACTACAGAATGGCTTAAAAAAAGAATATGGCTGAGCTGAAGCAGTTCTGTAATGAAGAATGGTCCAAAATTCCTTCTGAACGTGGTGCAGGTCTAATCCGCAGCTACCGGAAATGCCTGGTTGAGGTTATTACTGCCAAAGGAGGATAGACCAGTTATTAAATCCAAGGGTTCACTTACTTTTCCCACAGCACTGTGAATGTTTAATGGGGTGCATTCAATAAAGACATGAAAGATTAAAACTGTTTGTGTGTTGTTAGCTTAAGCACATTTTGTTTGTCAAAACTTGTGACTTTGAAGATGATCAATTTATGCAGAAAACCAGCTAATTCCAAAGGGTTCACATACTTTTTCTTGCCACTGTATTTCTCTATATATCTCACACTTATAGGTCTCTTAGGTTTCATTGAATCTTTAGCCTGAGGCATAGTTGTATTAACCCATATCAGCATGCTTGGGGTTGAGTCAGAGACTATGCCTTTTAGCCTTTGAATTACCAGCAGCTTCTTTTCATGTGGTTAATGCTTCACTGAACAGCAGTCACTACTATCAATTAAAAAATCGGAGTCATTAAGAAATCAAGAAGCTGCATTCATGCACCGACCATTGTGTGACTTCTAGGGAATTAACCCAATCCATCTTCCGGAAAAAAGGGGACACTGTAGGGCCGGTTATCAGATGGAGCGGCTGGACCTCGTCATCCTCGCCCATCATTCCAATCCAAGTGTCACAACCAAGACTTCCTGGAATCTAAGGATCTTGAGGAACAAGATTAGTCTGCAAAGAATGTAGTTTTGAGAAGTTTATGTCCATGTATATGTCATTTCTGATATGAATTGAAGACAAAGCTCCACTAAAAAAAGGAAGTGTCAATGTACGTACGTCTCTTTAAATGGGATAGTTCACCCCAAAATTTTAATTCCCACCTTAACTCACCCTCATGCCATTCCAGATGTCTATGACTTTCTTTCTTCTGCTGAACACAAATGAAGATTTTAAGAAGAATATTTCTGTTCTGAAGGTCAAAACAATGCAAGTGAATGGTGACCAGACTTTTGAAGCTCCAAAAATGCCATAAAGGCAGCATAAAAGTATTCCATACGACTCCAGTGGTTTAATATATGAATAACACATAGCTTCTAATTTAGTCATTTAAACTTTTATGAAATGCAAATCCTGGCCTCAGTTTCCTTGTTGTTTACCCCAAAAGATAAAATGCTTTGTTTGATTATCCATCAATATATCTAGAAAGCCATGACTCGGAATTTGAATTTTATGGATAATTGATAACGTTGAAACCACACACCTGTTTTTCATCATTTGTCGAAAGCAAATTAAGGAAACATCATGGTTTGGGACAAAACCCAAGTTGTGCAATTCAAAGGCGTTACTCAGAAATATTTTTCATTTGAAGTGGATAAATGCAATGGCAAATTGTTTGTGTTGTTCAGATTATGATTCCGTGTAATAAGCAACATATTTTATGATGGCCTAGAGTGATATATAACCACCTGTTTCATACATATATGTTGGCACTGAGATGGAGCTGAATTTCACATTTCATTGAGCCAGCATCAATATGTATATGCCCAGAGAGAAAGACCACCTGGAATATGTTAGAAATAAAAAGTTCATTTTTGATGTGTTTAAAGATCTGGGTGTGTTACCCAAAAGTTACATGTGCAAACCCTAGAAGGAGTGATTCACAAGCTACTCATGGAGTCTGTGAGAAAAGCACATAAAGGAATAGTTCACCCAAAAATGAAAATTCTCTCATCATTTACTCATTTTCATGCCATCCCAGATGTTTATGATTTTCTTTCCTCTGCAGAAAGCAACCAAAGATTTTTAGAAGAATATTTCAGCTCTGTAGGTCCATACAATGCAAGTGAATGGTGACCAAAACTTTAAAGCTCCAAAAAACACATAAAGGCAGTATAAAAGTAATCCATAAGACTCCAGTGGTTAAATCCATGTCTTCAGAAGTGATATGATAAGTGTGGGTGGGAAACAGATCAATATTTAAGTCCTTTTTTTTTTTTTTTACTATAAATCTCCACTTTCACTTTAAGTGAAAGTGGAGATTTATAGAAGAAAAAAAAAAAAGGAATCAAATATTGATCTGCTTCTCACCCAAAGAGATTGCAGAGTTGTATGGCTTACTTTTATGCTGCCTTTATGTGTTTTTTGGAGCTTCAAAGTTTTGGTTACCATTCACTTGCATGGAAAGGACCTGCAGAGCTGAAATATTAATTAGTTAGAGTAGTGAGTTACAATGCTATTCTGAACATGGCAATTGTTTAAATGTTGTCCCTGATTGGGACACACTGGATAGAACTTAAACACAATCTACTGAATATTTCAATGGAGTCTTTGTTTTAGTCTGTTAAGCTACTTGGCATGCAAATGTTGACCCACAGTTTGTTTATGTTAATCAAAATATGTAATAATATAAGCACACATGACCACTGTTTTGACGCAAAGGACATAGTCGAATTTGACATATGATGTAATCAAAGGAGATAAGACATCTTCCTTCAGTGACAGATGGAACTAGTAATGTTTCTCTACTATACCTCTTGCGGGCATGATTTCTCTTGTAATCAGCCAGATGTGAGTCATATTTGATGCCATGTTGATATGCATTACCAAGTTGAAGTTGGCACCTGTTGACACCTGACATTTGAAATGAACCACCACGTTTGAATAAGACTGAATGGAAACAACAACAGCTGTAAATTTGTCCCTGGTTATTGCACTCGAGATGGCTTAAGCCGATAAAGACTTTGGCCTCTAATATTGTCCATGTGCACAAAAATCTTACATTTCAGTGATCAAAGCTCACTTGGCTGACGGACGCCATGGCGATGACAGAATTCGAGAACGCCACCCAGAGTTCTCTGTTAATCTCCTCAGAGAGTTTATTTATTTTTCCACTGCTTATTCCCTTATGTCCCATATTTTCCACAACTCAGGCTAGATTTTAACCAGTGAGATTACCTATGTTGCTGCCAAACACCCCATCCCTATGATTTCATCATTATGCAGCATATGACTGCATTAAACTGCATAACATTACTATACTGCATTTCTATCCACGTAGTTTCATGTTTCCCACTCATCATTTGATTTATCATTGTAACAGTGTTATTGTGGCAGGGTCATGGGTCAGAATCTTGTAGGTGAAGTTCACAAAGATATCTTAAGTGAAATTTGCTATAAAATCTACCCAAAATGCTACCCAAAACCTTAACAAATATGTTTCCCCTCCTTAGTAGACAAGTCATCTTGAAAAATCCTGACTTTAAATAACAGATTCTCACAGATCCCATCTGTTCACTGGTTAAAAATATGGCGAGGACTCATAGCGACATCACTATTATTGTTTGCTGTTTTACTGTATTCTGTTTTGCATTTAAACCATAGAAATAACATAGTGAAACTTTATCTAGCCTACTGTAGGTTTTCATTCAGGTATTTTTATCACTATCACTAAAAAAGACAGACAGACAGAAAGAAAGAAAGATAGACGGATGGATGGATGGATGCTGAACAAATCTCTTCAGCAAACAGGTTTACAGGTTTAATAGTCCAGAATAACTGAAATCTCAGTGCACATCTCCTCCGATGGTTTTCGGATGTCAGTAGTAGTGTGTGAACAGGCGCACCAGGGATCAGTTTCAGTCTTTGTCAATACATAATGGGGGCGGAGGAAACAAATCCTATAAAAGAAGGCATCACACATCATGAAACACCGGACTGCTTCACCAACACACACACACACACACACGCGCGCGCGCACGCACGAGCAAGAATGAACTCCGCGTTCATCTGATCGCGCTCTACTCACACACTGCGCACGTTTGCATTGATTTTTTTTGGCTACAGCATCCTTTAGGTCTCTCCACGTTTTGGTCATTAGAAAAATACAGGCAAATATTTATGTGCACTCTCTCCCATTGATATTAGACCGTTTACTTGATGGACACTCTAGAAGGGAATTTATACTTGTTTAAAGGCAAACTGTGCTTGCCATAGCACATAGAGTTATAGAGCATCACAAAAGAAGTCAACGCTCATTCAACGTTTAAAAAGGCAGTCCCTGAAAGGATGGTCAAGCTGACGCGGAGTCGGTGGTGGTGGATGTTGACGCTGATGATCACAGCAGTGCGGATGGGAGAAACTCAAGGGAACGACACCAGCGTCCACGGGAACTCCATCAGATCACTGGAGCCGCTGAGCGCCGCTACTAACCGCTCCGGCGCTCCATACAGCGGCACCACGAAGAAAGGCAACATCCCCGCTCAGGTAAACCCGACAATTATTTCACTAGGGTGGCAGCTGTAAACCTTTGAGCTTTATCACTGATGGCTCTTTAGAATAATGATCAGACTTTCAGTATTAAACTATGAAAATCCATTATAAAGAAGGCTTCAAATTATTATGTTTTAAACTATGTTAATAATAATAATAATTATTATATATATATAAATTATATATAAATATATATATAAATATATATATATAAAAATATATATAAATATAATTTATGAGATGAGTAGCTATTTTGGGCGTCATTTCCAATGAAGCTGTAATCTGGCCATATTATGCAAAAAGTGTGAAATTATTCTTTAATTGTGTGTCTTTAGTCAATCATTTTATTTCAAACACGTTAAAAATGTCCTTTCCATCACTGTCATTTTCACCACAGAATTCAATTAAACAAAAATACAGAATTTGAGATGTGCAGTAAATGACACTGTGGTGGAAATTTTCAGAAAAAGAAAAAGAAAAAGAAATGGCATAAATCTCCTGTGATGCATGTAAATACATTGTTGGACATTGTTAGTAGACAAATAAAAAAAAAAAAAAAATTATAAATAAAAAACAAGACTTTATAGAGATCTATGGTGCTAAACGTGCCCAAAGTTGAAGAAACACCCATTAGCTTTATTCAAAATACAGTACTCATATTACTGTGCATTTACATTATTTAGTGCCAACTGAGTCATAATGAACCACTGAATGGGCTATTATTACGTGGAGCTTTTTTTAATTAGAAAGTATTCTTATTAGTACTGTTATTATCTATAGTAATTAATGTAACATGGATATTGTAATGGAAGTTTTATGTAAATAATTATCATATGTCACTTAATGGACCTCATTGAGACTTGATAAATCACATGTATTATACTGTATTGGGATAGATAACCCAATGTCATCATTCACTCACCCTCATATTGTTCCAAACCTGCATGACTTTTTTTTTAATTTTTTTTTTATGGAACACCAAAGGACATTTTTGGCAAAACGTTCAGTCTCAGTCACCATTCACTTTCATTCTATAGAAAAAAAGGATGCAATGAAAGTGAATGGAGATAATTGTCATATTACACTGCAGGATTTTTCTGCAGGACAACTTTTCTTTGTGTTTCCCCCTTAAAACATAATGTAATTGTGTGGTTTGACTGATTTGCATTGTATTTTATGATCTCATGCCCAATGTAGACCTTGAGTTTCAATCATGGGCCAAACATAATCTCATGCGATATTTTATGCATCTCAACTACAATCAGTTTTAGGGCTCAAACATTTCTGATAGTTCAACAGGGTGGTTTTACTTAGTGGATGACGCAAGTATCATTTTCAGAAATGAAAGGAGTTGTCGGAGGTCAGTAGAATAGCCAAGTTCTTTGAAAGGAGTGATGCTTTTCTCATATTTCTATTTAGGTAAATCTTGGATTACTGCAAAGCTGCTAAGGATTTAAATTAAGATACTCATTGTATCACGCTAAAATTCTCAACATGTGTAAATCACCGTATACTGTTACTTCATATGGAACTCCTCTGAGCTCTTCGGTTTTGGTCCTGGTTATGTCTCTCAGATCAGCCATAAATATGCAGACATTGCCCTAATTGAAAGCAGACACGATTTATTGCAGGAATCAATGCTAGAAGGCGAGAAGAGCTTTTACTCCATCTCACTTCCTCTTTGGAGAGGGGAAACCTCCACTATGCAAGTTCCCTTGCTAGACTCTCATCTAAACAATTGCTCTAAACCTTGTCATGTCTGTAAACCCAGGTGGCCTGGTAAATCAGACCACAGACATACATGTGGAAACCACTGAAATCCAAAATTAGTTAAATGTCATGCTACATTTAGCTGCTTATCCAAATGTAGATTGTTAACAACTCGGTAGATTGCTAGCAGAGCAAGTGTGTTGTCCCATTTGGAAGTTTCCAGTTGCAGATGTTGCAGACAAATACATTGTGGAAAGATCCCAACTCTCCATATGTGATTCTTTGCATCTCTAAAACTGAAAGTTTTGTTCATAAGATTTAATGATGCTAACGAAAGATAATATGTAATAGCCAGTCTCATTTATTGTGATAGCGACAACTCACTTTTGGCGCCAGTCTGTGGACATTTTACCTCAACAACACTTCCAATTTTGGGGGCAGTGGTTTGAATTTCAGTAAGCATAGACCGATTTTAGCTGTATAACTTTTGAACTCCTGTTGCCGAATCAACATGATCACACGTGAAGTCGGCATGATGTTTCCGATAGTTTCAGTACCCTAGGATCAGCAACTGTATGCTGATGCGCTGAAATGCAGCATTCTTATCAGACACGTTTGCAGTGGTTTCAGTGTGTTTAACTTTCCGTTTGATGCGATTGGCAGCGAGTTGCATCAGCTGTGTGGGAGACTAGGGTTCAAAGCCAGGCAGTAACCACGTTTGAATAGTCAATGACGAGCATGTTTCGGAGGTTTCACTTTTTCCTCTAACATTACTTTTTTGCTCCACTAATGGTTAAGGTAAGGTTTGGGTTTGGGGATAGAATCTATAAATATATGCTTTTCTCTTCACTGTATAACGTCTTGTAAAGCTGAAAACAATTTGCTTCACTACTAGCATTTGGCGATCTCTCCTGGACATAAATGTAGCTCACACGTACCCATATGCCCTACAACATTTACCGCTTTGGCCACTGGGGGCAGTGTTTCGAAATTTCGGTCAATGTATACCGATTTTGACGAAAGAGAAGTTGCTCTACTCTTTCCGATTTCACTGTGAGATCAGGCTGGCCGAATTCACAGTGTTATGATCTGTCTATTTTTTAGACAAGTTGCTCACATGTCTTGACGAGTTTGAAAAACTCAACCGTAAATGAAATTTGAGAAGTATGGCGGAGGGGAAGATTACCGGTAATTAATGTCTTAAAGGTGCTGTAAGTGATGTTTTCTTGTAAATGTATGCAAAAAATATTACTACTCCCTGAAAGATATTAATGAAATAAGTGTCCTGTGATATCTCACCAGTCACTGTGACAACTCTAGACTCTGTAAACAGCAAAAAAAAAATAAAAATAATTTGTCCGCAAGCCACGGACAATGACGCTTTCTGCCTGTCAATCATTTTGCACGTTCTAATAGTATGGTAGTTGCAGCAAATTATTGAGGCTTACTGCCATTTTTATGCCATGTTGCTCATAACAACCATTTCTGCTTTGTGTTGGTCTCAATAAAGCTCATTTGGTATCTTTGGAGTGCGGGGTTATGGAAAAAGGGGGCGTGGCTAATCCAGCGTTTCAGCTTGTGGAAATTCTATAATGGCTAAAATCGCTTACAGCACCTTTGAATTTAATATAATACAGTTAATCGGAATGCATATTTTATTAACTAGCCCTAACTTAACCCTAACCCCTAACCCAAACCCCAACCCTGCTTACCATCAGTGGAGTAAAAATGTAATTTTGAGCAAAAATGCAACCTCTAAATCGCCCTCACCATTGTTAATGTGAATGTGATTACTTTGTGGTTTCCACAGCACCAGAACCCGTGTCTTGAAGGTAATGCTAAAGAAAAAGGTGACCACGGTTGAAATGGTTGCAAAAATGTTTGATGAGGGATGCTGCTTCTCAGTAATTTGGCAGTAAGGGGTTGATTTCAGGGTACATAAACTTTCGGAAGCAACATATCAATTCCCATATGATCATGTTGAATAATATGGGGTGATGAGTAAATGATGAAACAATTTTCTGGGGTGAGCTATTACTTTAAAATTAATGCTTGATTGCCTTAAAATAATAAGATAATAAATTAAAACACCACAAAAGTATCGTAATAAGCTCACATTTTGCACAAGCTACACGTTAATCTAAGTATAAGCCTTTGGTTTAACTTTGTTCACATTGTCTAGAATGGAGGGAGGATAAGATGGCACCCTGAAGTGAACCTGGATATAATTCACTAATTCACCATGAAATCCTTGTAGTCACTTTCCTACATTTTTCTCTTCCATCTGGATGAGCTATCTGAAGAATGCTTCACATTTTTATATGTCATTACACAGCTGCTAAAATGTTTCCTCTCAAGACCTCAAACTCACTAACTCTCAAGGATATGGTGAAGATTATAACACAAGCTCCCAATAAATCTCCCGCACTGGCGTACTCCCAAGTGCTGCAAATTAGGCAGGCAAGAGAAACGGCCACCCAGTTTTGTACATCCGTCCTAACGGGGACAAGCCGAATTCAGTTTGGTGTGTTCTTGCCTCTTGCTAAGTAAAACTGGTCCATAGCCAATATATATTACCAGAGCTATATTAGTAGTTATAGCTTAATTTATATGTGCCGTTGGAAAAAAATGTTGACGTTGAAACTCATGTCAGATGTTGGCCTTTCTATATTTCTGTTTACACTTACATGCCCACAAATCACGAAAAACCAAAATAACAGTGCTTTTCAAGTAATAGTTCACCCCAAAAATGTTTTGTCATCATTTACTCACCCCTATTTAGTTCCAAACCCGGATGACTTACATTCAAAGGGGATTTTAATGCAGATTTTGCATAATTACAATTGTGTATCTGTTTTCCATATAATGAAAGTACTGCCAAATACTGCCAAAAAGCTACAAAAAGGACCAAAAATATCACTTTAAAAGTATCATAAAAGTAGTCGATGCGAATGATGCGCAATATCCCTTAAGTCTTCAGAAGCCATGCAATAGCTTTTAGTGGGAAATTTCCCTCACCAAAATCTATCATATGCTTTCAGAAGACTTGAAATATAGTGCATAAGTCATATGGACTACTTTTAAGATAACTATATCATGCTTTTTGTCCTTTTTGGAGCATTTTGGCAGTATAAAACACCAGCATCTGTTTTTGATGTATGAACAAGTGCAACTCTCTGCGTAAAATATCCTTTTGTTTTTTACTGAAGAAAATAAAACAGGTTTAAACATAATGAGAGTGAGTAAATATGACAAATTAAATGTTTTTGTGTGAACTATCCCTTTAAGACAAGCTAATGAACTAAACTTACTCTCTTTAGATGAGTAGAGTAAAAGTTCAGTAGTGGCCAATGATGGTTTCCAATTGTGTGCAACCCAAAAGAAGGATATTGAAATTGGCAGGACACGTTTACCACTTTAACCTCTCAACTAGCGGGCTAACAGGCTAGTATTTCGCATGAACACAAGAGCTGTTTCACATCAATGGTGCAGCTTTGGGACTTTTAACTTTTCCTCTGATTTAATTTGACGCTGAAGTTCCGTTAACGAGTAGGACTGGTGTGGGGGTCTGTTTGTGTCTGGCTTGTAAAAAAAGGCGAGGTGCGTTCCCCCCTCATGCTCCCTCTGAGGTTAAGTGACTGTTTAGTGATGCTAACGAGCTGAGAGAGTGAAATAAAACAGGCAAAGGTGTGGCAGCCTTTTAGCGCTAGCCAGACTAATAATTTTTATTTCCTTCATATGAGGAAAAAGGGAAGTCTAGAACACACAATGGGGTGTCTTACCACCACAAAGGTATAATACTGCATCTCTGGAGCAGAATTCCAGAATTCTGAGGCTAAAACAGTTAGCATACTATTAGCTAGTTTCATTTTCAAACAGCAATAACCAATGGGCAAAAATTAACACCACTACGATGTCGGAATTACCAGATATGACTCATAATAAGTTTGTAACAATGTACAATTTAAATCCCTTGCCTTTTACGTACTGTTGATGAAGAATAGCAATAAAGTTAGCTAAAATGCTAGTCATTTAGCCCATTTATGAGGCAACAGGCTTGCAGGACAAAATGAAACTTCCCATCATTCTCATTCTGTGGCAGCATGCTCTTACAAAACTTGAGAGTTCTGACAAACTTGTCAGTCATTATTTTCACGTGCAAATGATATTTGCTCAAACTCTTCATTATTGCCAAAGGATTGCTGCAGGTTCACCACTATCAGTGAAGAGCTGCAAACTTCTGGCAAACATTTTTTGCCCTACTTGAGAAAGTTTTCCATATTTATGTTAATTGTGTTTGTAAAGGACTTTTGAGAAAGCATGGCCCTTAAAGGTTTGCTACAGATATGTTTTGAGTGTTGCTGAGATTAACTTTAAACTTGCTCTTCAAACAGTGGGAGAGAGTATAGCTTTCCTGTGCCATCTGATATCCATAGGGCTGTGCCCTTTGAGGGTGGATGAGGTTTGTTTGTTCAGTGACATAGTTTATTTTACTCTTGAAAACCCTCTCAATTCACTAACACCATTCATGGTGTCAGGTGTCAGCTTTGCTTTTGCAAGGTCAAGTTAAGCCGGGCCCTGGGGCCCTAGAGGAACATATGTGTGAGACATGAGGTTTATGTGTGAAAACCCTATTCACAATTTCATTGTGTGTTGTGTAGATTAACTATGGGTTCAAAAAAATCCAACCTAGTCTCATAGAATAAATGTTACTTTAACTACATTTTTGAAAACTGAGTTTCACGTGCCTCGTTCTACGTTTCGCTGCAGTTTCCTGGTGAAATTAACACTAGAGGAGCTACAACAACTGTGCGTTTTATTCACTTTCACAAAAATCATGACTACAACGTCTGATTATGACTTTATAAACACTACGTTTTTATGTTATGATATCGAAACACTTTTGCTCTAACGCATCATTTGAAAACAATGCTTATATTACAGAGCCATCTACATTTACACACTAATTCCAATGTGATTAGTTTGCACGGTAGCTCACCTGATAGAATGTTGGACTTTGGACTTGGAGGAGTCAAGCACGCAAGCTGACACGTGAGACGAGAGTGTCATAAAATCGACACAAAATTAAATGGTTGCTTCAGAAAGTATGCTTGTCACGTCGCATTTGCTTTTAGAACACTATTGGTTAGGTTTAGGTTAAATTTTTAGTTTAGGTAGGACTTTCACTAATTTTTTGTGCCTCTGCTGGACATTTCAATGTGAAACTGCAGTAAAACATGTAATGAAGCAATTTCGTTTTGCAGAAATGTTGCCACGGCCATTTGATTTTCATGAGATCAGGCTAAGAAAATCATAGTTGTCAGAGTTCAGCCACTTATGTTGATTGTGTCTTGTTGTCTTTGTGACTGAGCTCTGACATCCTTGTTTTGTGTCTTGTCTAGTCTATGTGAGAATGCATGGCTCGCTCATTTGGCGTTGTCATACATTCTCTTGTCTTGTTGGTTATTGGCACGAGTGCATTGCTCTTATGTCATCTTGTGGCATGCACTTGTGTCAATTGTTTTGTGTTTGTCTCTCGCGCTCTTGTTGCGCTGCGCATCCGGGTCGCGATCCATTGACATGGTGTGCTGAAGTTCGGCCACTTCGGTCTTGGTTGCATGTTTATCTGTGGTCAAGCCTTCACACAAATATCCCGTCTTGTCTGTCGTTTGGCATGAGTGCATGTTGCCATTGTCCGTTGTTCTGTATTGCCACGTGTCTCTCAGTCTTGCGTCACACTTTCCCTCCTTGTCCATTTAAAAATCTCCAAAACAGTTGGTCAAAATTACGATCGGAGAACACGTGTCAAATCAGCGGTAAAATCTGTTTCATAAATTGTGCTTCTTAATTGGCTCTTTTACCTGTAAGGTGGGATTTTTTCCAATATGCCGTTGGGCATTCCAGTTTCTCCCATTCATTTTAATACCAGCACGAGGAGCTAATACCAGTCTGTCTCTACTAAATTGTCTCTGACTCACTTAAACTATTCTCTCTTTCTCATAGGAAGCATTCATTTTAGTGAATTAATTTGAATACATTTTTAAGGGGTTTTTAAACAGTTTGTTTACATGAACTATCTGAACGAACCGATTCGACAACTCCATGTGCTGCATTTTACATCTATTTGCAGCTAAATATCTGCAGTTTATAACTATGTGTTTAGCTCAATTATATATCTAGCCATTTAAAATGTTTGACTTCCTTCAATGCCCTGTAATGTAGAAAATTATGTGCAAAATTTCTAATGTGTTGCATAGGTTTTGTGATCTGCACTGCAATATCGAGGGAAGCCAGATTGAATCCAGCATGTGATCAACTCTGCGCTATCCTGTCTCTGATGTGCGCATAATAATGATGTATGGATAAAAGGGACGCACGCGCTCCAGATATAGGATAGCGCTGAGCTGTTCAGTCGTGTGAGTTGGTCTGTGTTGGCTCCAAAACCAGGCATCAATCGTGCTGCGCAATACTCGCCTGTGTTTCGGACGAGAAGAATATTTAGTGCTTATAAAGCAATGAATGCAAGATGAATATAATTTAATTCACAGAATTTTCAGTGCAGGAAAAGCCCTGATAACTTCACCTGCCAAAGTGGCTAGTTACATTGACGAATTTACCTGCCACTGCCGATTTCTATATGAATTTGGCGGGTGGGCGGATGGGCGGGTGTTCATGTCAAGCCCTGGAATTAGGCCTTGCCAGGCTCAAATACGATTCAAATAGTTCAAGTATAACATGCTTACCTGTTGCTACTAACAAGATAAGATTTGATGTAGTTTGGGTAGTACCTGATATAAATCCCCAAAAGGATGAGGGAGAATTCAGATAGGGAGGAAATTTCAAAGGCATGACACATTTAGTCTTCAAAGTCCAGGTTTTTTTTTTTTTTTTTGCTAGCATGACAGCAGTGACACAGGAGCCAGTGGGCTTCCCTCATCACTGTCTGTCTCAAAGCTTATCATCTTGCTACTTATCTCACACATGAACGTATGAAAGGAATAAAAACAGACTGTGCAATCAGTGAGGGATGAGGAGCATTGAGTCATATCCAAGCGTTTGCTGGGTCATTTAAACTCTGATGTGATGGCGTTGCCAGATCATCTGCAGACATGGTTGTGTCGACATTGGCTTGCGGTTTAGGTGATGCTGTGTAGAGAAGGGTATGTCATGCGGGCGACTCTTTTAGCCTGGGAATCAAACATTGGTTTACCTCAGCCTCGTCATAACTTTACGGTTACCTCACCAGTTCCACACTTTAATATTGTTCCATCTATTTGCTAACTTTATCGTATCATAAAGAAGATTTCAGATCAGTATCAAAGAGCAAACTTCATTGAGTGTCAGATCTTATTTAGGTTTCAACATTGCCTCAGATGTTTGTCCTATAATTCCAACTTTGTATTATAAGAATGTTATGAGAAATATTTTAGTTTTATATTGAAATATCTGACTTTTGCATATTGGTAAATCTGAGCACAGTTTATGACATTGTTACGATATCTCCTGAAACTTTGAGGCGACACATTTTATTTATTTTTTGGTCTATTGCTCAGAATAAAAAGCAAAGTCTCCTTTTGATGTCCATTAATTTTATTGCTGTCTGGGAGAAGAAAAACAAATATTTTGTGATTTATCTTTTCTATGTGAAATGCCTTGAATAAATAAGAGAATAGTTTAATTTCAGTGCAATATATCTACTTTTTTCTACGTATTTTTTTTCTTCTTCAAATAACATGTACTGTGAAGACTCATTAGCCATACAATATAGGACTATATGAATTCAATCAATCCACATTTTACCATCTGTCCCTAGGCAATAATACCTAAATCTGTACAGAACTGTTTTACATGGTACATTCATCTGCAATTTTAATGTACTCAGTAACTTACTAATGATGCAGTGAATGAGCACTGGATTTTGAGGTCAGTGACTTTTTAGTATTTAAAATCTTTATGGGCATTATTTGTTTTCTTATTCCTCTTGTGAATGTATCATTGGTGGTTTGGCGTGGTTTCATCATGTGTTTTTAATGTTATGAACTCTCTGTTACGTTAACAAGAAAGGAAGATTGCTCTAAGCTCTGAATATTTTCATTAAGTGCTATTAGATATTGAGATATAGTTCTCTCCTTGTCAGAACACATGTTTTGCGTTTGGTGCTCAACTGAGGCTTGTAACCCGTGTCCCTTAGTAAATCTTCATTAGCTGGTTTCTGTTCTGTAGTTTGTGACTGTGACTGTAGTTTTAAACAGGCAGATTCCAGCCATATAAGTAACCTTATAAAAGCTGTTTTATTCTACATGGAGATGGTCCCCTCATAATTTGTCACTGAAATGAAATTATTGAATTGACAGATTAACTGAATAAAAACTTACATTTACTGTACATTTCTCTCGCCAATTTGCTTTCGGGCATTAATTGTGGACAGGGGTGGGGAATAACGGAATACATGTAACGGGATTACGTATTTAAAATACAAAATATAAGTAACTGTATTCCTCTACAGTTACAGTTTAAATCATTGGTAATTATAATACAGTTACATTCAAAAAGTATTTGGATTACTGAAGAGATTACTTTGCATTTTATTGTCATTTGTTTCATTTAATATTTAGTCCTTTCAGATGGAAAACATTTATACATATAAATGATGTGATCCAAAGTGCATTTGAACAGCGGTGAAACACTTTCTTATGATGTGTTACATTCATACGAGCAGACAGAGAAGTACGTCTGAAGTAAGTTTGGAGCAGAAGAAATACAAATAAACCTTGTGTAAATTGTCAGCTTTACACTAAGCTAAAATGCTATTTCTAGACATTTTACATGCACATGTTACCAGGCACGATCATATTTTTTTATCAAGAAAATTCACGTTGGATCATAATTAATTTTTTTCTAGTAAGACCTTTGATATTAGGGCAAAGATCGTATTCTTGATAATAATTTTTGTATTGTTTTCCTGTAAAAATATCAAAAAATCCTTAAAACAAGATCAATTTGATTAATCTTGTTTTAGAAACAACACTGCATAAGATATTTCGGTTTTTCAGAGAATGTATTTTTAACATGTGTATTTTGTCTTACTGTACTGGCAGAGTTTTTATGGTCAAAACAAGTGAAAAAATCTACCAGTGCTGAAGAAGTAATCCAAAGTATTTAGAATACGTTACTGACCTTGAGTAATCTAATGGAATACATTACAAATTACATTTTACAGCATGTATTCTGTAATCTGATTCAAAAGTAACCCTCCCAACCCTGATTGTGGATTTTGCTGATAAAATTTTGATTTTGTCTTAAGGTTTCAAAGTTAATGAGATTTAACCAATACTGGCACTGTTTAATTTGGCTATAATGTCTCAATATAAGTCCAGGGTAGATTTTCAAGGCACCTTGAGAAGCAATCGTCCAAGATGAGGTAACTCTTAGAAACCTCTGATGCACATTTCCATCCAGGAAAATAGCTTTTTTTGCACCATGCAGAGTTTTGGTACAAAGTCTTGAAATATTCAAGGTGCTACCATCTGTTCTGTCTCCTAAAATACTCTTGGACTTGCACTATAGAAATGAGCATCTTCACCTTTGCAAATGCTGCTGTGGGTCCCAGATCATAGAGTGGGTATTGTTGGAGATTGGAGAGTTTGGGTGTGTAAAGACATGTTGTTGACCATGGCTGTTTGTGAAGGCAAAGCAGATCAACTGGGGATCGTATTAACTGGGGATGTGCACGTGCATATGAATAATTTCACTTGCCTTTTCAGCAGATTTGTTCAATGTGAATTGCCAAGGAGCAAAGAAAAGACGTTTTGCACATCATAAAAACAATGCTGGTATCACTATTAACCCACTTTGTTTCACTGATGTTTGTTCTAATGAATCTGACACAGTTTAAGAGTGATTTTAACGACTTCACAGGGTAACATGATTGCCTATGTTAACGTGGGACATTGGTTTGAATGGGAACTGGAGATTACACTTGTCAGAGCAGTAAATCACAAGTGGAATTATTTTATTTGCTAAATTAAAGTATCATAAGCTGATATGTGTCAATAATATATTTTCAATTGCCTTATTTCTTTATAATGAAAAATGACTTGATTAACCTGAAAATCAACAAAGTAATGGATCAAATAAAGCTGGGATGCTGATCCAGTGGTTAATCCTTCTGGCAGTACATTCAGCGACCGAGGTTCAAATCCAGGTCAGACAGGCATTTGTAGCTTTGCTGCAGATTTTGATGTATTTTTATCAGATATAATGAAAACAATTTTGTAAAACACACATACACATACACAGACAAACAACTTATTAAATTGTTTTAAATCAATCAATCAAAATTGTAACTGAATTGGACAGCCAGTAATTACAGTATAATCTATTGAAGTTTCCGAGTATGCTTGATTTACTGAGAAAAAAAAAAAAAAGAAAAAAAAAAACAGTTAAGAGTTAAGAGGCTTTTAAAAAGTGGTCAAACCAATTTAAGATTGAAAATCTTAAGATTTTGCCAAACAAACAGAATTATTAAGTTTCTGAAGAAATTTATCATGCTTTCTCAGAGTTAATTCTCATTTAGTCTCACCCATTGGTCAATTTGGCATTTGTACTTGCTCTCCACAAAACAAAACAAAACAAAAACCATACAAAAAAAAAAACGCTGTTCTGAAAGATCATCTTTTGGCAGTGTCATGAGTAGTTATAAACATATGACACTGTCATGCACATAACCTTTGAAAAGTAAAGGATGCTGTTATAACAATGAAAATAAAAATACAAATGTTCACAGGTGATTTGAACCCAGGTTGATATGCATGGTTAGCGGACATACTACCACTAGACCAACGAAAAGAGATTAATAGTTTTATCAAGATATTATTTTTCATAAATAAATAACTAACTGTAATTTAAGTGTATAGGACATATAGACATCAGTGAAACAAATCGGGTTAATAATGTTACCAACATTACGTCCAAAACGTCTTTTCTTTGCTCCTTGGCAATTCACACTGAACGAATCTGCTGAAAAGGCAAGTTAAATTATTCACATGCACGCGTACATCCCCAGTTAACATGGTCCACACCGTTGGCATTTACTGGCTAGGCATCAACCAATAAAATGACTACATTGACTCCGCCGAACACTGGTCTTGCTCTCCTACATCAGGATTTTACAAGTGCACAAGTGAGTTTTGCTACAGGTTTTTCACAAAAGTAGTTGCAAAAGTCAAGGCGTGAAGATTTAAAGTTGCAGTGCCAGATTTGAGAGGTTGTAAGTGCCGATTTGTGGTTGTACTGCGAAAATGAATTAAAGTACAAAAGTAAATGTGTAATACAAGTTTGTGTCTGTAGCTGTATTTATGTGAATGTCATTTTACACATTTGTGACCACTTGTCTGCAATTGTGAATTCAGGACACAAGCTTTGAATTATTGTCTGTGAGTGCAGATTGCAACATTCAACTTCACATTTTTATTTTACAAGTTTTCACACCTGTGCTGTAAGTGTAAGTTTTAACTTACGAGTACAAATATTTATTGTACAAGTTCTCAAATCCAAATATGCAAGCTCTCGAGTTTTGCTACTGATTTACCTTCATAGCCTTTTGAGATGATGATGACATTACAAGGGTGTTCAAATGCTTGGAGTTTGTTCAGGATTTTCTTCTGACATGGTCTTGAATGGATCATCTAGAGACCGGAATGTCATCCATGTACAGTAGGCAACAGTTAAAGGAATATTCCGGGTTCAATACAAGTTAAGCTCAATCGACAGCATTTGTGGCACAATGCTGATTACCACAAAAATGAATTTCGACTTAGTCCTCATTTTGTTCAAAAAAAAGCAAAAATCTGGGTTACAGTGAGGCACATACAATGGAAGTGAATGGGGCCAATCCATAAACATAAAAATACTCAGTGTTTCAAAAGTATAGCCACAAGATGTAAACAATATGTGTGATAACATGATTTTAGTGTGATAAAATCGCTTGCTTATCGTTTCTGTGTAAAGTTATATCCAACAACTTCGTTGCCATGATGACGTAATGCTGTAACACTAAAACCTTATTCAAAAACGACGATTTAAACATCTTTACACCTCAAGTAACAAAGTTTTAACCGAAGAATTAATGTAAGTGCTTTTATAAAATTACAAGCTTCACATTTCTGTGTTTAAACTCCACAAATTGGCCCCATTCACTTCTATTGTAAGTGCCTCACTGTAACCTCGATTAAGCTTTTTAAAAGAAAACAAGAAACGAGTCCAAACTAAATTACTAGCGATACTTATCTGCTTATGTTACAAGAGTGTTTTGAGTTTTATGTATCCTGTTTGTGAGAAGTCATAGTTAACAGATAATGCACACATGCAGTCACTCCTAGCTCTTCCTACTGGTTTTCAAAGTATTGTAACAATAAACATAAGATTTAATTTCAGAATAACTGACTAGTTGTTTAGGGAACTAATAAGAATAATTTTTTATTTTTACTAGTAACCTTCTGTGGCATGCAATCAATAAAATGAGTCTCACCAGTAGTAAGAGTTAAAGGAATAGTTCACCCAGAAATGAATACTCACCCTCATGCCATCCCAGATGTGTATGACTTTCTTTCTTCAGCAGAACACAAACAAAGATTTTTAGGAGAATATCTCAGCTCTGTTGGTCCATACAATGCAAATCAACAGGGTCCAAAACTTTAAAGTTCAAAAATCACATAAAGGCAGCATAAAAGTGATCCATAAGACTCCAGTGGTTAAATACTTGTCTTCAGAAGTGATATGATAGGTGTGGTTGAGAAACAGATAAATATTAAGTCCTTTTTTTACTATAAATCTCCACTTTCAAACATCCCTTCTTAGCACTCTTCTCTCCTAAGAGTTCTTTTGTTTTTGGCGATTCAAATTTTTTGCACATATTGCCACCTACAGGACTTAAATATTGATCTGTTTCTCACCCACACCTATAATATTTCTTCTGAAGACATGGATTAAACCACTGGAGTTGTATGGATTACTTTTATGCTGCCTTTATGTGATTTTTGGAGCTTCAAAGTTTTGATCACCATTCACTTCCATTGTATAGACCTACAGAGCTGAAATATACTTCTAAACATTTTTGTTTGTGTTCAGCAGAAGATAGAAAGTCATATACATCTGGGATGTCATGAGGGTGAGTAAATGAGAAAGAGAATTTTCATTTTTGGGTGAACTATCCCTTTAAAGTTCTAGAATGGAAATTCAGGAGTTCAAGTTTATGTTGATAGCCAGTGTTGAAAACAGAACTTGGTGAAGAAGGACTGAACCTAATCTGTCTTTTTCTCATTTTCTTCACAGGGATACCCATGCAGCAGTGATCAAGAGTGCATGGTGGGCAGTTACTGTCAAAGTCCTCAACACGCCCCGTCTCGCTGTCTCACCTGCCGCAGGAGAAAGAAGCGTTGCCATAGAGACGCCATGTGCTGCCCCGGCAACCGCTGCAGCAACTGTAAGTACTTGTATGACTGTTTCCTGTTGTTTTACAGTGAATGTCTTCAGGCTAACTTCAGCTGAAAAACACAGTTAAGTTACACTGGAATCCTCTGTCTTTCTTTAGATATCTGCATCTCGGAAAGTGTATTGTCCTCACATAAATCACCTTTGGAGGAGCATAACAAGCTTTCTATCAAAGACAAAGGCTGGAGGAGGAATGGGAAACCTCAAGCCAAGATCTCTCATAAAGGTGAGGAATGGCATAAGATCTCAGAATGCATGAAAAACTAGGGGTCATATTATAAAGAATAACATTTTCATTGATCTTTTGAGATTAAAGAGCTTGATTGTTTAATTTTAAGAGATTGGAATTTGTCCTCACATATTAACCCCTCAGTAGTCTAGTGGGTCATTTTGACCCATTTTTAAAATGCTTCTAAATGGGTCCGATGTTTAATTTATTTAATTTTAATTAATGCTACAAAAAGTATTTATGTAGTCCCAACTCAAATGCATTAAGTAAACTCAAATTTGACCAATTTAACTAGACAGAATGCAACTAAATCAAATTGTTACAAAATGTTCTACAATTGTGTTGCTGTAGTTTATTTTAATAAAGTAAACTGAACAACCTGCAAAAATCCTTTTTTGAGTGCAAGGAAGGGTTAACTATATGCAATGAGTTGATTCACTGGCTTAGGCTTAAGTGGGATGGAGGCCACAAATTTGGCTGTAATTACTAGCAGCTCGTATATCTTAAGATTTAACCGCAGCGCGAGGCTTGTGTGGGATGAAGCACAATGCATTGCTGTTCCCACACCTACTGTATATAATCACGCCTTAGTTACATATATGCTGACTGCACAGTCACACTTATAAATAAATTAAACCACAAAACATGAATTTAGACATTGAGACATTTTATGGAACCCCAAATGCTGTGTTGACTGCCATTTAGAATAATGTATGGGTTCTTCATGAGGTTTATAATGAACGGACCAATTGCAATATATCATACATTTAAAGTACTGAATAACAGGCAAATTATATTAATGTTACAAAATTAACAACCTTACTAAAGTAATCGAGACTTGATTTTTTTTTATTTATTTTTTTTACTTATAATTTCTCAAAGTCAAGTAACAACTTTAGGCAAAAATGCCAAAATAGGACCTCGTTTTTAATTTTGTGATTTGTTATGATGGCATTTCTGCTAGCTGCTAGCAGTCTGATTCTGATTTTGCATCAAAAAACAGGTAGACGGAATGCAAATGAGTAGAACAGAACGCAGGGGTCTTGAGATGCGTTCGTAAAATGCACTGATGAGCCAAAACATTATGACCACTCACAGGTGAAGCGAATAACATTGATCATCTAACAAGGCCACATGTCAAGGTCTGGGTAGATTAGATGGTTAGCGAACAATCAGTTCTCGTAGCCAACGTGTTGAATGCAGGAGAAACGGGTAGGAGTAAAAACCTGAGCGACTATGACAAGGGCCAAATTGTTATGGCCAGATGACTGGGTCAGAGCATCTCGGTCCAGGGTGCTCCCCATCAGCAGTGCTGAGTACCTACCGACAGTGGTCCAAGGAGGGACCAACCACAAACCGGCGACAGGTTGTTGGATGCCCAAGGCTCATTGATGCACAAGGGTAACGAAGGCTATCCCGTCTGGTCCGAACTGAACGGAGGTCTATTGTGGCACAAGTCAGAGAAAATTTTAATGATGGTTACAGAAGGAATGTGTGCGTATGGGGCTGCGTAGCCGAAAACTGGTCAGAGTGCCCATGATGACCCCTGTCCACCATCGAAAGCGCCTACAATGGGCACGCGAGCATCGGAACTGGACCTTGGAGCAGTGGAAGAAGGTCGCCTGGTCCGATGAGTCCCGTTTTCTTATACACCACGTGGATGGCCGTGTACATGTGCGGCATTTACCTGTGGAATTGATGGCACCAGGATGCACTGTGGGAAGACGACAAGCTGGTGGAGGGAGTATGATGCTCTGGGCAATGTTTTGCTGGAAACCCTGGGTCTGGCCATTCATGTGGACGTCAATTTGACACGTGCCATCTACCTAAACATTGTTGCAGACCAGGTACACCCCTTCATGGCAATGATATTACCTGATGGCAGTGGCCTCTTTCAGCAGGATAATGCACCCTGCCCTAGTTCGTGAATGGTTTGAGGAACATGATGAAGAGTTCATGGTGTTGCCCTGGCCTCCAAATTCCCCAGATCTCAATCCGATTGAGCATCTGTGGGATGTGTTGGACCAACAAGTCCGATCCATGGTGGCTTCACCTCACAACTTACAGGACTTGAAGGATCTGCTGCTAATGTCCTGGTGCCAGATACCACAGGACAACTTCAGGAGTCTTGTAGAGTCCATGTCGGTGCTGTTTTGGCAGAACGTGGAGTACCAACAGCATATTAGGCAGGTGGTCCTAATGTTTTGGCTCATCAGTGTATTTCATATTTTTTTATTTAACACACTTTCTTGAAAATGTAACACTCACGAGATGCTGAAAAACAGCCAGACGCGATGTAGACATCCATCTGGCACATGTCTACATTGACCAACTTTTAAAAAAATAGTGCTAATGGAACTTGATCTAACCCCATCTCCTTCCCCATAGTAGTTGGTTAATTTATCCATCAAAATGACCTTTTTGCAAATATTAAGCATTTAGAAATCAATCAAGATTGTAATAAAAATAGGATTATAGTCTTAGTGAAAATTACCCACAAAACAATAATTTGTGATTACTGGTAATGCTAAATTCAACCACATGTGCACATGAGTGATTACAGTCTGTTGGGGTCCCTCTCTTACATAGACACTTCTGATCAGAGTTCGCATTGGGGAAATCATACAGGAAACTGTGGTTTTGTTCAAGAAAGCCCACTTTCTGCTTTAAATAGCCTTTGGCAGGAAAAATCTTCACGCTCAATTGTGTCACAAAAAGAAAAACTTGCTTGACTAGGTAACATATATGTATAATAAATATTTGCTACACTGAATATCCCTTTGAAGATTAAAATAAACCATCGGCAAAGAATATATCAAGTTCTGTTTGAATGGGCTGAATTACTTAATATTTCAGGAAATGATTTGCTCAAAGTAGGGGGCCCCAACACAGTTTCTATATACAGGCCTAGTAATGCAATTCAAAGTGCAGTGTAATGGAGTACAGAAAATGCTCTTAGCCTTGTAAGAAAGCCAAAACAATGTGATGGGCTGTTTTCCTGTACTTGCAATTTATAATTACAAATGTATGTACTTCAACAGACAACATACAGTGCCACTGTTATATCAATAAGTAATTTGAGACCCACTTTATAAAAAGTGTCTTTAATTACTATGTACTTAAGCGTTTGATACAATGTATATATTATGTACATATGTGTTGATACATTGTACTTACATTTAAACTACCTGTATTTAATTACAACTGTAGTTACACTGTTAAATTTACCCCTAATCCTAAACCTAACCCTATCCCAGCCCTTAACCTCAACCCTAATCCTAACCCTAAACCCTAACCCCTACTCCTTAACCTTCCTGTACCTCAACTTCAAGAAAACGTGAATCTTGTGAGAATTTAGCAGAACAACATGTAGTTACACAATAAGTCCATTGTACTGTATGCAGTTTAATGTTAGTACATAGTAGTTAAAGACACCTAATATAAAGTGGGACCGAAATTTGTCTAAAAAATATTAGCTGTTTGGGACCGTTCTCAACAACCACAGTGTAATACAAAATCACTCTAACATCCTATTTGCAAGAAAATACATCCAGATGTCAACCCAGCCAACAGCTGTGAAGGAAGAAAAAAGAACTATTTTCCTGAGTAGCTATTTTTTCCTATATTCCAAAAACAGTTACTTTGGGAGGAACTCATAAACCTTATTTTTGTGAATACAGTTTTGCAGTTTTTTTTTTTTTTTTTTTTACTTGCTTTTCTGCCTTTTAGAAATTATTTACTCATTATTTCCTTGTTTAATTGAGATGAGATTTACTTCATTACTCTTTTATTTTAAATAAATTGTGAACAGTGTTGAATGTAACCCAGTTACAAAGTCATTAGTTACTGTAATCTAATTAAAAAAGTCCAAAAGTAATTACTCGCATTACATTTTAAATTCTTGTAATCAGATTACAGATAATGACTTTCAATTGATTTAATTTAAAATAGAAAAAAAAACTAGAGGTGTCAAAGTTAACGTGTTAACGCATGCAAGTTATTAAAAAAGTTTAACACGTTAATTTTTCTTAAGTGCGATTAACACATTTACCGTTAATAAAGCATAAACCAGCATAAACACTGGTCAGAGTAGGGTAGAACCTTTGCGATATGTCTGCCCAAAAACATTACACTGACGCAGACACCACAAACACACACAACAGCCGTGTCAAATGATGGGGAAAGGACCTCTTAACACTATTTGTTATACAAAACAAGCCCAGTTTGGACTTGTTAGAGAAATCTGTACTGCACATTTTAACTACCACAGTGGCACGTCAAATCTTAGCGGTAATGAAAATGCAGAAAGAGACGTTGTCTGCAGGCACTTTTCATGTGGAGTTCAAAGCGGAGCTTGACGCTGGTGTTGACGCCCTGATGCGAATCGTAAATGCAGCTGGATGATAGCTGTAGCAAAGTGTATAGCCACAGTCTGCCGACTGATTAAAATTGTGGAGGATTTGAGTTTAAGAGATTTAATGCGCATTGCAATGAATATGCAACCTATGTGGGGACTAGTTCTTTCAAATAGTCAAACTCCCACTTAGACTTTGGGAAAAGTATTACTTGAATTGGTGCTATTTTAGTGCATTTCTATCTTTATACTGTGGACGGCTTTGTTTGGAAATGTTAATAAAGCATTATATTGTTACATATTGTTTTGTTTTCTTTCCTAAGATGGAAATAAATGCATTTTGACTGGAAAAAAGTATATATAGAGTAAAAGGTAAGCACATTCAAAATCTGCAATTAATCCCAATTAACTACGAAAAATTACGCGACTAATCGTGATTAAAAATTTTAATCGACTGACAGCACAAAAAAATATTATTTTGAATTTGTCAAGTGGAAAACTGTTTTAGAAAGTTTCGTAAAAGTTAAGTAATTATTAATGTAATTACTTTTTCAGTTAAGTAAATAATAAAGTAATCGGAGTTACATTTTAGAGAAGTAATTAGTCATTTGTAGTGGCTTACTTTTTTGAGGTACTTACCCAAGACTGATTGTGAATATCATTCCAAAACTGTGTGAGGAACAAGCCGAAATATAAGTTATTATTGATAATCTTCCCATAATCTTTTTCTTTCTCTTTTTTTAGTAAATGACAGAATTAAAATTTTTGGATGAACCATTCCTTTATTGCAATTGCTTTCTCTATGGAAAAAAAGATACCATCTCCATCATAGTTATATTTCACTGAGCCTTCTCTTTTCACCTACAGGTCACGAGGGCGACCCTTGCCTGCGATCGTCCGACTGCTCGGAGGGCTACTGCTGTGCTCGCCATTTCTGGACGAAGATCTGCAAGCCAGTGCTGCAACAGGGTGAAGTGTGCACAAAACAACGCAAGAAAGGCTTGCACGGTCTGGAGATCTTCCAGCGCTGTGACTGTGCCAAGGGACTTGCCTGCAAGGTGTGGAAGGATGCCACCTCCTACTCCCGGTCCAGACTGCACGTATGCCAGAGAATCTGAGATGACAGGCCCCTGCAAACAAGCTGCACCTTGGGGCACATGAGTCCCGCTGGCAAGAACTCCTCTTTCCAGGACTTACTCAACTGTGATATATGGAGAAAGGGTGATATACAGATGAATGTGTGCCAGAACTGGGTGGGTTTGGGATGGGAATTAACTAATGGATGCTCAAATGCAGCCATTGGGGGAGCTCTCCGGGCCTCTTTTAAAAAAAATATTTGCTGCATATGTTTCACGGTAGCGAGGTGTATTGATCTAAAAGCCATATTTATCACTAATGTCTCACTCTGTCCATCCATTCTACATAGTATCATAGTATCAAAGCAGAACTTTTTATTCACAAAAGATTTAGAGGGAATGAGTTGCACACACTGATTGCGCATTTATTTGCACACATGTTTTTCAGCCCCAGTTTAAGTGCAGGAATTAATGTAAATCAGGTCAATTTGCATGGTGCAGTTTCACAAAATGCCTTTGAAATAAAACTATGTTTAACGCCTGCTTTCCATGGCTGGTCATAGCGCAACATTAACTGCACCAGCCAAATAGCGCTGACTTTTGTGAATAAAGCACAATCTATAATAAACATAATGTACATAGAAAGGAGTGATTTCGCTCACAAAAGTTTTTGCTTTTATTAGTGCAGCGCTATACCAGCGCAGATAGAACCTGGTTATGCTAAATTGTGGATGGTTAATGAATAAGATGCAGGTTTTTTGGCTGAAATACTTTGCGCAAAAGCAGTATGTGCAACTGCCAAGTTCGCCCCTTAATCCTAAATATAAGCACTCTATTAAACTGTATAAAGTTGAAATATGACATTAGATAAATAGTTTTATTGGATCCTCGGAGGGATGGGATGTACATTATCCCAGACATTGTCATCATGTGCGACTGGGGGAAATCAAAGACTGGCTTTAAATGTATGGGTGAAACTCTGTTATTGGCCATCAAGATAAAACTAACCAAATGCATATTTTAAGAGTCAACAGCGGAAAGTGCCAATCTCTAGAAGAACACGTAATGTAATGGGTTTTGCAGGCAGTATATAAAGTTACCTTTGTTGTCGCTGTTGCTGGGGAAAAGTTGGTGTACTTTTATGTTTTGGTCCACGTGGATGAACGTTGAGCAATGGCCTTGTCCTAAATACCACACATCTGCACTTCTGAAAGTGCACTTTTAGTATGACTGTACAAAGAATGAGAAGGATCCTATGTGTACATGGCACCCAAACAGATGTTTAGTTATGTACTAGTAAAAAAATCTTGCCTGGGAAATATTATTAATTCAGATTTATTCATTACACAATAGTCATAGATCATATTTTTTTTCATACGATTTATTTTGTCAGAAAAACTAAATCAGTTCTGATTATTAAAGGGATATCATGCCATTCCAGATGTGTTTGACTTTTTTTCTTCTATTGAACACAAATTAAGATTTATAAAAAAATATCTCAGCTCTGTAGGTCAATACAATGCAAGTGAATGGTGGCCAGAAATTTGAAGGTCCAAAAAGCATATAAGGGCAGCATAAAAGTAATCCATACAACTCCAGTGGTTAAATCAATGTCTTCAGAACTGATTAGAAAAATGCGGGTGAGAAATAGATCAATATTTAAGTCCTTTTTCACTATAAATCTCCACTTTCACTTTCACATTCTTCTTCTTGTTTTTTTTGGCGATTCGCATTCTTTGTGCATATTGCCACCTGCTGGGCAGGGAGGAGAATCTATAGTAAAAAAGGACTTAAATATTGATCTGTTTCTCACCCATACCTATCATATCATGTTTGAAGATATGTATTTTAGCACTGGATTCGTATGGATTACTTTTATGCTGCCTTTATGTGATTTCTGGTCACCATTCACTTGCATTGCATGGACCTACAGAGCTGAAATATTCTTCTAAAAATCTTTGTTTGTGTTCTGCAAAAGAAAGAAAGTCATACACATCTGGGATGGCATGAGTGTGAGTAAATGATGAGAGAATTTTCATTTTTGGGTGAACTATTCCTTTAAGGGAAGTTGTTTACAATGTGAGCAGTGTTCAGTGAATGTTCAGATATTATAATGTGCTTTTATAACAACGACTTTATGAATCATATTCATCAACTATACTTTTTTATGTTTAAAATTGTATTGTTCCATGATCCACACCACCTTTTAGCTAAAATACAAAATAATAATAAAAACTGATAAGCTCTTATATTGTAAATAACATGCAAAGATTGCAAAATGTATTTAAAAAGCAGTTGTATATCATGTATATATTGATAAGAAAGGAACTCATGAATAAAGTTCCTTAAAGACATAAATCCCTTTTTTTACTTTCGACTTACTTTTTTAAAAATAGTATAGTATGAGATCCATTTTGTCAATCTCTATATTTTTACGCTACAGATATGAAAATATTCATGCAGAACTATTATTATTAAATTATTTTCAAACAGAAATTAGAGCTCATTTTGTGTATTTGTTTTAATGTCTGTTTTTTGGGTTCCTCCTTACTTTGTTCCTATGTTGTAACAGTGCTGTTATATTTCTCATATGTCTCGATGTGTATTTACATTGATTTACACAGATTAAAGAATGTATTTTGTATTACAAGGATTTGAATGCTCTCTTTGTTTCAGCTCTGAATAAATCAGCTTCTGAACAAAGAACCTAAAGCAAGGAACAAAAAATGATTTCTCTGAAAAGCATTTTAGAAACTTAAAAAAAAAAAAAAAACATTTGGTAAAAATGTTGCTATAATTACCCATTCAAATAATGACAATGCATGGGGACATGCAAATTGGCTTATATTACAATTAAAAACAAATATTTAAAAATATATGTTTTATTTAAATACTTTATTTTGCATTACACACTCAACAGTTAAATCTATCAAATAATGTGACTATGTTCAGTATCCTGTTAATTTGTAATATCTGTAGCCTAAATCTACACAATCTGCTCAAATGGGACACAAATGGCACAGTTTCTGAGACTGAACCTAAATTAACTTCTCAGTAGTTTTCTAAATTCAGTGGTCTGCACTGTACTTACGTGACTCTATAAGTAATGACATTTACTAGCTAATACTGTTAGGGCTCTTATGTTAGGCACTTTTGTGCTTTTTCCCAGTTGTAAGTCTAACATGCCAATAAAACCCAGTTGTGACTGGACGCTTGTGTTTCTGGCAGACAATTTATGAGTACAGACGAAAGAATATAAAGTATCTAAGACTGTTAACATGACAAACCACTTACAAAGCTGAATGGCCCATATAATTCTCTGTGACCATGGAAAACGGCCACGTGACCTGTGTGTCATTCTACAAGACTTCTGAAGGCATACGATAACTTGATGAAATTTAAGTTGTTATTCATTTTTAAATAAAATCAAATCAGTGATCAACTCATGTAAACAGAGCCAAATCAAATACGGTGACACGACAATGAGGTTGGATGTTCTTGACTCGTCGCAATGATTTGATTTGAGTTGAGGGTGAATAACAACTTAAATTTTGGTCTGTTCATCATACAAAGGGATCATATGCCTTAAGAAGACTTGGAATATGATGCACGAGTCACATGGACTACATTTATGACACATTTGGGTGCATTTTAAGCTCTAAAGTGAGTCATTATCTAGTGATATTGTATGGAAATCGGTGATCACAACAATTCTCTAAAATGTTTTCTTTTGTTTTCTGCACAAGAGAAAAAGTCATGTGAGCTGGAGCGACATGAGGTTGAATTAATAATGAACTATACTATTATAAACTGGTCACATATAGTCATTAAAAACAATTGGTCATGGAGATCTAGGGCTTGTGAAAGTCATTTCTAAATGGTTTACTTTTACAGACTTTTAAAGGCCTTTAGTTTCTGGTGTTGCAGCCCATAATAAATCATTTTCTCAACTTTTTGAACAGTCTAGAGGCACAACCTTTCAGCTCATGGTCAGCTAAGTCACGCTTCTCCCTTACTATCCAGACATTTGTGTAATGTTTCACAGGTGTTTTTTATTCTTAATAATGACTTGTGTCTAAAGCATTGGGTGGGCTTTGGGAGCAAGGTAAGTATTGTTCTTTTCCTTGAGCTAACTATCAATTCATTTTTATAAAAATACTGGCGAGAAAGAAACTCTTTGAAAAGTCCCTTGATGGGCATTGAACCTCAAATCCGAGGTGAAATATAACGCTGAATATAGTTTTTTTTTTTTGTTTTTTTTAACGGAAGAGCGAAGCAGAAGAGAGAAGTTAGGGAACAGTCGGCCACCCACAAGCTACGAGCAGCACCCGTAATCTGCTAATTGGTTCAAAGTGATGTCTGCGGCCCAAAGCTGGTCTCTCCACTAAGACAAATGTGTCATCATAATCCAACACAGTTGTTAGCGTTGGCCCTCTGTTTGACTGAGTGTGTGCCAACAGGCTTAATGCGCTGTTGATTGATAGAGGGCCCTGGTGTTGTGCCTGAGATAGCATGTGGCACACTTTCCTGGACATTACGTGTGGAATACTGAACGCCAAGGCCACACAAACACCAAGGGGGCAGATGACACCAGCTAGTACTGGGGAAATTCACTTTCGTTGTGAGTCAGCTTTGCCTTTGGACTTGTAAAAAGAATTTGTTAATTTTTTACCTTTTGAGAAAAGACACTTTATAGACCAGATCAGACCCCATAAGACATCATCAGACCCCCAAAGACCACATCAGACTGCAGTATACTTCATCAGACAATCTAGAGACCACACTATTCATAATCAGACCCAGATGAACCTCATTAGACCTCATTAGACCCCATCATACTCCCTAAAGACCCCATCAGACTCCATTAGACTTCATCAGACTTCCTAATTATCACAGCAAACCCCAAAAGACCTAATCAGATTGCCTAGAGACTGCAACAGACACCATTAGACCTTATCAGACCCCCTAGAGACCACATCAGACCCCATTATAGCTCAACAGACCCGTTAAGACCCCATCAGATCCCCTAGAGACCACATCAGACCCCCTAAAGACCACATGAGACCTCATTAGACCCCATCATATCACCTAAAGGCCACATCAAACCCCATTAGACCTCATCAGACCCCATCAGACTCCCTAATGACCACATCGGACTGCCTAGAGACTGCAACATACACAATTAGACCTTAATAGACCCCCTAGAGACCACATCAGACCCCATTAGAGCTCATCAGACCCCCTTAAGACCCCATCATATCCCCTTAAGACCCCATCAGATCACCTAAAGACCACATCAGACCCCATTTCACCTCATCAGACCCCATCAGACTCCATAATGACCACAAACAACCCCAGTAGACCTCATCAGACTGCCTAGAGACTGTATCAGACCCCATTAGACATTATCAATCCCCCTTAAGACTCCATAATGTCCACATCAGACCCCAGTAGATGACATCAGACTGCATCACACCTCTTTAAGAGAACACATCAGAACTCCTAAAGACCCTATCAGACCCCAATCGCCATCAACTTAGAGACCACATTAGACCCCATTAGACTCCCTAATGACCACATGAGACCTCATTAGACCCCATCATATCACCTAAAGACCACATCAAACCCCATTAGACCTCATCAGACCCCATCAGACTCCCTAACGACCACAACAAACCCCAAAAGACCACATCAGACTGCCTAGAGACCGTAACAGACAAAATTAGACCTTAACAGACCCCCTAGAGACCACATCAGACCCCATTAGCGCTCATCAGACCCCCTTAAGGCCCCATCAGATCACCTAAAGACCACATAAGACCCCATTTAACCTCATCAGACCCCAACAGACTCCATAATGACCACAAACAACCCCAGAAGACCTCATCAGACTGCCTAGAGACTGCCTAGAGACCTATCAATCCCCCTTAAGACCCCATTAGACCACATCAGACCTCATTAGACCTCTCAGATCCCCTAAAGACCACATCAGACCCCAGTAGATGACATCAGACCACATCACACCCCCTTAAGAGAACACATCAGAATCCTTAAAGACCATATCAGACCCCAATCGACATCAACTTAGAGACCACATTAGACCCCATTAGACTCCCTAATGACCACAACAGACCCCAATAGACCTCATCAGACTGTTTTGAGACTGCATCAGACCCCATTAGACATTATCAGACCCCCCAAATACCATATCAGACCCAATTTGACCTCATCAGACTCCATAATGACCACATCAAACCCCAGTAGACCTCTTCAGACTGCATCAGACCCCCTCAAGACCATTTTAGACTCAATTAGACTTCATTAGACCCCCTCAAGACCACATTAGACCCCAGCAGACCTCATCAGACCCCCTAGAGACCACAACAGAACCCCTAAAGACCATATCAGACACCAATTGACATCATTTAGAGACCACATTAGACACCATTAGACCCCCTCAGACCCCCTAGAGACCACATCAGAACACAATAGACCTCATCAGACCACATAGAGACCGCATTAGAACCCATAAAGACCAGAATGGACCCCAGTGGACTGCATCAGACCACATAGAGACCATATAAGACCCCATGACACCTCATCAGACAGCTTAGAGACCACATAAGACCAAAGTAGACCCTATCAGACCCCCTTGAGACCAGACCAGATCAAAGTTTCAGAAAAGGCTCAAAGTTTCCATTACTCTTTGCTATTTCAGCTGTTGACATAAACCATTTTCTTGTGAATTTGAAATAATTTCAATCAGGCCGAACCTACCACATGCACTGAGGCCAAGAAATGGGTCATAATTGTTTTAGATTTAATCCAAACATACTGACTGAAAAATGCCAGTCCCTTATTCCTGGAGCCCTTCCTGGGAAACAATCAGTCCTGCTTGCTCCTCATCATTACTGTGCAGAACCCATCAAACGGCAACATTAATGCTTGTTAGAAATTCCAGTAAGTCGTGTACCTGTCATAACCCAGGTGTGTTTTAATCAGGAGACAAACATGTTTCAATTGAGAGGACAAGACGTTTTAAGATGATATGTCATCATTAGATTAACCATATCAGATTTGCTGTATTCCAACCAGCAATGACTGGGAATTCTAAAGTGTTAGATAAAGGCAATGAATGTTTCAATTCTTGGAACAAATAGACTGTATTTGTTGTGATATTTTCGTGATATACAATTGCTTTTGTGCAGTAACAAAATTTAGCAATGTACAGTAGATTGCAAGTTAAGACTAAGGAATTCATCACAAAGTTTAGCTTGCTTTCTCTTTGTAACACCACCTGGGTGAAAATGTATTTAAAATATCTAAGCACTCTAATCACCATTATGAAACAGCTAATTAGACTGTTATTCCACAATGGAGTTTTTTTTTTTTTTTTGACAGTCTTTTCTTATGTTATGAGAGAAAATGGCCTAGCCTGATTTCACAGTAAACAGTATTTTATTGTAAGGACTGTTAAATCTTTTAAAATTCTTGCAGTATTTTACAGTGCAGTTTGCAATATTATAAAAAAAAAAAAAAAAGAAGAAGAAGAGATCATATGTGCATCTTTGCCTAGACACATGTCCAAACACAACTGATTGAATCTGACAGATAATGTTGTAAACAGAAGAATGCCATGTGCGTCACAGATATCTGTTTATTTACTTTGAACTGGCTGCTCCAGGTTTGATCAGCAGGTCACTTCACTTCCCAAATTCAGTGCATTGTCCATTATTTATTTATTCAATATTTATTTATTAATTAAATATGGCTCCACAATGCTCTCACTTGTTTCTTTATATCATACTGTATAGATGGACAGCTGACTCTGGTGCAAGCGAGTACACTATGTTTCATTTTCATCTACATATGATACATATGTCATGTGACGCATCTTAAGATAGACATCAGGGAACTGTTAAATGAAAAAAGATTTTATCTTAAATCTCAAAGGATCTGCTTTGAACTCCGTGTATTTTAAAATGCCAAAATCTTTTTGGAGTCACATAGAACCATAATCAATTTTCATTACTTTAATCATGATCATGTTTTATTCAAGGGAAAAACATAGAAATGAGCTCAAGCAAGGACTTAAATATTTTTTTTAGAGGAATACTCCGGGTTATTTTCAACTAAATGGCTATCGACAGCATCTGTGGCATGCTGTTGATTACCGCAAACAATGTTTTTGACCCAGTTTTACCTCAGTTTAATACAAAACGAATTTAAACATTAGATTTATGCATTCAGCTGACTTTTTTATCCAGAGCAACTCACAATGCATTCAAGCTGTACTGTGTGTTTTCTGGGGATCAAACCCATGACCTTCCATTGTCAGTGCCATGCTCCACCAGTTCAGCTACAGGAACTCTACAGAGCTTTATATATGATGCACTTAAGCCTGTATTTATGTGTATACAGGTATACTGTATATAAATATTCCTTTTTAGTTGAAATATGGAATTACAATAAAACACACTGAACAAATGAAATAAATGAAAACAGATAGATTCATATTTAATGGCATATCTCAGAATGAAAAGCCATATGGTGAATAAACTTGGCCAATGAGATTCAACCGGTTTCCTTATTTATCATAGTGGAGATTTTGTATGACATTTTACTGAAAGAAGGAAACAAAGGAGCATAAACACAATTCAAGCAGTCTTTTTTATGGAGATACATTTATCTTTTCGTCCCAACAGTATGTGATATTCATAGTTTGCCATGTACTGTGCATGTTTTATTCATTAGGCCTAACATCTTTCATATTCTTGGTGCTTAAAGTTACAAACAGAACACAACTTATGAGGTAGAGCTCTGTTACATGTCATTTCATAATAGTTATGAGGGTTCCTGTTTGTTTTCTTCAGCAAAATTTGGGGTTAAGTGTTTGTCTACGAACAAACACTGGCAGTGTTTGTTTGCACAATGTTTGAGTATCCATCGTGTTCTTGTCCTCTTGCGGTTGCCAGTGTAACAAACCCTTGATCAACAGCCTAGGAGAAGCATCAGTTGGGGTGTTTATGTACAATAGGATCTCACAAATCATTGTGTGTGGGTGAGAGATCTGTCAGCAATATTCTAATAAAGTCCTTTAAACAACCGTTTCACATCGTCAAGGGTTTTGTTAAAGGGATAGTTCACAAAAAAATGAATGAAATAGATATTCTTCAAAAATTCACCTTACGTGTTCAAAAAAAGAAAGTAATGTAGGTTTGTATGAGGGCAAGTACATAATGACAGAATTTTCATTTTTGGATGAACTATTCCTTGTAGTAACATTAAATGGCCATGTCTTGGTCAAGAGTAATACCTCTTGCCCCACTCACTACAGCAAATCCATTTGTCAGACGGGACAATATGATATCCTGTTGTATTGTTCACCTTTCAACGGCTCAGAACGGCATTGCCACTCCTATTCCCAGGAGGGGGTCTCCAATCTCCTCATCCCATCCACATCCAGTGTTATCCCTCATCTCCAAAAAGGGCTCTTTGTCCAGATGTCTCACTTTGGCAGTTTAACTGGATAGGCCTTATTGAGTACTTGTGGGTGGCAAAGGGTACAATTTCCCCCTGTCCAAATACAGGAGGAGGCCAAACAATTATCCAAGTCCATGGTGACTCAGCGCATCTCTCGGTTCTCTCAATGATCTCCCAACGCTTCCAGGAGACAATGGAGCCGGAGATTGACTTGAGGTGGAATGTCACGGAAAGCTTTTAGTGCAAAGCTGGAGCCAGCTGTGTCTGTTTGTAATCAAATTAAAAGCAGAACCACATGCTAAGCTCTGGTTAGGAGACATGCAAGTTCATACTTAGGTTTTATTTATTGGGCTGGGTTTAACCATGTTTGCCAGAGGCCACTTCAACACATTTAGACTTAACTGAGTTAGAATCACCAACCATTTTGGTACTGGTCATGCGCTCTGGTCTAAAACGCTCTGTGAAAGCAACGCCGGAGACCGCAGTGGCATCTATGCAGCTGGTTTACTGGTGAACACCAAAGGCCATGACTTCATCTGGCACATATGCTTATTGTTGAAAGACAGTGAATGGGTGGCTGGAAGGGTAGCAGGCTCTACTTTCGCTGTCAGCACACTTGTTTGACTAAATCGCATGTATGTTACTGGCTTGTGCCTGATCATACATTACATGGAAAGGTGTTTAAGTGGACTGCTGTTTCCAAGTTCCTCTCACAAATCAATTGCTGACCACCCTGGCACTGACCACCCTTTCAGAACATTCGTCTAGAAAGGCTAATGCTCATCGGATTATTCACAATGCATTCCCGAGTAATGAAACAATGTGTGTGAGGTCTTTATTATGACATATACTTAACTGTTTTGTCAACATATAGCTTGAAATCAAACCCAGGAAATACGTGTATATGCTAGGAACTTCCATTATGATTGTATTGTTTAGGGTGTTTCGTTAACAACTTTCATTTGCAAAGTTGTTTGTGGAGACTGGTTACACATTTGAAAACACATTAATTCTTAAAAAAAAAAAAAAAAATTGTGACTTTTGCCACTGTTTTTGACAGTGATATAGTGTTGTCTATAGTGTAAACATATCATTGCACATATGCTAACTGCTACACCACAGCAATATGATCTCATTTTAACAGTTAGGAGTGTTAGCATTTAAAAATTAACATTAGCATTGTACTATTCTCAGATGCTGAGTCCCAAATTACATACTTCTGCTTTATTCTATGCCACTTTGTAGTGTATAATGCAAGTCGTGTGTTCACACTTAAAAATGGAACGAGAAGAAGAGTAATACGAGTATCCAAATGATGTACTTCTTCAACAGAAAAACAGGGTGTGGAATGTTGGACACTTTATGCTCTCAGCGCTCATGGTAACCTGGCCACAAATGTGGCCTGACAAAACAGTTACACTAGATATAAGTGCACGGTTGACAAAGGTGTTATTTAATAATTCCTGAGGTAATTTACTTAGTGTGATCGCTTCTTTCTCTATGCTTGCGGAAGAACAGATTCTGGTAGAAAAGCTTGACGATGTCAGCAACAGTAACCAACGGCTGCGGGGCTTGTAGTGTAGGGTCAGTTTCGCCCCACGGAGAACAGAATTAACACATCCGTTTTCTTTTTAACCATCTTAACGTGCCTTCTTTCTTTCTTCTCTCTCTCTCTCTCTCTCTCTCTCTCTCTTTGGCAATCCAATACAGAGAACCAAGACAATGAGGAAACGGCACCTTTTAATGCAATGAGAAATTCCTCCTTCTGCATTTGACTTGTTTGGGAGTCGTTCCGAGTTCTGTGTGTCAAGTCAGTTCAGTTCTGTGTGTTCATCTTTCTCCATGTTTTTCATCTCTCTCACCCTCAACCTCAAATGCAGCCAGGTGGAGCGTTGCGCACACAGATATTTATATACCGCAATATACATGGTATAGAAAAATCTCAACCGGTTGACACGTTATACCGTCACTACGATATACCATACCATACCGCCCAGCCCTATCCCACACTGTGTGAATATGTACACAATTTGATATATAAGTGTTGGACTGAGCATTGCTAATGCGCAAAAGCTAGCGGAAACACATCACGTGTTTGAAACGTCACTCCTGTCAGCTGAAAAATGTAGAATACTTCTGTTTAATAAAAAAGTGTTAGTGTTCTGTTCTGGCTAATACAACACTTTAAAAATTCATACACTACCTGGCTAAGTGTAGGTCTATAGTGTAAGTGCACAGTGTATAGTGCATCATATGGGACACAGCTTTTGTTTCTGTTTACCTAACCCTTATTTTAATCTCCTTATTCTTTATTCTTTCAGTAGTTTTTGAATTTTAAAAATGCACAGTTAAGCTGCTCCTGAAAAGGGTATTAGCTTGTCTCTGAGCCTGGCTACACTGGTTTTGCTGGTCTGTTGGCTGATTTTTTAGGGGTTTTGTGCACTTGTCAGCTTTTCAGACTGAGAAACCAGCTGGCCAACAAGCTAAACCAGCTAAAGGCCAACTTGGCCAGGCTGGGGGACTAGCTAGACCAGCTAAAAGCAGCTAAGCCATTTAGCTTAGTTTCAGCTAAGAATTACATTTCTCTTCAATCAAATGCAATGCTTCTTATTAAAAATATCTGAAGTTCTCCCAATTCTCGCTATTTGTTGTTGGCTTTTGGTTGACTCCACCAAAAATATTTTCAAGCCATGTATCCTAGCATGCTTTAAATGTGTTTCTGAGTTTGGAGCAGCCTCAGATAAGAAACACGATTAGCATGATACAATGTGGAGAGCAAGCCATCTCTTCCTCTCACATGACACACAGCCTCCTCGTGGGAGCGATCCTTTAACAGTCTTTAGCAGGCTCGGCCATGCAAATGGGGGACCACAATGAATGAATGACCTGGAAATGGGCGTTTTGTGTGACCACTCTTCGGAAGTGGAGCTATGAGGCATCCTATTATGTGCTCAGCAGCTGCCACATCCAGTTCCCCACATACACATACACAGGGACAGGAAAGAGAAAGATGAAAAGAGAGAGAGAGCGGGAGAAGGAAAGAGATAGGGGCAGGGGCAAATTGTAGCGAGGGTAGGACATACCCCACCCTGCTCACTCCACACTAGGGATTCCGGTGCCCTGGTGACATCATGTCTCTTCAAGTGAGCAGACTGCATTGTTATCGCTGACTGGCTCAAACTTTTTTCTCCGTATTTTTTTCACTCGCTGCCCTTTTTTGTTTTGTTTTTAAAAACAACAAAAGGGACGCCAGAGTTTCATCAAGGCAGGAGACATCCTTCCTCTGGCGGTTAAAAAGAGCAGCCACCCCACCTTCCCACATCCCACTATATAAATGGGCAGATCACACAAACTGGGCGGCTCCCACAGGATAACTTTACCTGGGTCTTTCCTCTAACGCACTGCTACGCCTCCTCCCTCCCCTCTACAATCCCATCATTCATCGGTTGGGAAAAGCATTGGGAAAGATCTTGTGAACAATCAGGCTGATGTTTAGCGAGCTTTACCTCTGTTAACATACTGATGTATATCAGAGAGTTGAATTCATTGCGGCGAAAACACAATCTATACTTTGTTTGATTTCATCAAAAAAGCCTTTGCTTTGGTAATATCCATTATGACAGTGGTTTTCAACTGGTTGTGCATAAGGAACCAGATATTACATTGGCCATCAAGTGGTGACCCAAAACTGTACCAAAATTGTTCAAGTGTAAATAAAATGTCCTTGAAGGCTTGTTTGAATTTTTGCACCTCTAATGTCACCTAACGGAATTGCAAATATAATGATTGTGTGCATGCAGCTCGTTATTATCATTCACAATTAGCATTGTTTGCTGTTCGCGACCTCATGAGAACAGACCTTTGACCCATTTTTGGGTCGTGACCTACCAGTTGAGAACCAATCCATTATGATGTCGAATCTTGACAGTGCTTGAATCACCATCCAAATACTATGAATTTTTAAAACTAGAATAGTACAATGCTAATGCTAATTGGTAAAGCTAATGCTGAGTTTATCAGAAGAAAAGTTGTAACTCACTGATTCTTGAGATGAGGGACAAAACATGTCTTACATACAAAAGTCATCTTTATGAAATAAAATCAAGAAATTGGTGATAATAAAAATGCTGGAAAAGTTAAATCTAATGGAAATGTTTATACTAATATTTATAAATAATTTCATTAGATAAAAACATAAAAAAAATAAATGCATGCTCTATACTTAGAAGCACATGTAACTTAAACTGTCCTCAGCAAGAGGTCACAATGTTAGACTGCCAAAACAAAATAAAAAAATAAGTGTTTTAAAATGCAACAAATTCTTAAATATAAATATCAAATGAAAGGTAGTGATCTTTAAGTTATCAAATAATATATAAAGTAAACTTTAAATTCTATTTTCCATTAAAAAAATGCAATCAAATTTGTGTACTCACTTTGCGTCAACTCCATCAGATTTGTGTATAATCTTGAATAAATCAGACAATATCATGTTCAGCTATAACACCGAGGACCCCTTTCCCACTTCCTGCTCATGGTGGATGCAACAGTAGGACACGTGGTCTGGTCATTTTTATATTTTTAAACGAACAATGTTTAAGTCTCTGCGGTCACAGCTTCAACATATCAACTCCGTCATTCCCATTATGACAATTTCTGTTAGAATCGTGGGATACATTTTGGCATTTTAGTTCAGGTTATCAAGGCAGCTTCAACTGATGAAAAAACTAAATGGCTCCAGTGTACAATACATCATTAAGATGGAAAAATATTCAGTTTTGTCAACTCCATCAGAATTTTCAGAATAGTGTGAAAAAAAAAAAAAAAAAAAATATATATATATATATATATATATATATATATATATATATATATATATATATATATAGAATGTATTTTATAACTTAACTCCTTTACTGAAAACTATTATATAATTCAATACTTTACACTCTTGTTTGGATGGATCGAATTAAAACAGTATGCTTTTTGTGTGTCTGACAGAGTTGACACAAATTACATTAAAATGTAAGTTATGAAGTGAATAAATGTCAGTTTTCAGAAAAAAGTATTTTTTATAAAAACCTGTTCCCTTACATGGTTAGTTAGCTGAGACCTTTGTCTACAAATATATCAATTTCAAATTAATTTACTATTAAAAAAATAAAAACTCAGATTTAAAAAAAAAAATGTGGCCCTTATCTTAAGAAACAGTGAACTACAAAAGTTTTCTTGGTAACTGATAACATAGCTGTATACTCTTTCTTCACGAGTGGAGTGTGTGGCAAACCAGATAATAAATTCTTAAGCATTCAGTTTTGGCTTGTCAGCCCTATCCATCATAACATAAAAGTACTGAAAGAGCTGTGCTCTTTTGTTCACCCTGATTTAGCTCAGTGTACTGTACTGTAGGTCACTTGCGCTTCTGTTACCAATCACTCAGCCCACACAAAGGAAAATTCAAAATATTGAGTGTGCATTGTGAGAACTGTACCTGCGCCAAACCAGTATGTCACTATTTCAACAGCCCTTTTCCAAAACGCTGTCTTCTACCTACATAGGCAGCTGCCTTCTAATGGAACATCCTAACTGTAATGGAACATCATAAGTGACTGAACTGAAACACTTTACATAGGCAGAAATTTTGTGTGCAATACAAATAGCGTGGGAGACTTGACTCACATTTTATTTCAATAGCGCTCGGTGTTAGCATGTTGCTAAGCTAATGACGCTATACAAAAGTGCTATATTTGCTATATTTGCATCCCAAATCGCATACTTCTGCACTATTTTACACCATTTTGTATTGTTTCGCTCACTGTAGTAGTGTGGAATGTTGAACACTTCATGCACTCAGCACTCTTGGCTTAACATATGCAGCAGAAGGGGCGGGATTACCTTGCTGCGATGCTAGCCTGACAAAACAACTGTACTTATCGATGAATGTGAGAAGTATCGAAAAATCTGTGAAGACAGCACCTTGCTAATATGAGTTAAATGCTTTACCATCACCCCACACTGTGTGAATATGTACACTTTTTGAGATATATGTGTTGGACTGAGATTGGATAACGTGCTAAAGCTAGCAGCTACACATCGTGTGCATTTGAAACATCACTTGCTTTTCGCTGAAAAACACTGAATGCTTCCTTGTAGTAAAAACCGTTAGTGTTCCATTTGGGACGATACTTCCCTTGGCCGAGTGCATAGTGTATAACGTAAGTGCACAGTGCGTCCTTTGGGAAACAGCTAAATACACATAAATAATGAGAAATGAATCCAGTTTTATTTAGATTAAGCTATTTTTATACATACTTTTCGGTTGTGAATGAAGTATATTAAAAATAAAGATTTATCTCGCTTCATCCGCCATCTTGGATGGATTTTTGTCTCCACGCCATTCCATTATGAATGAGCAGGGTTGGGAGGGTTACTTTTGAAATGTATTCCACTACAGATTACAGAATACATGCTGTAAAATGTAATTTATAACGTATTCCGTTAGATCACTCAAGGTCAGTAACGTATTCTAAATACTTTGGATTACTTCTTCAGCACTGGTAGATTTTTTCACTTGTTTTGACTATAAAAACTCTGCCAGTACAGTAAGACAAAATACACATGTTAAAAATACATTCTCTAAAAAACCTAAATATCTTATGCAGTGTTGTTTCTAAAACAAGATAAATCAAATTGATCTTGTTTTTAGGATTTTTTGATATTTTTACAGGAAAACAATAAAAAATTATTATCAAGAATACGATCTTTGCCCTAATATGAAAGGTCTTACTAGAAAAAGAAATTATGATCCAACGTGAATTTTCTTGATAATAAAATATGATCGTGCCTGATAACATGTGCATGTAAAATGGCTAGAAATAGCATTTTAGCTTAGCGTAAAGCTGACAATTTACACAAGGTTTATTTCTATTTCTTCTGCTCCAAACTTACTTCAAACTTACTTCTCTGTCTGCTCATATAAATGTAACACCTCATAAGAAAGTGTTTCATCGCTGTTCAAATGCACTTTGGATCGCATCATTTATATGTATAAATGTTTTCCATCTGAAAGGACTAAATATTAAATGTAACAAATGACAATAAAATGCAAAGTAATCTCTTCAGTAATCAAAATACTTTTTGAATGTAACTCTATTCTAATTACCAATGATTTTAATTGTAACTGTAGTGGAATACAGTTACTTATATTTTGTATTTTAAATACGTAATCCCGTTACATGTATTCCGTTACTCCCCAACCCTGTGTATGAGAGGCGTAAAACTAGCTAAATCAATGCTTTTTGAAACAAAAATTGATTAGTGTAGATGTCGCCTGTGATTCCTTAAAATGCTATTTATGTAGGCAGCTCACTTGGTTTTGAAACAGAGCCATAGCATTCCCTACATTTTCGTGATTCATTAACTTTGAATTTTTAGAATGACTCTGTCAAGCATTTGACTCAGTGTTGAGAAAATCTGCCCTTTAACCTGTCCTAACCCTGCTTAATTGTCTACTCAACCCCTCTGGAGACTGGTGTTACACATCCAACCACCTCCATCTGTATGAGAAAGTAGTGTAGGAGTCTCCCATGCATTGTCACTTTGCTAGAGCAGCACCACTGGAAATGTAATGATCTGTTTATTGCCATAAGCCAAGACATAGATTTGGGTCGCACCGTGGGAGGAATGATGAATTCTTTGGCAAGTAAAATGATACTTTTATACAAAAAAACAAACAAACTATGCACTGTCATGAGAAATTAACAGCAGTGATATTTCTTTTTTTGTGGGGATATGGCAAAACACTTGTTTCTATATAACTATTGGTGCCTCTCTATGTGAAGTATCCATGGAAATTGGAACAACAGCTTTAAAAATAAACTGCACACTAAGGACATTTCAGGAGTAGAACTAGAAATAAAAGGAAAGGTGGCAGTGTGTGTGCTTAGGTAATGTTAGAAAAATGTGCAGTACGAATACGCCATTAGCACCAAGACTTAATCTTACCAGTTAGAATATTGTCTGTAGTTTGCATTCGTTAAACGATTAATTTGTTACCCTCAAAGACATAAATAAATGTTTTATGTTTTAATAATCTATATTGTACTGCAATTATAACTTACTTGCCTTATCAGCTTGCCTTAACGAGCACCACTAATTACAAAATTATTTAACGCACAATTACTTCTATGTCTGTGCAAAAGAAAAATCCAGCTTCACAAGTTTGAAGGTTGAGAAATCAGAATATAACATACTGTATGAAGCAAAACTACATTTTGTTTGATGAAAATAACATGCAAAAATGCTTTTAGAAAGTCTTTTTGTAACAAAATATGTCCCCTATTCACAGTCTTTTATGTGGCCAAACATTTTGTTTCTTAAAGTTTTTTTCTTAAAACAAATGGGCCCTTTAATCACTGCAATGCATCATTTGATTAGAGTTAGGGTAAATAAAATAAAATAGTAATAATAACAATAAAAATAAAACACATAATATCTCATATTCTCTTTCTTTCATCTTATAAATGAAATAAGATGATCTTGGTTAAGCAGAAATGTATTTAATGAATAAAAAGCTTCTAATATCACTTGTGTGGAGATTTATGTATATTTCTGTCCTGCTGAGCAGTGGAGCTTATTGATAGCCAGTTTTAATACGCTTTCCATAAGTCGTTGGGTGACTGGAGCCAGCGCTCTTGATATCTCTGGCTTGTTTTATCTTCACTAATATACTCAAGGTTACTGAGAAAGTTTGATTCAAAGACAATTGTCTTCATAGGTTCAGAAAGAAAGAAAAAAGAATACAAGTGCCACAGAAAGTTTGAATGTTTCATCAAATGGCTTGTGCTGATGCCATAACTTTGGTTCATTCAGGCCACACACTGTTCAGATTTTGAACTCTGCATCCCAAGAAGCCAAGTTTTCCCCTGTCAAGGGGTAGGTGCTCCGCATGTGGTGGTTCCCTGTAAGGCTAACCCCATGCAATTTATATATCTTCCGCTAATTCGTTTCCCTGTTGGCAAACTGCGTCTTCCTTGGGCAAAGCCCCTCTGTCCCAGTCTCCATGTTGTAGTAACTCCTCCCCCATTGGGCAGGATCTACCTTGAAGACTCTCCACATGGTTGGAAAGACCATGTGACGTATCCTTCCACTTAAATATCCCCCCCTCTCTTTGGGCGAGGTGTGGTCTCCGCTGTGTCTTCCCCTTGGGAGGGACACCCCACTATTAGACCTGGCGGCCCAGTCGGATAATCCCCCTTCTTTTTTAGGGAGTGGGAAAAAAAGAAGGGGAAAAGAGGCCACGACTGGGTTAAGCCTGTCTCTATCTTTTAGGTAGTCGACTTGTCCCCAAAAAGGGCCGTTCGACACTCACAAATATGTTGGGGGAGGTTACGTGTCGACCTGGTGTGCTGGCTATGAGGCACACAGTAGTCTGCCCACCACACACCGCCAGTTCACGTAACACAGTTCAGCCAATTGTGGAGTTTTGTATAGGGACCCCTAGTGTCACTACATCGACACAACGTTGAGTGAGTGACAGATAGGGAACGTCATGGTTACTTGTGTAACCTCCATTCCCTGATGGAGGGAACGAGACGTTGTGTCCCTCCTGCCACAACGCTGAACTACCCGCTGAAATGGCCGGACCTTATATCGGCTCCTTAGCATAAAACCTGAATGAGTGGTTGCATACCAGCTCCTTTTATACCCGTATGTCCGGGGGAGTGGCATGCAAATACCACTTGCCAATTTTCATTGGCCTTTTATCAAAGACTGGAGGTGTCTCGGGCTCCCAAGAGTGACCCCTAGTGTCACTACATCGACACAACGTCTCGTTCCCTCCATCAGGGAACAGAGGTTACACAAGTAACCATGACGTTTTACTACAGTAATTGTAGTTGAACCACAGTATTTGTTGCAAAACCACAGTAATCACAAAATTTATCATGGTTTTAATACAGTAATTGTAGTTGAACCACGGTATTGTTGAACTACAGCATTTGTTGCAAAACCACGGTAATCAAAAAATGTATCACGGATTTACTACAGTAATTGTAGTTGAACCATGGTATTGTTGAACCACGGTATTTGTTGCAAAACCACGGTAATCACAAAACGTATCACGGTTTTACTACAGTAGTTGTAGTTGAACAACAGTATTTTTTGCAAAACCACGTTAATCACAAAATTGATCATGGTTTTACTACAGTAATTATAGTTAAACTATGGTATTTGTTGTAAAACCGTAGTAATCACCAAATGGTAAATTTTGTGGTTATGGTTTTACTATAAATACCATAGCTGAACTATAGTTACTGGAGTAAAACCAAGGTAAATTGTGTGGTTACTATGGTTTTTCTACAATTATCAGTTCAGCTATTGTAAACCATTGGATAAAGGTATTACGAGGGAACACAAAACTATTTTAGAAAATAAATTCCCTCCCTGTCCTCTGAAGAACTCCGTATAAAATGTATTTGAGTTTACTCTATGTAGTTTTTAAATGTTTGTAAATAAGTAATTTTTCTTTTGTTTCAGTTAACAGCAATGCTTTTATTTAGTTTTCATATACAGTTTCTTAAAGGACAACACTGGTTCAGACTGCGGTCTTACAAACCTCTTGATGGGTTTTGGGTTGTCTGAGGGTTAGGGTGACCCTTCACCTTTACTTTCATGCCAATTCATGCTTCTCTTTCATGTGAAGAGTTCTTGCCCTAGACAGCGAGCAGGCGCTACACTTCCTGTTTCTTTTCCTCAGCATATCCCCAGGCCACTGTTGGACCCTGGGATAAAAACTCATCTTGTCATTGTTAGATGGGATCCACAGACATTTGTTTTCATCCTTACAGAATAATTTTTTGTGTTTGTATGAGAAAATGACGTGGCGTCCGGTCTATATAAATCACCCAGAACAAAACAAGGCAGGTAGAGAAAGAGAAAACAAAAAAATGGAACTGCAATGCTTTCCCCAACGCTCTTACTGCAACTCTATTCTTTTGCCCCGTCCTTTGTGGTAACAGGACACCTGGAGCATTGGAGCGCTGTGTTTATCTAAATGTCTCCAAGGGACAGTTAAGTGTGGTTTCTTAATGGGGCCCTTTTATGTGTTCACGGAAAAATTGCACCTCTCCCATGTGATCCATTCTTTACTTATAGATCTATACTGAAGCTGAAACATACAGCCATGACAGTTTGAGCAGAGTATTCCCACCATGATTGACATACAGGGGAGTTGTTAAACTTGGGCTGAAGGGCTGTTGCCCTGAATCTTTAATGGATAGCCCCAAATGTTTTAAGATGTACAATGTTAAATATAGTAAATGAACTTTGACTCTATTATATAAGGGTCACTAATAGACTACACAAAAGTGACTATGACCGGTCAAGTTAACCAAATCACCAAGTTAAATGTGCCCTGGCACCTAATATGTAGTGGCCCCAAAAAGTATTTGAACAATTTTTGGCATTTAAGTCACACAATTATTACACAGTTGCATTGTATACAAAATATAAAACCAAGTTGCAAGACATTTTCTCACAACTTCACATTTGTTATGTAAAAAACATTAGACAAATTAAACCGAATTAACTGTTTTGAAAGTACTGAACTTAGTTTAGAGTGTCTGAGGCAATGTCCACACTAATACGCTTTCATTTGAAAATGCATCTTTTTCTCTACGTTCTGGCCTTCCGTCCACACTGAGATGGCGTTTTTTACAGCAAAAACAGAGCTTTATGAAAATGCTCTCCCAAGTGGATACATTTGAAAACGGCATCTTTGTGTTGTAGTGTGGACAGGAAAGGAGATATGTGAAAACGATGACTAATTTGTTGTCTTGTAACGCAGTCATGTGATCCATTCAACCCAAAGCAATCAAGATGGCGGCCCATGTTTTAGATGCGTTATTGTGCCTGTTATTCACTTTGAGAGCATTGTTAAAGATAAATGTTACTTTGTACAGCCTTCACAATGCATTCCTTCATAGGCGACACAAAGTTTACTCAGAACTGCTGTCCGGCGACAAAACACAAAGACAATTGTATTTCAAACCATACATGGAATGGTGATTTTTCGCATGGGCAGTAAGGGAATTTATGCATTTTCATATGTTTTAGTGTGGAAGAGCAACTTTTGGAAAACGCATAACAGCCAATGTGTACTTTTGTTCCTTTTCAGGACTATAGATGTTTCTGTTGTAACCTGATATGTTGCTTCAGGTGAAGCAGATAGCATTTCTCCTATAGTTAGCTTGTACGTGATATTGGGCAAAGTGTCCAAATGGCCTAGTGATGACTAGAGGAGTGATGGACGTGCTTGAGATAGAGGGTCACTGAATGACAGTTGAGGTTAATGGAGGGTTAATGGAGGCCAGTTGTAATGCAGATGTCAAAGGTCATTTCCCATATCTCTTCCTCTGTCAGTGAATGCAGTGCTTTGACACCCAAATCCAAAAAAGCTTAATGTCTGTTCTAGTGACCTCTCTTCTAGTGATTGCTTTTTGCCATATCAGACAACATATTTTGAGAGCAAGATAATCAAAACTGCAATGAAACAGATAGAACATTATAGAATGCTCTAAAAATAAGTAGGATTGATGGATGGATGGGATGAGTTTGGATGGATGGATGGATAGATAGCATTACTTTAGAAAGAATCTGTTTGGGCTGAGGTAAGACTATGAAAGTTAAAAAGTGGAGAACCTTGAAAAAGCCAAGCTGTAGTTCTTTTATATAATGTTTGTCTGTGTGACCAGTAGGTATCATTATTTACATAATATTCCAATACATCTGGAATCATCATATGATCTAAAAGTAAATTTGGCCATACTGTTGGAAGATGATAAACTGCTGAAAAGATTGTGAAGCTGGTTCTGTCCAGTGTCAGAGGAGCTGTGCTGGCTTGAATCTTCAGATTTGTGGCCGCCAAGCAGAATCCAATTATGTGCAATGTGCAGAACTGGAAAAGTAGTCAATGTACAAATCCTTGAACGAAGGCAAATATATTAACAGAAATAATTATGGTCCTTGAAAACAATTACTCTATACCTGGGATTTTCAACCAAGAGTATGGCAAGTTCTTGCAGGCACTGACATATAACACATATCGAAATTTCTCAATGAATATTAAAATATTATAAATATTGTGAAAAAAAAAATGGTATAGCTTTTTTAAAATATGGTTGATGGTTTGTTAATGAAATGAAAGTTACTTTACAGTATTACAGAATAAAATCTAGAATTTTATTATCAAATTGTTTATGATGTTTCTAGGAGTGTTGATTATTCATGTTTTTGAGACGTTAGAGACGTTACATCAGAAATTAGCATAAATTAATTCTGATTCAAAGTATTGGCCAGCATCATCCAATCACTGCCAACCAAGTTAAAATAAAATTATACATTATACATTTTGAATCTATGTACTGATTATCATTGTCCCAAGTCTGCCAAACATGTTGAGTGGTCCAAACATCATCTGCAGCCTGAAACTGAACTTTTAGTCAGATTGTTTAGTGAATGAACTTAGCTGCATAGGAAATCTTTAGGATGCTCCCTTGCTCCCTATTTGAATGACTTAACCTCCAGTGTGCTGTCTGACACTGGTCTCAGAACAATTAAAAATGCACCTTATTTTCATCCTAACTCCATATAAACCTCTGAAACCAACATTCTTTTTTTTCTCAATGTGAAAATGCATAGTGAGTATAGGATTTCTAATGAAAAACTAGCTCTATTGTCCACTATAGTGATCATCGTGTTAAACAGCATGCCGTTTTGTGATAGATCGCTCACATTTTAAAAATGCCATATGTCAAATTGTCCAACTGTCAAAAAAACATGCAGAAAGCCTTTGATCTGCTTTAACCTTTTCGTGAAGAATATATGACATGCTGTCTTAAAATTTGTCCAAAAGAGGGTATCTAAAAATGCAGCATAATTATGCTACCTACCTTTTGGAACAATCTTAATGCCTTAAAATGGCGACTAGATACAGTAGAGACATCATTAGGTTTTAGAACACACTAGTCTATCATCCCATCTATACGGAATCAGTAAAAGACACACTGATGGTAATATTAGTCATGGTTTGGTATAGTAAGTGTACTGACAAATGCAGGCTGAACTCACCCATTTTGTGTTCTTCATCATGGGGTTTGCAGTGACGTGGATTTTCCACGTTTTTAATCATCAGAACATAATGCAATACAGCAACAGAAACCATAATGGGTCACGACTTTGTCTGCTTCCTTTCAAATGATCGTCACTCACCGCCACAGAAAGATCAATAAAGGCAAACAGTCTTAAACACCGAGTGCGACTGGTTTCTATTTCTTTGATCGTGACTTTCCAAAAGTCTGTATTCCAGATTCATCTCCCCTTTTATCAAGAAGATACAATGCACCAAATCTCAGCTGCAATCACCTAAGTAGGTTATGAGATTCCAAGCACAATCCACTGGATAATATTCAAAAGTGTCAAACAACCTCCTGAAATTTAAAGGAATAGCTCAATCAAAAACAATTACTCAACCTTATTTCTATCCAAACGTGCATGACTTTCTTTCTTCCATGAAAAAAATAAAAATAAAAGAGAGATATTTTGAAGACTATGCTGGCTGCTCTTTTCCATGCAGTTACAATTAACGGAGATAAAGCTTTCAAGAAAGTCATATGGGTTTGAAATGATACGAGGGTGAATTTCTATTTTTGGATAACATTTTCCTTTAAAAATATTGCTTGTCTTCTGTTCCATCCTTAAAATAATCTCCACAATATTTTAGACTTGGTCAGGGGTTTCCCAAATCATAACAGACAAATTGGGGCAAACAAAGCCATCACTTACGATTTGGCAGCACAGTTTTGCGGGCATCCATAACTCTCTCTTTGTTTATAGTCAAACCAGCTGCCCTGCTGGGCATAGCAAGTGTAACTTGACACAAAGCTGGATTTACAAGACAAACTGTACTAATATCACTTACACTTGCCCGCATTATAATAAATTGTCCACAAGCACAATTGGAAAATGAATTTCACATGCAAAGTATATCTTTGGAAAATCCCTGTAAGAGGCTTCAAACACTCTGTAAGATCATAAGTCTACAGGCCATTAGTGTACTCAAATATTTCTCAGAATGATGTTTTGAGGTTGTGTGGGTATTATTCAGCAAAACCAAGAATACATCAGGCTATCCAAAAGTGTGGTAACTGGCAGCAGCGCTAAGCATTCACACAAAAAGGCTTCACAGAGGCCTGGAACCTAACACGACAGATGGGTCCTGGGTGCTGAAGCTACATTTGTACAAAGGTGGCTTTTTTTGGCCATCGGCCTCTTAATTTCACCTGCGGGACAGCGCAGTCCTTGTTTTACACTGACAACAGTACTCACCTCAAAGTTTTCCCAAAGGGGATTTCCCATATTGCAAATGTTCGGAAGCCATTCAATAGCTTTGTGTGAGCTCTTAAAGACATTGTAGCTCTAAAATCTCATTTGTACTGCTTGGTATTCAAACAAGACGAGTCGAGATCACTGGCATCATTGACGTTAAACCTGGAACTTTGTGTCCTCATGTGGCATATATGACAGTCTGATCCGAAATTTATATGACAAAGGCAACAATTTTGCAAACCAAAATGACATGCTTCATTACACGTTTGGCTGCAGTTTCCCAGAGAAATGTCCAGCGGGGGGCATAAAAGTGAGTGAAATGATGTTGTAAGCAGACGAAGTTTTTAAGGTGAATATTAATGAGTTTTAATCAGTAAAACGTACCTCCCTAACCTTAAACTTTAACCTAAACCTAACCAATAGTGTTCAAAAAAATAAATGAGAGGTGAACAAAACAGACATCCTTAACATAAACTAACTCCTAAACCTAACCGATAGTGTTTTAAAAGCAAATTCAACATTAAAAGCACATTTACTGAAGCAACAACATATTTTCGTGTTGCTTCTATGGTACTTTAGCTTCACTTTCACTTTCGTTTCAAGCATCCTTGGTTGGGCTCGATGCTCACTCTCCGAGTCCAAAGTCCAACAATCTATCAGGTGAGCTACCGCGCAAGCTAGTCTCGTTGTAATAAGTGTGTAAATGTAGGTGGGTTTGTAATATAATACAAGCATTAAAATGTATAGTTTTTCAAATGATGCATTAGAGTAAAAGTGTTTTGATAGAATAACATAGCAGGGTGTGAGTAATAGAGTGAAAAATAAGTGTTTCTAAATTCATAAACAGCCATAGTACCCGTGATTCGTGTGAAAGTAAATAAAATGTTGTAGCGCCTCCAGCGTTCATTTCACCAGGAAAATTCAGCAAAACGTAGAAAGCAACATGTAAAACCTGGTTGGCAAAAAATGTAGTTATAGTAATGTTCATTCTATAAGACAATGTTGATATCTGAATATACGCAAATGTGAATAATAAGACTTTAGAGCCACGGCTGCAAATAATTACTTAAATTATGTTCAAAAATTAGGTTGTATGTCATTTTTGGAGATCGAAAACACATGTATTTATTCCAGCCTGATCTGTAAATTAAGTGACTATGGTGACATCTTTGCATAATTATATTATGTGGTTCATTACGTTGCGCTACAGTTCCAAGACCACAGTTTTTAAGGTTATTGCTCTATTGAGTTTTAAATAAACAAAACTGACATACCCCCCTACCCTAAACCTAACCAATAGTGTCATAAAAAGCAAATGTAAGATAATTTTTTTCGCTGAAGCATTTTGGAGTCATTATGTGGTGCTTCTATGACACTTTCGCCTCACGTGTCAACTCACGTGCTCTTGAGGACTCTTACCTTGTTCATTTACATTGCAAGTGCAATGCTACTGTTCAATTTGATCGCACCCGAACAAGCTTGAAAATGTAGTGCAAACGAACGCCGGTGAAGATTCCTCAATCGACCACCGGAGGTCTCACTCATCTGAATATTAACACTGAACTGCACTTTCAAAGTGCCCACATGCCTGGACTGATTACCCTACACCTGCCTCATATCACTCAGACTATTTAAGCCCGATGTGTGTGCTCATTCATTGCGAAGTCTTGTTTGCCCCAGCTACATTTCTGAGCGTTATTACTTACTCTGTTTATCTACCCATGTTTGACTCTGCTTTGGATTTACCTTGTACGATTCTCTGCTGCCTGCCATTACTGTGTTTGCCTGGACTATCTCTATTGCTGTTTTGCTGCCTGCCCCGTTCCTTTGCCTGTTTGACTACGTTACTGCCCTGTCTCTGATATTGTTGGTTGCCCTGGTTATTTTACCCACGCCTGTTTGTACTCTGAACTTGTTGTGTTAATAAACTGCACATGGATCCCACTCAGCCTGAGTCAGTGTAACAGAAGACTTCGCCAACTACCGATCCAGGGGTCCTCATGCATCTGTCCACCTATTGGCATCTCACCAACAACAACTCTGCTGACTCACCACACTAACGGAAGGGTTAGTGAAATCCGTGCGGAGTCTCCATCAGCCCGCACCTGAATCTGCTTCCACAACGCCTCAAGCAAGTCAGGTACCAGTCTCAATGCCTCATAGTACAGTGACTGCTAATCCACGTTTAGCCTTTCCAGAAAAATTTTATGGCACCCCAATCAAGTGTAAAGGCTTCCTTATGCAATGCTCTATGTTCCTGGCTCAACAGCCCTCGTTATACCCGTCTGATGATAGTAAGTTTTCTCTTGTGTGTTCTTTGCTCACGGGTAAGGCGTTGGAATTGGCAACAGCTGTCTGGGCCAATCAAACACTAAACGGCACCACTTTCAATGAATTTGTTCAACGTCTGAGAGAGGTGTTCGAACATTCCGAGGGAGGAAGGAGTACTGGTTAGCAACTGCTTGCGCTTGGTCAGGGTAGAAATACTGCAGCTGAATATGCTGTGTCTTTTCGCACTCTCGCTGCACAGACTGTGTGGGTGGAGGACACAATAAAAATGCTGTTTCGTCAAGGATTAAACATTGATGTGCGATCTGAGCTGGCCTGCCGTGATGAAGGCAGAACCCTGGACCAATTCATCGACCTCGCTATTTGTACTGACAATCTCATTTGCTCCAGGAGATCAAATCGATTTACCAGTCCTCTCACTCAAACGCATCAACCCAGTGATGTCGCTGAACCCATGCAGGTTGGTCGAACTCATCTCACCACAGAGGAGCGTGAACACAGCATCAGGAACCATCTCTGTTTATATTGCGGCCAAACTGGTCATTTAAGAGCTGACTGTCCGACACCACCCCCTCAAACACACAATCGCAGGGTAAGTGTGTTGATTCCCTCTATCCAAACCACTGCTTGTACTGAAGTGCCAATAAAATTAAAGTTCCTGTCAGATACCATCATCGCTAAAGCCTTGTTAGATTCGGGGGCAGCGGGCAACTTTATTGATGAAAATTTAGCCTGACAGCATAAGATACCACTAATTCCTTGCGACTCTCCTTTGGCAGTGGCAGCGCTAGATGGGCGTCCCCTGGGGACCTGCCAGTTTCTGTACACCACCACTGACCTCATTCTGCAAGTTGGAATTTTACACACTGAGACAACATGCCTCTTCATCATCCACTCTCCACACCACCTAGTTATCCTCAGATTACCCTGGCTGCAGGACCATAACCCGCAAATATCATGGCGTGAGAAACAGATCATGCGATGGGATCCCAGCTGCTCGTCCAAGTGTCTCAAACCAATCATCCCTATGTCTGTGAGTACCACTATGATGACTAACGAGTCCAACATAGCACCACATTAACCTTCTGAATATGCTGATTTTTTTGAAGCCTTCAGTAAAACCAAAGCCTCGCAACTACCACCGCATCCATCTAGTGACTGCCCCATTGATCTGTTACCTGGTACCTCACCTCCTAGAAGCAGAATCTTCCCCCTGTCAGAACCTGAGGCTAAAGCCATGACATCGTACTTTGAAGAAGAACTGGCCAAGGGTTTCGTTCGTCCATCCACTTCACCGGCAGCAGCAGGATTCTTCTTCGTGGGAAAGAGGGATGGGGGCCTTCGTCATTGTATTGATTATCATGGTCTAAATGATATAATGGTTAAATTCAGATATCCCTTACCCCTGGTCTCCGCAGCTTTGGAACAACTAAGAACTGCTAAGTTTTACACTAAGCTTGATCTACGCTGCACGTACAACCTCATTCGCATTTGAGAGGGGGATGAGTGGGAAACTGCCTTTTCTACCAGCAGCTGGCACTATGAATATCTCGTTATGCCGTTCGGACTGTCCAATAGTCCATCTGTGTTCCAGTCTTGGAATGACGTATTCAGAGACATGCTTAACCAGGGATTAATTGTATATATAGATGACATCCTGATTTATTCAGACACCCTGAAGGAACACATCAAGCAGGTCCAGGTAGTTCTGAAGCGTCTCATGAAACACCAATTGTATGCCAAAGCAGAGAAATGTGAATTCCACCAAACTTAAATTTCCTTCCTCGGTTATATCAGGCCAGAAGGGGTGTCTATGGACAAGGGCAAGGTACGAGCGGTTCTAAACTGACCTCAACCCACTACTGTAAAGGAACTACAATGATTCTTAGGATTTGCGAATTTTTACATAAGATTCATTTGAAACTTAAGAACTGTCGCTGCTCCACTCACTGCCATGACAAAGGGAGGTAATACCAAGCTTCGCTGGTCTTCTGACGCCATCCAAGCCTTTAATTAATTCAAAAGTCGCTTCACTTCTGCTCCTATTCTGCATCATCCTGATCCCAATGTACATTTTGTGGTTGAAGTAGACGCATCAGACACTGGTATTGGCGCTATCCTCTCTCAACGCCAAGGTTATCCTCCTAAGCTTTTCCCTTGTGCGTACTACTCACGTAAACCCTCCTCTGCTGAACAGAATTATGATGTGGGCAATCGTGAACTGTTAGCCATGAAAGCAGCATTCGAAGAATGGCGAAACTGGCTGGAGGGGGCCAGACATCCATTTCAGGTATTAACCGATCATTGCAACCTCGAATACTTGCGCTCAGCCAAAAGACTAAACCCCAGACAAGCCAGATGTGCACTATTTTTTACTCGTTTTAACTTTTCAATCACTTATCATCCAGGATCAAAAAACATCAAAGCCGACTCACTATCCTGTCAATTTGAATCCACTCCTCAGAATCCCTCTCCAGAACCCATCATCTCATCCTCTCTGATCCTAGCTCCGGTCCAGTGGGACATCATGTCCGAAATCTCCCAGGCACATGCACAGAACCCGGTCCCTCCAGAATGTCCGCCCAACCGAACGTTTGTGCCACCTACTCTACGAGAAAAGGTAATCTGCTGGGTGCACTCCTCCACAAGCTCTGGCCATCCAGGCATTACTACCACAGTACGATTGTTAAGAAATCGGTTCTGGTGGGAGACATTACAGGCAGACACCAGTACATTCGTGAATGCCTGTCACACCTGCGCCACAGCAAAAAACCCCAGACCACTACCGGCAGGGTTGCTACAACCTCTACCCATTCAACAATGACCTTGGTCCCACATCGCCATTGATTTTGTCACCAATCTACCCATCTCCCAAGGTAACACCACCATATTAACTGTCATTGATCGTTTTTCTAAGGCATGTCGACTAATACCCCTGTCTAAGCTTCCATCAGCCTTTGAAACTGCAGATCATCTTTTCCATTAAGTGTTCTGCTACTATGGTCTTCCTGAAGACATTGTCTCTGACCGGGGCCCTCAGTTTACATCAAGGGTTTGGACAGCTTTCTTTCGACTACTTAATGTCAATATAAGTCTCACTTCAGGTTATCACCCCTAGTCTAATGGCCAGACAGAACGTCTGAATCAAGAACTCACCAAATTCCTTCGCATGTACTGTCAACAGAATAAAGCCGACTGGAGCCACTTTCTTCCTTGGGCAGAATATGCGCAGAACTCGATCCTCAAACCCTCTGCAAAACTGATGCCCTTTCAGTGTGTTCTGGGGTTCCAACCCCCTCAATTTCCATGGTCTGGTGAACCGTCTGATGTACCTGCTGTTAATGACTGGTTTCAGCGTAGTGAAGCTGTTTGGGATCAAGCTCATGTCCATCTACAGCGTGTCATCAACAGGAGAGAGGAACAAGTGGACCGCCATCATCGTCCCAGTCCAAACTACGTTACAAGACAGTGGGTGTGGCTTTCAACCCGGGACCTTCGTCTCCATCTACCTTGCAAGAAGCTCAGTCCCAGGTATGTGGGTCCATTCAAAATCCTAAGAAAAATGAATCCTGTGTCATATCGCCTCCAATTACCTGCTAATTATCGTATTTCTCCCACTTTTCATGTCTCTCTGCTGAAACCTGCCGGTGGTCCGAGGGTGGAGGAGGAAGGCGGTGATGCAGGCCCCTCACCCATGATCATGGATGGTGAGGAGGAATTCCTAGTATGAGATCTGCTAGATTCCAGACGTTGGGAAAGCCAATATCTGGTAGATTGGGAAAGGTACGGTCCGGAGGAGAGGTCCTGGGTCAAGGCGGATGATATCCTCGACCCCAATCTCATCACAGAATTTCATAGGACTCACCCGGAGAAACCAGCCCCTCGGCCTCGAGGAAGACCCCGACGTCGAATGTGCTCTCGCGTAAGGAGCCGCTTGCAGAGGGGGGCTCTGTCACGAATGCCGGTGAAGATTCCTCAATCGACCACTGGAAGTCTCACTCACCTGAATATTAACATTGAACTACACTTACCAAGTGCCCACATGCCTGGACTGATTACCCTACACCTGCCTCATATCACTCAGGCTATTTAAGCCCGATGTGTGTGTTCATTCATTGCGAAGTCTTGTTTGCCCCGGCTACATTTCTGAGTATTATTACTTACTCTGTTGATCTACCCATGTTTGACTCTGCTTTGGATTTACCTTGTACGATTCTCTGCTGCCTGCCTATTACTGTGTTTGGCTGGACTATCTCTATCGCTGTTTTGCCGCCTGCCCCGATCCTTTGCCTGTTTGACTACGTTACTGCCCTGTCTCTGATATTGTTGGTTGCCCTGGTTATTTTACCCACGCCTGTTTGTACTCTGAACTTGTTGTGTTAATAAACCACACACGGAGTCAATGTTACAATCACCTTACAAGTCAAGAGTTTTTTTGATGTCATAAAATAGCATTGTGTAAGGAACATGGCAAAAAGAAAGTGTTAATGAACTGTTTTACACGTGATTTGTGTGAAAGGGAATAAAAGTTGTTGTTGTAGCACCTCTAGTGTTCAGACTGGGCTATGCCCTCCTGTGGATTGCATGGCAACTCCTCTGTCACACTTCAAAACTAGGTGAGCATGAGTAAAGTGATGTCATAGAAAGACTCATGGACTGTTTTTGAAATTAGACACTAGTATTCTATTTACTGCATACTGCACAGTATACTGCCTACTTTTTAACAAACTGTGAAATGTTGTTGTCAAATGACCATATTATGGTGCATTCTTAATTCAGCTAGTGGCGTCCAGTTATCATTTATCTTTAAATTTGGTAAATGACAACATTTTTGGCAGTCCAATCAAATAATGAGTTAAGAATAAGATTCAGATTCAGTCAGATATTAAGTACAAACAGAAGAAAGTTTGATCCTTAACATAGTTATCCCATGGGAACAAAACCGCATGGTGATGAGTGTTTAACTAATTGTTTAACATGTTGTGATCTATAGGCTGCGTGCAGGACAACCACACTGAATTAAATTACATATTTTTATCATACGCTCTACTCTCCAACTTCTTTGTCTGGAATAGAGATACAAACCCAAAAAGTCACTGCAGTCTAAGTCACTGCACCACATGTAGTGCTTGGGATGGCCAATAATTCATATTGTTCTAAACAAAGATTAATTCAAACGAGTTATTTAGTGTTTGGATTATGGGACAGCAGCAACGGCTGAACACAGTAAAGTATTTTGTTTCTAGTCTGTTCTCTTGTTTGTTGAGTCTGTCATGACAAATTTCATGCAGAGATGTTTTAAAGCCTCTATTTAACTTGACATGGTTGTCTTGCCAAATCCACATAATACAGGCACACAGCAGCAGCGCCCATGTCCCGCTGTAAACATGGAACTGGAATTATGCAAGTAAGCAAAGAATTACTGAAAACTAACTTCATTTTTCACCCTCTGTCATTGTTCACTTTTCAGGACCATTAAAAATTATCTAGACAGCATATTCTAATAGTAAAGCATATGAAGATTTTCATTTTGTTTTTTTGGTGGTAATCAACATTATGCCACAAACGCTGTTGATTGAGCTTGTATTGAACCAGGAACATTCCTTTAATAATCAACACATCTAAGTATATAAGTGGAATAATTTGCATATAATGCTTACAAACCTTGTCACACGATGGATGAATTCTGACAGGCATGTTAAATGAAACATTATGCTGTCATTATGCATAGGAATTATGCAATTAAATCATCAATTGGGTTTTAACATTAATAACAGATTTGCTATGCTCTGATATTCTTTAATTGTGTACTTCATTTAAAAAAACTGACTTGGGATTGCACTGTTAATTTACTTTAAAGCACTGCCTAAAACAATGTTATGCTTTCTCATCTGTATATGTTCATCAGCCCCTATATGCCTTGACAAGTTCCAACTATGCTTTGATGGACTTTTTATTTTAAATCCCTGTTAAAATCAATCGGCCTCAACATCTTAAATTTTGCAGCTAATTAATTCAATGTCACTTTGGGAGAGGAATGCCAAACAATTGATTTGTTTGCTGTTGTTACTATGAGTTTAAAAGCGATATGGAAAATTCTACGTAACTCAAGGATATTGCCTTATTGTGGCTGGAAGTTGTCACAACATTCAACCACAAAAAGGCACAAAAATGTGTAACAAATTTGTGATCAGAGAAGGCTTCATGTTGAGTAAGTGCAACAAAATCTTTCACACACTTGACAAGCATTCTGAAGGCTTGTTTGAAGGCTTGTCTAAAGAATATGTGAAGCCCACCCTCATACAATTCAATGGGTTTACTTATCAGGAAATACATTTAAATACAAATAACAATCTTCTATTTTTGTACAAATATAGATGCAAATAATAAGTTTCACTATGTCATTATTTATATACAACATGCAGAATCATGTGGGAAACATGATGTACACAACAATAATTTCCCCTTACTGGGACTATAAAGTATATTAAAAATATATAAAGAATATATAAAGTATATTTTCTAAACAAACAACAAGATTGTTGGAAAACGTTTTGGAATGCCAAACATAACTGAACTGTGAACGAACAAACTTACAAACCAACCTACCAACCAACCAACCAACCAACCAACAAACAAACCAGCCAAGAACCACCCAACCAACCAATGAACCAACCAACTAACAAACCAACCACCCAATCAATGAACCACCCAATCAAAGAACCACCCAACCAACCAACCAACAAATAAACCAACCAACAAACCACCCAACCAACGAATCAGCAAATGAACAAACCACCCAACAAACAAACCAATGAACCACTCAACCAGCCAACCAGCTACCAAACCAATGAACCAAACAAAACAACCACCCACTCAGCCAACCAACAAACTAACAAACAAACCAACCAACCAACCAACCACCCAACCAACCAACCAACTACCCAACCAACCAACCATCCAACCAATCAACTAACAAACCACCCAACCAATGAACAAACAACCAATGAATCAACAAACGAAGAAACAAACAAACCACCCAACCAACAAACCAAAAAAACCAACAAATGAACCACCCAACCAACCAACAAACAAACCATACAACCAATGAAACAACAAACCAACCTATGAACCACCCAACCAACTTACCAACTAACGAACCAACCAACTAATTAATGAACAATCGAACAAACCACCCAACCAACAAACCAATGAAGGAAACCTCCCAACCAACCAACCAACCAACGAACCACCTAATGAACAAACTGACCAAAGAACCAACAAACAAACAAACTAATGAACCAACAATCCAATGAACCACCCTACCACCTACCAACAAAACAACCAACCAAGCAACCAACCAACAAACGGACCACACAACCAATGAACCAACAAACCAACCAATGAAGGAATGAACCACCCAAACAATGAACCAACCAACCAATGAATGAACCACCCAACCAACAAACCACCCAACTAACAACCCCCCGAATGAACCTTCCAACCAACCAACCAACAAATGAAAAAACAACAAACCACCGACCAATGAACAAACTACCCAATGATAAAAACAAACAAAGAACCAACAAACAAACCAATCAACCAACCAACGAATCACACAACCAATGAACCAACAAACCAACCAACGCACAAATGAACTAACGAACCACCCAACCAGTGAACCAACTAACAAACCATCCAACTAATGAACCACACAACCAATGAACCAACAAACCAACCAATGAACCACCCAACCAACTAACCAACAAACCAACCAATGAACCACCCAACCAACTAACCAACCAACCAACCAATGAATGAACCAACAAACCAATCTATGAAGCACCCAACCAACTAACCAACCAACAAACGAACCAACCAACCAACCAATAAATAATGAACAAAGAACAAACCACCCAACCAACAAACCAATAAAGGAAACCTCCCAACCAACCAACAAACCAATAAAGGAAACCACCCAACCAACGAACGAACCACCCAATGAACAAACCGACCAAAGAACCAACAAACAAACAAACTAATGAACCAACAAACCAACGAACCACCTAACCACCAGTCAACAAAAGAACCACCCAACCAACCAACAAATGAATAAACGAATAAACCACCCAAAAAACTAATAAACCACCCACCCAACCAACCAACTAACCAACCATTTCTGCCTTGATTTTGGGCCAAAATCTATAGCATTCTGTAGAATGTTTTGAAACATTCTTAAATGTGTTAAATGGAGCCGCATGTAATATACTCTAATTGGTAGCCAAAAGCATAAACAAGTTAGCTAAAATATTTCATAAACTAACACACAGGGGTCAAGGAATATGTTTTAGTTCGTGACTATGGGCATTTTAATTTTGTGGAAATCTGTGGAACATTCCGTAGGCGCAGATACTGTGTGGCCTGATTATCATCATCAACTGTTGTGTTCCCAGCACCGAAAGCAAACCTGCAGTATAAATGACAGTAAAACATTTAAAAGACAAAGATCTTACAAGATTAAAATCCAGAAGAATTGAGAAAACATAAAAACATTGAGAAATGAGTCCCTTAAGCAAGGCTGTTTTAACTTTGGCCCTTTATAGCCATGAATCTCTAAATATCTAATGAATATCTACCCTAAATCTTAAACAGCACTTAGGGCAATTGAAGTAATAAATAAAGAGCTCAAATGTAAGCCAGAATAGCAAGACTGAATTAAACATTCAGTGGTTCTGTCCACTGTGCATGAGAATTAACAATCCACTGCTGGGTTGTCCCGTACGCCAATGTTCAGATCCACTCATGCCCTTTGGCGATGACTTTTTAATCTTTCTCTAATCACAGGGTGTGTATTGTGTTTAAAACCTAAGCAATCATAAAACCAGTGCTCACTTGCCTCATTACAAGTCATCTAATGTTTGTAATCATCACATAAAACCAGTTGTCTTTCTGGACATTCTGGCTTTGAAATCCTGTCGTGTAAAACTGACTACACGACCTGTCTTTGGAAAACAAATCTCAAAGCTTGAAAAAGAAGGAAGTCCCCAGAGGAACCCTTCATTCACCATCTTCACCGCACACAGTCTTCTTCCAAATAAACAGTTTACCCTTGATGTTGACATGATGCTGATTTGCAAATGTTTGAACAATAAATGAAGAATGTTTGCTTAATCCGTAAACAAGGCAGACTAAAATGATGTGGAATTTTCTATGAGGTAAGTGTATACAGTTTACTCTAACTTATATTATAAATACACTACATGGCCCCAAATGTTTGTCTAAGGAGATTGCATGGCTGTATTCTTGATTTGATGTACCTGTCAGTTAAGGGTGTGCCTAAAAGAGGAATGACACAAGGGATCATGGTAGAGCATTTCTCTAAACTACTTGGGTAATTTCATGCAATTACTAAAAAAACATTTATTTGATTATGCAATAGAGATTTAAAACAATGCAAAAAAAAATTCAAAATGAGGTGGTAACATTTTTTTTAAGCGGTTATGTTTTTGAGCTACACTTATGGACATAATTATTTTTGAAAGAATGGGGTTGGGATGGACGTATAAATCCATCCGTTAAATAGAACAATGTGGATCACAAGAGCAGAATTCGTTCAGTAGGGAGTGACACTTCCTGTGAGAAAGTCTAACATGTTCCTTTCAAGAGACAAATCAAAATGGCTTGAAGGACCAAGCTCAGATTAAAATTTTCAAAAGATTAAAATAGAGGAAATGAAAATGATTCAAAAGCCTGTTAAGAATAATTATTCCATTATGGAACTTTAGCAAAGAAAACCTAGTCTTATGTTCCTGTAGCTCAACAGGCAGAGCATAACGCTGGCATGGCAAGGTCATGGGTCACATCCCTGGGAGTGCATGTACTGATAAATATATATGGCTCGAATGCACTGCAAGTCGTTTCACAAAAAAACGTCTGCCAAATACATAAAAGTAAATGTTTGTTATAAAATAGAAATAGTGCAGTCTTATCTACAAATTTCCAGCAATTTAATCTTGCTATACTTTTAAGATGCTACAATTTATGGGCTATTTTTAATATTAATATTCTAATAATTAATATTCTAACTAATATTCTATAAATATCTATTCTATAAATGAAAATTAAATTAAACAATATGCTAAAATCTGTATCACTATTTAAGTGTAAATGAGTTTTATTGCCAATTTAAATATTTTTTTTAAATAAAATATTTAAATAAAAGAATTAAAATGTAATTAAAAATTAAACTTTTTTTAATTAAATTGTAACAATACGCTAAATCTGTATCTTTAAATTTGCAAATAAGTATACCACTCAATGTCAAGTACTGCAGCTTATAATAATTACATGTATTAAATAATATATATTTTTAATGTTTTAACAAATTACATTTAAAATTTAAATGTAAAAATATGCTAAAATATATATATTTGATTGCAAACGAGATATATTGTCTAATGTCAAGTACTACAGATTGTAATAGTTACATTATTTAAATAAAATAATTAAAATGTAATTAAAAATGTATTTGTTTTTAATTTAATGTAACAATATGCTAAAATCTATATAATTATTTAATTGCACGAGATATTGTCTAATGTCAAAAACTGCAGATTGTAATAGTTACATTATTTGAATAAAATAATTAAAATGTAATTAAAATTATTTGTTTAATTTAAGTGTAACAATATGCTAAAATCGATATCATTATTGAACTGCAAATGAGATATACTGTCTAATGTCACATACTGCAGATTATAATCATTACATTATTTAAATGAAATAATTAAAATGTAATAAAAAATTTTTATCGTTAATTTAATTGCATTTAAATCTAACAATATGCTAAAATCTATAAAATTATTTAATTACACATGAGATATATTGTCTAATGTCAAGTACGGTACATTATTTTGAATAACATTATTAAAATACATTGAATAAATTATATATATATATACAGTTGTGCTCAAGTTTGCATACCCTCGCAGAAATTGTGAAATTTTGGCATTGTTTTTGAAAATATGACTGATCATGCAAAAAAAAATATTTTATTTAAGGATAGTGATCATATGAAGCCACTTATCATCACATAGTTGTTTGGCTCCTTTTTAAATCATAATGATAGCAGAAATCACCCAAATGGCCCTGATCAAAAGTTTACATACCCTTGAATGTTTGGCCTTGTTACAGACACACAAGGTGACACACACAGGTTTAAATGGCAATTAAAGGTTAATTTCCCACACCTGTGGCTTTTTAAATTGCGATTAGTGTCTGTGTATAAATAGTCAATGAGTTTGTTAGCTCTCACGTGGATGCACTGAGCAGGCTAGATACTGAGCCATGGGGAGCAGAAAAGAACTGTCAAAAGACCTGCGTAACAAGGTAATGGAACTTTATAAAGATGGAAAAGGATATAAAAAGATATCCAAAGCCTTCGCTGTCATGCTGTCATTGATGCTAAAGGGGGCAATACACCGTATTAAGAACTAAGGGTATGCAGACTTTTGAGCAGGGGTCATTATTTTTTTCTTTGTTGCTATGTTTTGTTTTATGATTGTGCCATACTGTTATAACCAACAGTTGAATATGAATCCCATAAGAAATAAAAGAAATGTGTTTTGCCTGCTCACTCATGTTTTCTTTAAAAATGGTACATATATTACCAATTCTCCAAGGGTATGCAAACTTTTGAGCACAACTGTGTGTGTGTGTGTGTGTATATATATATATATATATATATATATATATATATATACACACATTTTTTTACTGTACCAAACAAGGTGTTAGCAAACCTCTGATCATTACTATAGTGCAGTTTGTTTTTAAAGTTTTCCTGTCTATACAAACACATATTCTATCTATTTACTGATCAGTACCAAGACTCAGTAGGTGGCATTTAAAGAGACATTCAAGGAATAGTATTCAAACATTTTATTAATCTTAAACATTTTCCTTTCCATCAGCAGAGTTACAGAGGTTGAAGAATAGGCTCTTCTTCTCACCGAAGGAAGTTGTTGCCGAACATCTGGTGTTTGCAAAGAGTTTTTTTTATTTAATTCCACTGTTACTCATTGACTGAGCTTTGCACACCCCTTTGCCAGCAACCTCAAAGGCAGCTCCCTTGTAAGTGGCCACACATTTGCTGTCAGTGCGCAAATCCGGTTGGACCTGCTCCCAAACTTTTTTCTTATGGTTCAACTCTTTGTCGGGCTCACCTAGGCCAACAGAACAAAGAGGCAAATAAAGTGTAGTACTGAAGAGTTTTAACACGCTTTCCAAGAGCTGTAAAGGTCTGACTAAATAATGACAATTTTATTGTGTATAAATATGAAAGTTACCTGGGAAGCCCTGGCAGGAAACTCTGTCTCCAGGTACGGCTCCACTGGGGGGATCCAAGATCTCGACCTTCTCTGGAGAGCTGGCACATATGACCATGGCCTGGGACAACACACCTCTCATCTTAGCAAGCTTCAGGTTGCACAGAAGCACAGCCATACGGTTCTGCAACTAAAGATTGAGGAATTGAACACAAGACAGCTTCATTATGACTATGCTTACAGATTGGTACAGCATTCAAAGGCGAACTTCTTATTTGTAATGCTTTTATCGGTTAAACGGTATATTAAAAATGAAATATATTACGCATGACACCAGAAAATGAGAAACCACCCACAAAAGACTTCTTCCCAACTGTGTCCAATCCAGAAAAAAGCTCAAAGTTATGCAATGTTTTCCAACAAACAACATCTTGTACAATGCAGAAATAACATAATAATGGAATTATTAGTTTTTATGAACAGTCCCCTAGAAAATACTAAAAATGAATGAATAAAATAAGCGCTTTCATCTCATACACTTTCAAATCCTGTGCAAAATGAACTGTAAACATTCATTATTAATTCAACTGCAGGAATGCACTTAAACCAACTGTAATTCAGTCATAACCAGAGGGGGAACCCAAAATGATTAAATGCATGAAGGAAACAGATGCTTTTTATAGGTGTAATGAAGAACACAGCTAGGAATCCCCTAAACAAATCGTAAACTCAGCGTTCTGGAAAATAAAACGCAAGACTATGCAGTGAATACCAAATGGAGCAGGTTTATGGATCTGCATGAGGCGTGGTAGTACAGACGTTTTATATGAAACCGTAAAAGTGAAATATCCCCCTTCAAAATATTTTGACATAACACCTAATCAACAAGAGTTGCATTCATATATATGGCAAACAAAGATTGCTTTCAGGTACAGGTAGCGAGATTTACAGCATTACAAGTTATTTCTTTGACTATTCCAAAACATTTTCCAATATTGCGGTGTAAATATTTGCTCTTACAAAAATATGATTATGATTGTTTACTAAATTATATGATGTATGATACAATTTTGGTTATTTTGGTATGATTTGTAATATATATATATATATATATATATATATATATATATATTTTTTTTTTTTTTTTTAATTATATATATATATATATATTTAAAAAAAAATATGACTCATATTGCATATATTATCCAAAGATATTGCATTAGATCTTTTTGTCAACTTCCTTTTTAGTAAATGAGTGTACATGGAAAGATGATGCACACATTGTGTGTGTGTGTGTGTGTGTGTGTGTGTGTGTGTGAGTGTGTGTATGTGTGCACATGTCCAAGGACTTTAAGTGTGCAGACACACATTCACATATTTGCTCATCTAAAGGACTGGGATACTCCTGAACACTTAATATTTCTGTATTTTGGGGGGCCTGTGTAGTTCAGCGAGTATTGACGCTGACTACCACCCCTGAAGTCGCAAGTTCGAATCCAGGGCGTGCTGAGTGACTCCAGCCAGGCCTCCTAAGCAACAAAATTGGCCCGGCTGCTAGGGAGGGTAGAGTCACATGGGGTAACCACCTCGTGGTCGCTATAATGTGTGGTTCTCACTCTCGGTGGGGTGCGTGGTGAGTTGTGCGTGGATGCCGCGGAGAACTGCGTGAAGCCTCCACACGTGCTAGGTCTCCACAGTAATGCGCTCAACAAACCACGTGATAAGATGCGCGGATTGACGGTCTCAGACGTGGAGGCAGTTGAGATTTGTCCTCTGCCACCCGGATTGAGGCGAGTCACTACGCCACCACGAGGACTTAGAGCACATTGGGAATTGGGCATTCCAAATTGGGAATTGGGCATTCCAAATTGGGGAGAAAAAAAAAAAATCTGTATTTTATAGTCTAATCCATTCATTTCCAATGGCTTTTTGACAGGGAACACAGAAGGTGTAACAAAATGAAATAAAACAAATAAAATGTAAAGGGAATGGTCCACATTTAAATTTTTTGTGGTTTTAAATTCAATATGTGAAAAATGTCAAGGAATTTTATTCTAATTGGTTTAAGTAAATTAAATGTATATAAAAAAAAGTAATCCGGGTCAAAATAACATACATAAGGGTTAAGTAAACCAATAAATAAATATTTCTTTTTTTATTCAATAATAAAAACTAAAAACGTATAGTTGTTTGCTGCATTAATCTATAATTCAAGTGGCGTGCACTGATCGGCTAATTAATCACTACTTTTAATGTGGCTTATAGGGGTGGGTAAAAATATTGATTTTCAGATGCATCGCGGTCTACATTTGAACGATTTCGATATTGATTCTTAAATCCCAAGATCGGTGTTTTACTCTATGTGCAACCCTCTACTACAATGAGAGGAAACCACTCGCATTTCCATCCAAATTTCGCGCTATGCAAATAAAATGTATATATTTGGCAGCAGGTTGGTAAATGTTTACATTTCACTCACCAGTAATTGTGTAGTTTAGTGGTGTAGTATTCAACAGCGAGATCCTTTCACTGCATGTTGAGAGTAAAAGTTGTTCTGTGTAATGTGTGTGTGTGTGTCCAAAGACGAGATCCACGTGACCTATTTGTCATTGAATAAAAATATCTCTTTTAATACCCTCTCTGTTCTCTACAGTCAGTTATTGATAAAAAAACAACAAAAAGTAAAAATTTAACTCTAATAATGCATGGCACAGATGAGATAAAGCCATTCAAGTCTCTCTCGTTAACATGCGCTCATCTACAGATGCTCTTTACAGAAATGCCGGTTTTCTTAAAGAGACAGTACCGGTTTTTGCATGTATTCAAAAAATCTATGTAAATACTTGTAAATAGTACAAATTATACAATTAAACTATAAACATTATTATTAACATTACATTTAAATTATATATAAAATATAATATCTTATTTATTGATTGAATACGTGGAATTGTTCATTTTTAAAAAGCCAAAATGTGACCAAAATGATGAAAAACTAATAAAATAAAATTAGTAAAATTTATATTTTCATAATGTTCCTATTTAGAAGGTCCCCTGTATAATTAACAGCATTAGCTGGAAAAGAATTTCTTTTATATGTAAGCAAGAGGGACATTATAACTGAAATATACCCATATGAATCGATTTCAAATCGAATCGAGAGCTTCGAATTTCGGAATTGAGAAATCTGTATCAACTCCTAGCCCTAGTGGCTTATCCAATCAGCTCTATCTGTTTAAATATTAGTTTAACTGTTTTAAACAGTTTTTAACTCAAGTATTACATTATATAATGCTGTAATGAATGATCTTACCTTCAGGTTTGCGTCGATCAATTTCCAAATAAAAATGAGAAGAAGCATTACCACAAGGTTTTTAAAACATAAGGCATTCGGCAATTCAGACAATCTCCAAAACTGGGTTCAACGGTAAACACAGGTGTTTTGTAAAGAGGTAGAGGGGTTAGTACCTGCTCCAGAGGGATGCGTTTTACTAGACCACTGACAACGGTGTGCGGAACCGCTTCGCCAACATCCACCTGCTCAACGAAGAGAGAGTCGGCATCAGGCACTGATGATGCGGCCCACTCGCAGATCCAACCAAGACACATATACTTTCGCTTCTTCTTGAGGAGGAGCCACTACTTTCTTCTTCTCCTTCTCACCTGGACCAAAAACGTAAAGGAACAGAGAAAAGAATTCACTAACAAATTGTGTCACTTCGGTATTTTGGTGCAAAAAAACGCATCTTAATCCCTAACCAACCACACAAACCAGTATTTAAATTAAACCATTGTCATTTTCTCCAGCGCAAACATGCCTTCCTTCTTTTTGCCAATTGACATTGCGTTATTATCGTGTCCTGAGAAAGAGTAAATCTTCGGGATTTCAATCTTGAGCAAATTACTTTTCTTATGTTGAGTGCGATGGCTCTGATCACACATTTAGAAACGCAGAACTGGCAAAATCTCAGAATATAAGCTTCACAAGGATTGAAAGTTTCGATGCAACATTGCAAGAAAAAGATTCACAATATATATACATATGACTGTATCGGCACAGCCAATTCATTCTTGACGATTTTCCCCCAGAGTGTGACTTTATTTTGCACAGATATTTTCGTGTTTGAGACTCCACTGACAAAGATGGTTGTTTTTGCAAAAGTTCTGAATCATCATCTAGCACTCCGTAAATGTATGTGAAAAAGGGATGTTTACAGAGTCATTGTACTAAGCCCAGTACAATTTGTGTCATTCTGGTGTTTTATGGCATTACGTGTCCAACCAGAGGAAATGTGCTTTTAGTTTGTGAGGTGCTTTTTACACAACTCTTTGAAAGGTATTTTTTAGCTCAGATATTGGTCTCCAAGGACTTGTTGGGATACTTTTTAAAAGTCTACAAGTGGAAATTATACTGGTCTGTCAACCCTGTTCTGTTTCTGAGCTTTTCCCAAAAGTGCAAAACGGTTCAGCCAACAATGGCTTCAGTATGGCATTTGTTTCTTTTAATGCCTTGTCATTTGAAAATATTATGACTTTATCACCATTTCCAGAACTGAGGAGTGGGGGGCTTTCTTGGACAAACACTTCACCCTGCAAGTCTTCCAAAAGGTTACCTTTGTGCATATTCTAAGAGCTTTTGGAAACATTTATGTGATTTAATAAATCGCACAAGGCCATACCACAATTTCTATTTAAATTCGATTAATTTTTCTGTGCTTATTTAAAAGTCTGAATGTGCCAAGATTCCTCGATGCCTATATTTGAGAGGGCAAACAGTACTGCCAAAAAATAACATCCATGAAAGTGTAAGAGAGGCTCTAAGCTTCACCAAAAGACAACATTCATCAACACTGACGACGAAGAGAATTATGAAACTACGTTTGACATCTGGTCCATGATCTGTACTTAGATTTGAACAGAGCGTTCCCAAGTTGAAAGGACTCCAGTCAATTGAAATGACAGTAATTTTCATAATAAATAACCATAAAAGGGAAACTGATTCATTTCATCTGCTCTATTGTTTAGGGCAGGAACATCAAGAAATTTAACACCTTGCAGATGAAGGTGACGTCTACAAATCTGGTTCGCCTTCAGATTTGTTATAACTCAAATGGGTTAGACTTGAATTCACTCTTGACATTTGCTCCTTGTACCTTTATTCATTTTAACAATGCAATGTTGCACATACAATTTCTCTTTCTGGTACCTCTGTATCCTTGTTCACGTATCATGTGAAATACAGGGTTTTCTGGCTTTACATAGTCATGACAGGAGTTGACAAATTGGATATAACTTTGCAAAGACAGGGTTAAAGGAATGTTTCAGGTTCAATATGTATAATAATAATATTGAATAATATATATTCAATTTAATAGCATTTGTTGCATAATGTTGATCTATCTATCTATCTATCTATCTATCGTATTTCAACTTGTTTATAAAAAAAAAAAAAAAGAAGCAAAACTGCAGTTACAGTAAGGCACTTACAATGGAAGTCAATGGGGCCAGTCCAGAAACATTACATTACACACGGTTTAAAATACAACTTTACACAGAAACGGTTAGCAAGTGATTTTATCACACTAAAATCATGTTAACATGCATAACGTTTACATATTATGGCTATACTTTGAAACTGTGATTTTTATGTTAATGAACTGACCCTATTCACTTCCATTGTAAGTGCCTCACACACATGCAATTTTTGCTTTTTTTTTTTTTTTAATAAAGGAAGGATGTATTAAAAAATATTTTTTGTGGAAATCAACATTACGCCACAAATGCTGTTAATTGAGCTTATTGAACCTGGAACATTCCTTTGATAAGCAATATCAAACTAGTCTATAGTGGCTATCCTTTGGAAAAAGTGTGTATTTTAATGTTTATTTTCCTAATAATGTCTTGCCCAATAGACTTCCATTGTAAGCGCATTACTGTAAACATGATTTTTGCTGGTTTCTACAAACTGAGCAACGAGTCAAAATAATTTTATTTGTGGCAGAGGAACAGATGCTATCTATACGGATCAATATTTAAGTCTTTTTTTACTATAATCACCACTTTCAAACAGCCCTCCTAAGCACTCTTATCTCCTAAGAGTTATTCTTCTTTTAATTTTAGCGATTCACATTTTTGTGCATATCGCCACCTACTGGGCAGAGAGGAGACTGTATAGCAAAACAGGACTTAAATATTGACTCGCCCACACTTATCATATCACTTCAGAAGAAATGGATTTAACCACTGGAGTCTTATGGATTACTTTTATGATGCTTTTATGAACGTTTTTGAGCTTCACAGTTTTTGACCCTGTTGACTTGCAATGTATGGACCTACCGAGCTGAAATATTCTTCTAAAAATCTTAATTGGTGTTCAGAAGGAAGAAAGTCATACACATCTGGGATGGCATGAGGGTGAAATATTCCTTTAAAGGATTAGTTTACCCAAAAACGAAAATTCAGTCATTGTTTACTCACCCCAGTGTAGTTATAACCCTATATGACTTTCTTTTTCTTAACACAAAGGGAGAAATTGGGAAAAAATTTTGTGCTCAGTGATGTCATACAATGGCAGTTTTTTGGTGACTACCTCTTCAAGCTTCAAAAGAATGCAAAAGTATAATTCAGAAGTCTAATAAATTATTCCACAAGACTCATGATTGTTATAAAAGCATACGATAAAGTTTGGTGAGAAACAATATGAAATCTGCTGTATTATTTAGTGCAAATGTTCATTGACCGTTGATCTCCTGTGCGCGTTTGTGATAGAACACGAAATAAACAATTCACTCCTTGTGACATTGGGGCGTTCAAGCGAAAATCTTTTATCTAAAAATAGGTCTGTCACAGGGATAGTGACAACAGAACACAACACAGCTGCACACAAAACAGAGAATAGAGCTTACTAAACATGTCTGAAGAGTTTGAAGTCGAAGAATTGATGCATTTCTATGCCCAGCCTTATTTCTTTGAACGGTGCATTCCAAAATTAAACAGAAACATAAAGGAGGCTAGAGGCAGCCCCAGTCACACCGTGTCCTAACCTGATGGCAAATGGCATGCGATAAAAGGTATCTTTCCTATGTTAATCAGAGTTTTTGTCCTAACCAGCAGTGACGAGTAACAGTGCATTCTACTGGTCGCTTGTTTTCTATTTTTGGCATCGTGCAGGTAACTCCGTCCACTGTGAACTGGCACTGATCCAAAAACTTTCAAAAAAATAAGGCTGGGCATAGAAATGCATCAATTCTTTGACTTCAAACTCTTCAGACATGTTTAGTAAGTTCTGTTCTCTGTTTTGTATGCAGCTGTGTTGTCGCTAACGCTGTGGAGAACCTGTTTTTAGATAAACAAAATGAGTTTTCGCTTGAACGCCCCAATGTCGCGAGGGGCTGAGTGAACTGTTGATCTCGTGCCCTATCATGAACGCACACAGGAGATCAACGGTCAGTGAACATTTTCACTAAATAATACATTTGATTTCGGTTTGCTTCTCACCAAACCTTATTGAGCACAACATTTTTTTCCACAATTTCTCCCTGTGTTAAGAAAATGAAAGAAAGTCATATAGGGTTAGAACAACACAGGGGTGAGTAAACAATGACAGAATTTTTATTTTTGGGTGAACTATCCCTTTAAGCTTTTCAATTGTGCTCAATATACTTTTTTTTTTTTTTTTTTTTAACTCAAATTAAAAACATAAAACAACAAATAGAGCAGATTTAAATATTTATGATTGGGAGTAGATTCTCCAAAGTACTACGCTTTCTACTAATAAAAAAATAAAAAAAGCTCTGTGTTAGCCAAGTGTAACTGGTGAACTTTTCTGATCTTCTGACCATGTTTTGGATTCCAATTCAAACGAATCAACAGAAAAGTCTGGCAACTTTGCCACTGCACATCTGATAACTATTTTAAAGGAATAACTATTGCAAAAAGAACAGATAAAAATCATACTAATATTCCAAGAAGTAAGATTACCCTTTTTCTCAGCTTTCATCTTTTTGGTGGCATCATTGTCTTTGGATGGTGGGGTTTTTGTGGCTGGAGCAGCAGGGACAGAAGGGGCTGCTGGGGCAGGTGGCTCTGGGGCTGTCGGTTTAGACACACACAGGATTCTGGTCTGTGCTTCTGGCACTTCCTTCACTGACAACAAACAAATCACATTATTTTACATTGTTATTGCCAGAAATAAAACATTGTGAATTGTAAATGCTAATTTTATTTGTCTAATAGAGCCGTTCAACATGGGAGGCTATTTCGCCATGGGTTCCCTCTTGATGAAAAGCGTTTTCAGATTTATGAGTTAAATAATAATAAAGTATGTGGTAAATATTACTTGAAGCGACTTTCATGTTTTGTTCTACAACATAAATTACACACAGTCATACCTCAAATGTGAATTTTGAAGTGCTTTTAAAGATTAAGTTGCTAACAAGCTGCTATGTAAGAACTACAACTGTTAATTGACAATCATTCATTAAGCACAGATGTTATTTTACTCATAAATCAAAAAGCATTTTTAAAAAAAAAAATCATTGGAAATTCCTTGGGGAACCCATAGCTTAAACATGCTAATTTTCCTCTGGGCTTTAGGACTACAAACTGAACAGCTCAATTATAAAGACAATGTGGAGTTGTTTAAAGCTGAAGTATGTAACTTTTTCAGTGTTAAAATACTTTTTCCTATCCCAACTTAATATGCACAACTATAAGTAAGCCATTCATAGGTTAATTTTCTTGAAAACTGTAAACATTGTTTCTCTGTAGCGCTATAAAAATTCCTTGGTTTGTTTTGAGCGACCCACTTTAAGAGACACAATAACATTGACTCGACCAATGCCGCAAGTTGGGGGCGGGACTATCTGTTTGTTTGATCAACGTCATATTTATTATAATTTTTTTAATTATAATTTTTACAATTCCATTAGGTGGCGCAGAAATTACATACTTCAGCTTTAACCTTGTGCGACCCCACGTCCACATGCGTGGCTGTTGTATTTTGCGTTCGCTATACGCAACGCATAATTACATTTCATTTAAACTGACTGATCTCAGTTCAGGAGACTCTGTGCTGTCAGTTAAGGGTTAAACTTTCGACGTATGGAGTCATGTGACAAAACAGCATGGTTAGGAGTGTGTGCTTGGCTGAAATGACAAAAAAAACTACTGTACCTCTGGTAAGAAACCTAATAAATTTTTAACATTGAAACCAGTTTGAGTCAAAATATATCTAAAAGAGTCTCTATTTTCAACCAATATGCCATTTTTAAAATTTGAGCATGAATTTAACGTGAAACGGCACGCTGTTAAACACAACGACCACATTTATGAACTGTATGCTCAGTTTTAGATAAAATATCCTATATTTACTGTGCATTATCACATTGAGAATCAATGGATGCATCCAAAAACTGGAAAATGTTGCTTTCAGAGGCTTTATATGGAGTTAGGATGAAAATAAGGTGCATTTCAAACTGTTCTGAGACCAGTGCAGACACACAGCACACTGGAGGTTAAGTCATTCACTAAATAGGGAGCAAGGGACCATACAATAGCTCTCTATGCAGCTAAGTGCATTCACTCCAAACTTCCTATTTAATGTTCAGTTTCAGGCTGCAGATGATGTTTGGAACACTCAACATGTTTGGCAGACATGGGACAATGGTAATTAGTACATAGATTCAGAATTTATAATGTATAATTTTATTTTAATATGGTGAGCAGTGATTGGATGATGCTGGCCAATACTTTGTATCAGAATTATTTATGCTAATTTCTGATGTAATGTCTGTAACACCTCAAAAACATGACTAACCAACACTACTGGAAACATAAACAATTTGATGGAAAAAAAAATCTGACTTTTTATAGCTTGGTATTATTTAAAATTTCACAATTTAGTCTCACTGTCCACATATGAGGAAATCAATTTTTAGGAAAACTATTTGGTCTAAAAACTCTTTTATTTTTATTTTGCATGTTTGCATGTTTCTTAGGGGCTACTAGTTACAATTTAAAAAGGGGAATGGAAAATGAACACAGCAGTTACGCAGGGGTCTCAGAAGGCTAAAGTCAACATGAAGTAATGTTCGCAACTCATAGTTTCATAATCTGATGCATTTCCAAGTTAAACAGGATATTCAACAAGAACAAAATGAAGGGTGGGACTTTATTTTATCAATCAGGAATTGACTGGATCTTGAAAAGTGGTCTCTATGTGACAAGTAGTTGGGGTTGAAATTTGAGGAATTTGTGACGTCAAGTGAAAAAGAAAGTCGTTTTTGAGTCGGAGCAGGTTATTACATTTAGAGAAGCAATTGTGTATGGTTCAAGATTTCCTATGAATGGTGATGATGTACCTCCTTTCCTTTTCCAGAAGTTGTCTCTTCAGTTCCTCAATGTCCTTCTTGAGTTTGGCTTTCTCCACCATTAGCTTCTTCTCTTCTCTAACGGTGGCCTGCACAACTACACCAAACAACATATTCATCACAGGGATATTCTCAACGTTACCATTTACTGTGATTATTGAAAATCAATTAGAGGGGGCAAATACTGCCCTGCATATGTAACTGTTTGTGGGCAGAAAATTACGGTACGCTTTGCGCTTCCAGGTCTCCAACTTACTGTCTTTCTCCTTCAGCAGCTGGACCTGCTGTTTGAGGTACTCAATGATCTGGTCGATCTGGTCGGCCTCTGCCGCCTTCTGTTTCAGTCTCAGGAGTGAGGGTGTGTGGCCTCACATCTTGAATAGGGATCGAACCAGGAACCTGGAAAACAAGTCAAGAGAAAGATCAAACGCCACAGGAACTCTTAATAATCACTCATAAACATTTTCAAAAAAAGGAAAGAGAACCCATAAGGACACCCAATTCCTTTTTGGGAACACACACGCCACTTTAGCATCAAGAGGGCACGACCTCTTTAAATGAGATCTTTTAGATCTTTGGTGCATGTAAACATGAGGTGTTTTGGCAAACTGTACACGGTTCTTTAATTTGAAATTTAAACCGAGTTGTAGCCAAGTTTCTGTCCTGGGAATTATTTTGAAAGGTCTGACACTAGCCAGATGCTCCAACAACAGATATGCGGACTGCCAAACAATATGAAAACCTCATCAAAGTATAAATCCTGCATTCTAATTTCAGTCGTTGAAGTAGCAAACCCTGCTTCTGATTGGCACTTTAGTACCTTTAGACTTTGTTCAGACAGGCACCAAAAATCTGAGAAACAAAATTCTAATTTTCACTGAAATATTACCAAAATTCAAATGACATTCAAATTTTAAAGACATTTTTATCCGAATATTCGAATTTCAATTTGACAGCCTTAGAGTACAACTCAAATCCATTTAGTCTTTAGTAGTCTGAACAGCAAAAAAAAGGGATGTTTACAAACCCAGATTTGAGATGTTAAATATTATTTATTAGTATTGTAATAATTAAATTATAATTATTATAATTAAAATCAGAATTTTTAGAATTTGTGCAATTTTTAACTATCAAATCGGATTTCAAGTAGAGGTCGACCGATATTTGATTTTGCCGATATTGATAATGACCAATTGATATTCAAATCGATTAACTTAGAAAAACTTTCTTATTCACAGTAGATCATCAATATAGTGGCAAGAAAAAGTATGTGAAGCAAACTCAAAATAGCACTCAAACATTTTGAGTTTGCTATTCACAAGAAGCATCTGCTGACGTGGACCAACACTCGCAAAAAAGAGATCTACGATCAAGAATTCTTGCTTTGCATAAAGCTGGAAAGGGATACAAAGTTATCTCGAAGAGATATTCATCTGTCCACAGTTAGACAAATTGTCTATAAATAGAGATGATTTAGTACTGTAGCTACTCTCCATAGAAGTGGCCGTCCAGCCAAGATGACTCAAAGGGCACACCGCAGAATGCTCAATGAGGTAAAAAAGAACCCTAGAGTGACAGCTAAAGACTTGAAGGAATCATTGGAACTGGTTAACATCTCTGTTCATGAGTCTACTGTAAAGAAAACATTAAACAGGCATGGTGTCTATGGCATGACACCATGAAGGAAACCGCTGCTTTCTAACAAAAACAATGCTGCACGCCTGACGTTTTCCAAAGACCACACTGACACTCCACAACGCTAAAGGGAAAATGTTTTGTGGTCTGATGAAACTAATGTTGAATTGTTTGGGAAGAACACGCAGCACTACGAATTCCCAAGTTTATGAAGATATCCTCTGAATAATGCCAGGGTGGCTGCACACTAGCTGAAGCTCAGTAGAAATTGGGTGATGCAGCAGGACAATGACATTGAAGTAAATCCACTAAAGAATGGCTTCAAAAAAGAAAATCCACCTTTCGTGGTCCAGTCAGAGCCCAGACCTTAACCCAATAGAGATGTGGAATGACCACAAGAGAGCCCTTCACACCAGTCATCCTAAGAATATGACTGAGCTGAATCAGTTCTGCAATGAAGAATGGTCCAAAATTCCTTCTGAACATTGTGCAGGTCTAATCCGCAGCTACCGGAAATGCTTGGTTGAGGTTATTGCTGCCAAAGGAGGACAGGCCAGTTAGCACTGGCTAAGAGTTAGAAGTTTGCGGCACCTGTGACAACAATGTACAATCAATCACAGCTGTTAAACTAGTCAAATGATTATTCATTTTTATTTTAACTGTGAATGGAGAAAAATAATAATAAACAAAGTTAAAGCAAAACAAAAAAAAGCAAAAAAGATTGGATTCTTGTGCAGTGTGAACAAAGCCTTAGGTCACATCCACACCAATACATTTTCGTTTGTAAACATACATTTTGCTACGTTTGCACCTCTCATCCACACTGGAACAGCGTTTTCCTCTGCAAAAAATTGAGACTTCTGAAATGCTCTCTATTACCGCATACTTTGGAAACTGATGACGTTAGGAAACGAAAAACTGAGTTTTAAATGAAAAAGGTTTTGTGTGGATGTGGCCTTACACTGTTTTTAACCATAAGTGATAGCCATCAACAGAAACTTCAGAATGCTGTTGATAATCACTGGGTCAAGTTGATCGCACAAATTTCCCAACAAGGAAGGGGAAGAAATCAAACCATATGCTGTATGAATGTGTGTGTTCTTTTGTTCACAGATTTTGGACAAAAAACTCAAATTGCATCAATGTCCTCCCTGTCCTCACCAATGCTATAATAGTGTTTGTGATGGAGGAATCCTCTTTGGCTCTAGATGGGATCAAACAACAGCAAATTCCCATTGAGTCCAAAGACTAAAGGAACATGGTAAAGAAACACGGACATTACAGATCTGGCTCCAACTCATCCGCTGCACACAAAAGAACTAAGGGAATTTTTACAAGGCGTAGGAAAAGAGCAGAACACATAATAACACATAGAGCAGGGTGGTGCTGGAAACAACAGCTGGCTCGTGATGAAAACAAGCGTTCAGATGAGGAAATTAGAAACATAAAAAAGCTGGAGTTGATAATATTGTGGATCAAAGTCTCTTCTTTTTGAAGTTCTTGAACTGCTTTAAATGGGACTGTGGTGGAAGAATTCATGAGCACCATGCCAGTACTGTTTTCATTTGCATAACCCTTGAAAACGAGTCTCGGGATGAGTTGGGACCCAAAACATTTACCAAAAACCATCCAAAAAGCATTGTCACTGCTTTCACATTAAGCCATGCATCGATAATCATACCCACCACATAACAGTCAATAATCATGAATGTTAGCCATGCAATAAATGTAAAATTTGCTACAACTACAATCAAAATACAACAATTTGCAACAGACACCTTGTTTAACGGGATAATTCACCCAAATATGAAAATTCTTTCATAATTTACTCACCCTCATGTAGTTCCAAACCTGTATTTTTGTCTTTCATTGAACACAAATGAAGATGTTAGGCAAAATGTATGGGACTGACAGTCTCAGTCACCATTCACTTTCATGGCATGAAAAAAAAAGAAAAAAGAAAAAAAGAGCAGCATCAACATTATTCAATATTTCTTGATGTTCCACAGAATAAATGAAGGTATACGGGTTTGGAACAATATTAGGGTGAGCGAATGAGTAAATGATGACAGAATTTGTATTTTTGAGTTAACTGTCCCTTTAAGCCTGATCTGAATCTATCATCCGCAAAAGTAAAAAGATTCAATTGTTTTCTTTTGGGTGAGTCTTTAAGGAATTCTATGTCATCATTAATAATTGGGACTGATTTAATACTAACCCATTTATAAACTGAAAACCCTGATATTGATTGAGTAAACTCTCTCCCTAAATTTAATTGAGTAATGGCGTCTCCAAAACGTGTGTAATTATGTTAACTTAATTTGGTGTTTATATAGAATGATCTTAACTATTTAAGTTAAGGTAACTAGATGCACGTAGACTTAACTCAGATTTGCAATTTAAATGTTGTTGTTTCTACTTAATAATCTTAATTGAATTTTGAATTGACTCAAATTTAGGTCATGCAGTAACACAGCTTAAATAATGAAGATTACATTTATTATAGGTCAATTATTAAATAAATGTATTTCTCCACAGAAATGCATATATGCCTGTACTTCAGTTGCACATGCACAAAGAAAACTGAGATAATGTTAATGGGGTCCAACTTGACCAAAGGGAACAAAGATCACCCTAATGGTGACATCACACAAAACAACTATTTGCAACAAAACAACATAAATAATACTACAAAAGAGCTAAACCCTCTATAACTTATTAATAACAACTATTCAACTATTTATATGCCCCCATATGTTCCCTTTGTCCCAGGAAACATACTTAAATAACTGAAGCGCAAGGCATTTCCCATAGCCTCAATATTGTACACAATAGTTTGAGTTATTAACACTTAAAATCTTAAGCCTATGGATTTTGAAAAAAAATAAAATAAATAAAAAAAAAAATAAGTTCAAGGAACTTGAGTTATGAGCCCAAAACTTGGCATTTCAAGTAATGTTTAATTAAGACAACTTGGTTTTTAAAGTAATAACAACATTAGGGTTTACAGTGTATAATAGTTAGTCAATTACAATTGCATCTGAAAAAAAAACAAACAAAAAATAAATAAAATACAATTATACGCATTGTACTGCTTTAGGGGGTCAATAAAATTAGAGGAATAATAAATGATGTCTTCAGACTGGGTATTGTGAGGCAAAGGGTCTGTAAAATGGTTTTCTTTTAACACCAACTTAACATCTCAAGTTTTAAGATTGCTGTCTTGTCATGCACTTCCACAGCGGAGCTACAGCTTGACAAACAAAGTGGTGAAATCTGGAACTGTGTATTTTATCACCACATGCTTTCTAACAAGAGTGGAACCAACAGATTTATGATACTTAGTAATACTTACAACACCTCCTTGCATTAGTGCAATAAATTGATCTGTGACTCGTAAAAGAGGGCTGTTTTTAGGCAACAGGAGCCTATTAAAGTTCATTAGAACAAGGCATTTATGTTATTTGTGGCCTCAATAATATATATAAAGTTTTTGTAGTACATAATAATGGCTTAGAGGTGCACTCAGTAGGCTAACGTTTTATTCCTAAAGAAATTAATTGTACTTTTAAAATACATGTATAAAATCATGACCACTCGCATGAGATGAAGACTCCAGTCATTTCAGTAACCTTATAAAAGCTGTTTTATTCTACATGGAGAGGGTCCCCTCATGGGGGCTGCCATGTTCGCAGTTGTCAGTGTGATCGGTGCAAGTCCAAGATGATGACGACAAAAATAAATAAATAAATAAATAAATAAATAAATAAATGCTGAGTGCACCTTTAAGACAATCAACCCAAAGGAAGAAACAACAACAACTGAATCATAATTATTATAATATATAAGTGCGTTCCTACTTTGAATCCAGAAACAATATGTGCCTTTAGCAGTTCTGAGACGGATACAGGAGCATCATTACTGATGGCATTATTAATATCTGTATATGGACACACACACACACACACACACACACACACACACACACACACACACACACACACACACACACACACACACACACTGCTGACTGTCACTTCACATGTCACTCATAACATCATGAGCCGGCTCGTGTTACTCGATAACAGCTCTATTACAACTGCTGTAACTACATTTCTAAGCCATTACATACACAAACCATCAATACTCACGAACGGAAATCTCTATATGTGTTCTAGTACTCACATAAATCGGATCGTCTCTGTACTGTAAATCACACAGCAGCACACTCGCTCCCCTGACCGGTGTCGCGTACTGATGACGTCACGGTCACGTGTGGTTCAGCTGTTTACAGTAGCAGGAAGAGTCTACTGAGCTATCAAAATCACAAAAACATATCTTTGAAATTATAAGTGGAGACGTGAATCAAATGAACAATGTTCCACTTCAACTAAACAGGTATGCTGTTGTTATTATTTTGCATTTGTGATTCACTGTTCAAATAATGAGGTTTTGGAAGCACCAGTAATTGGGCGGCATTCATCCATGTATGCATATGCATGCATCGACATTTAAAAACTGTTGTTATAGTTTTTATGTTTTAGTTTATGATCCTGTCCGACTACAGAATACATGAGAATGTATATATATATATATATATATATATATATACATACATACCTACACACACACACACACACACACACACACACACACATATATATAAATGTGTATATGTGTGTGTGTGTGTGTGTGTGTGTTATATATACAACCGTTAAAATAATTTAGCATAGTTTACTATAGTAGCACTACTTTTAATTACTATGTTGTTAATTTTTAACACACTAAAAGTACTAATAGTTATCCTAAATAATAAAAAAAGATAGTTGACTCAACTTAAGCTTTATTTTTGACTATTCTTACTAGTTTTAATTAAGTTACCATTACTCTCTAAACCCTAAAATTGTCATTAATAGAAAAAATGAAGTGGTCCTAATTAAACAGTACTTGAAATGCCACATTTTGGAATCATAACTCAAGTATATCCATTCTTTAAACTTTGGCTTCGAGTACAACTACCTCAAAATGATCAAGTACAAAATTGTGGTTCTTTTGGATACCCATAATAAGCCCTTGCATTTGAATTCATTATGTATGTTTGTTCAAGACAAGGGAACTTATAATAATAATTATTAAAAAATTAATATAGTTTTGATTCTTAATATCTATTGTTGTTGTTTTGTTGGTTGCTAGTTGTGATTTGTGTGAAGTCACCATTAGGGTGAATAGTGTTACCTCTGGTGAACTTGGCGCCTGTTAAATTTAAGTCATTCTTCTTTTTGCATTTGTACTTTATAAAAGTACAGATTTATGTGAATTAATAAGTACTGAGGAGAATCCAATGTGCCATAATATGGCTATCCTAGATTCCAGTCATAATTTCCCTTATACTGTACAAGATGTGCTATAACTCAATTTAAATAATTAAAGAAAAAGAACGATACCTTAATCACAGATGAGTTAAGTTTATTTGTAACTAGTAAACTGTACTTAAATAATTAAGTTAACTTTACTTGGGCCACATAAGAATGTTTACTTAGAAAAAGCATGCAAACCTGTTGCCTTAAAAAAATCTAAGTAAGGTCAACTAATTAAATTTTACAATGCATTAATTGTAGAAATCACAACAAGAATGGACAATGTAAATAAAAGTCTTAAAAAATAATATTGTTCTACATGACAATAAATAAAAGTGATTCATCCTAAGGAGGCAATAATATGAGAAGTTCTGCAATGCAATACAAGTAGTGGTGAAAGAAGATAGAAGACAGTGCATTAGTTGGAAAATAGTAGTGCACAAACACAACTCTGGGTGCTGCTATGCATGAACCAATTTTCTTATTTTTTTCTCTTACTCTTCTGTAAATTTTCATGAGGGAAATTATTGAGATATATGTAAGGATGCATTTAAAACTGTCTATTATCTTTTCTTGTGTCAGCGTGTTTGTTAGGCATCAGACGCGCCATGCAGCCCCTCAGAGATGCTGAGCTGGGGGCCTCCACCTTCTTCGCCTCTCCTCTTCCTCATGATGTGTGCGGGAGCAATGGTCTTCCTCTTACGCCCAACTCCATCAAGATCCTGGGGCGCTTCCAGATCCTCAAGACCATCACCCATCCCAGACTGTGCCAATATGTGGACATCACCAGAGGAAAGCACGGTATGGCTTTAGTTCTTTATTGCCTGTTGTGTCTCAGTAAGGGGTTTCCCATTGTGATAATATTAATATAAAATGAGAATATCTAATGGATGACTGCTGTTTCCCAAGTTCATAGTGTCTAGTGTTTGAAATTGGAAGTTTGGAATGGAGATGTCGTTTTGTTAAAGACACCTCAAAATGGCTTGATGAGTTTAATTTCCTGTGTGCTGACGTGTTTCCTGTTGAAGGGCAAGTCCCCCCTTTTTCATTTTTTGTCACAGACCAATATCATTTACATTTGACCTTTTTATCCAAAGCGACTTACAAAAGAGGAATAATACATCATAAGCGATTCAACTTAAGGAGACAGCATTACGAAAAGTGCTGCATTACAAAGTTTCACTTGCATCAGAATATTATTATCCAAGACAGATTAGAGTTCAACAAAAAAATTTTTTTTTAATGAGTGAATGGTTAAGTGCTCATGGAAAAGATGTGTCTTTAGCTGTTTTTTGAAGACAGAGTGTGACTCTGCTTCATGGATGGAGTTGGGAAGGCCATTCCACCAACGAAGTACAGTGAAACCGAAAGTCTGGGAAAGTGATTTGGTGCCTCTTTGTGTTGGTACAACAAGGCGCCACTCATTAGCAGACCGCAGGCTTCTGGTGGGAACGTAGCTCTACAGGAATGATTTTAGGTATGCTGGAGCAGACCCAGTGACTGTTCTGTATGCCAGCATCAGAGCCTTGAATTTGATACGTGCATCAACCGGCAGCCAGTGGAGAGAGACAAAGAGTGGTGTAACATGTACTCTCTTTGGTCCGTTGAAGACCAGATGTGCTGCTGCATTCTGGATCATTTGCAAGGGCCTAATTGTGCATGCAGGGAGGCCTGCAATCTAGTCTAGTTATAACAAGTGACTGAACAAGAAGTTGCGTGGCATGTTCAGATAGGAAGGGTCTTATTTTCCTGATATTGTAGAGTGTAAATCTACATGATTGTGCTGTCTTTGAGATGTGGTCTGTGAAATTGAGTTGGTTATTGATGATTACCCCTAGATTTCTGACCGTTTTGGAAAGCGTTACTGTAGTTTAACCCAGCTGATCGGTGATGTTGTGTTCAACAGCAGGATTGACTGGAAAAACAAGGAGCTAAGTCTTCGCTAGGTTAAGTTACAGGTGGTGTTCCTTCATCCAGTCCGAGATGTCTGCCAAACAGGCCGAGATTCGAGCAGTCACCATGGTGTCGCTGGGCTGGAAAGACAAGTAGAGCTGTGTGTCATCAATGAAGCAATAGTAAGAGAACCCATGTGCTTGAATGATGGGCACCAGTGATGTTGTGTATATACAGAAGAGAAGTGGCCCAAGCACTGAGCCCTGAGGTACCCCAGTAAGTTTCTGATGTGACTTGGACACCTCACATCTCCAGGCTACCTTGAAAGACCTACCTGAGAGATAGGTCTTAAACCAGTCAAGTACAGTTCCTGTGATGCTCAGAGTAGAGAGGGTGGACAATAGGATCTGATGGTTATCAAAGACTGCAGAAAGGTCCAGTACAATCAGGACAGTTGATCTGGATCTAGCTCTCGCCTGTCTCAGTGACTCTATGACAGACAGCAGGGCAGTTTCAGTGGAATGTCCACTTTTGAAGCCTGACTGATTGTCATCCAGCAGCTTGTTCTGCGAGAGATAGGCAGAGATCTGATTGAAAACTACCTTTCGTGTTTTCGCCATGAATGGGATGAGAGAGACTGGTATGTAGTGTTCTACTTGCATGGGGTTAAGTGCAGGATTTTTAAGCAGCGGGGTTACTCGAGCCTGCTTAAATGTGGTGGGAAAAGTGCCTGTAAGTAGAGATGTGTTAATTATGTTTGTAAGTGCAGGTATGATGGATGGAGAGATGGCTTGGAGAAGGTGGGAAAGAATAGGATCAAGGGGGCAGGTGGTGGGGTGGTTGGATAGGAGGAGTTTAGAGCCCTCAGTTTTTGTCTGTTTTCCTGTAAGTGAAATACTTAAATATGTACAGTATATCTGCTAAAATAAATATTCTAGTAAATACTGTAGATAGCCTCAAAGCTAACAGGCATAAATTGAATGGGACAAAAATACATTTTTGATTTCATTGGGTATTTGAGTTGATGGTAGTTGTAATGCCACAATTTTTAGCAGTTCATAGGGTTGAAATGTGTCCACGTGCCTTATCTTTTTAATGACGTGACATTTGGTTCTAAGTCTTGTTCTGTTGTTTCTGTTTTTACTTTATCCTCTTTTATCCTTGTGATGTTTATCACTGCGGTTTATTGACATTATTCATCTGCAAATTCCGGCTGTGAGAATGTTTCTTTTTATCTTTGGGTGATTTATGGTTATGTTAGTCCAGTATTTCTCATGGACAATATTCTTTGTATCATGCATGATTACTCGGTGAGAAGACATCCCTTTGAGATCAATCAAACAAGATTTGTTTGAAGTCCTTTATGACATTTAATTGTTGTAGGACATGTTATACATATTTATTAGTGGTATAACTTCCTTTCATTTTTAAGAAATGAATTCCAGTGCAGGTCATCATCTCGCTGGAGGGACATTTTATTTCCGAGGATATCGACTGGGTTATTAATGTCTTTCCTCTTCAAAGAGCCAAAGTTCTTTTTTTAGACTGTGCTGATTCGGATTTTTTTGTTGAGTGTACTTGATGAGATAAAACCGATGGTTAAAGCTTCAGTAATATCTGTATAAGTGGATTTTGATTAGGTCAGAAGAACATATTAATAGAATATAAAGGGAAAATAGGAGGTTAATTATGAAATTACCAGTATTATTTTTACACGCACATCATTAGGGTCTCTGGAACCCCAAGCATAAAAACAGTAAAGTCCACCTTAACAAAACACAGATACATTTTGAATTTCAAAACAACACAAAAAATGTTATAAAGGTTATGTGTAGATACAATTTTAGATTGTTAGCCTAATACAGCAGACCTAGTAGTTGGCATGGACTCATGCTTAATACAAAAGGAGCTATTTCTAACTTGTATACTTGTTGTCTTGTCATTTTGCAGAACGGCTGGTTATTGTGGCTGAGCACTATGAGAAAAGCCTGAAGGATCTGCTGAAGCAGGGGAAACCAGTCAGGTAACCCATGCACGATCTAAAGCGTGAAACAGAATATAAACAGGTGCTTCGTGCACCATTTTTGTTATGAGGGGGCACCGGTGGCAGTCCTGACTCATTCAGTGAAATAGGCAAGATAAAACATGACCAAAATTTTTTTTTTTTACATTTTTTAACTACTTAAATTACATTTAGTTATATTTGTAAGCATTAGGCATGTTGGTTTAGAGTTAAGTTTTCGTTTCTCATGCAAGAGCATATTCAAATCAATCAAATAACTTCTTTTGAGTTCCACGGGAAAAAGGTTACATACAAGTTACTTTGAGTGACACTGAGTGAATGACCCGGGGAAGGTGCGACTCAGTGGACTGACCAAATTTAGACAGGATTTTAGACAAACACTTTTTTTTTACCAACAGTAATTGTGCGCGTGCCCCCTCAGTTTAAATGGGCAAGATGTTTCTGATTATAAGAGTGTGTGGATAGTTGGATTACCGTTGTGGTGGAATGACACAACAGTTAAATTCTTGTGTCATGTTTAATTATGGGCTGCTTGCTTTTATGTAGACCCGATGTTAATTTTCAAACATGTTGTGTGAAACTGAAATTAGAATTACAGCATGTTTATGTATATAAATCTCTCTCACTGATGAATTTCCATTCGGTGACTTCTGAGGCATGTCGTATTTGAATCATATTCAAACTATCAATAAAGGACCAAAAGTACCCTAGTGTTTTGGACATGGTACCATGATAACACCAAGGTGTTTTGTATATCTACCATGGTTATACCATGGTATTCTTTGAAGTACCTTAGAGTACTATCTGATATCATCACTAAACCATGGTACTGCCACAGTATTTTTTATTTTTTTGGAAGGGGTATTTGAACTGTCAGGTCCTGACACATGCACTTCTGAATCCACTCAGTATAAAACTGTAGTGGTCAGCAGTTTTATAATAATAAAAAAAAAAAAAGATGTTGAATATATTGTAGGTCAACAGATCCATTGCTTAAAAGTCTTAAAAGCATTTGATCATAGAGTGTGTTATCTTTGGCCTGACAATGTCCCACAATATTGGGCCAGTGTATTGTGTTTAGTGTTTTGGGTTCTAAATGAGACTGCAGTTTAGTTTATTTGAAAGAGAGTTTGGAGTAAAAGGTGTTTTACTGAGCCAACAATTTATACAATTACTGATAGATTATTACTCAAGTACATTCGCATTTCCTAAAGGAAATACCAGTGCTTGCAAGGCAGCAGTACAAAAGTGTTTAGGGTTTACATTTACATTAATGCATTTGGCAGACGCTTTTATCCAAAGTGACTTACAGTGCCCTTATTACAGGGACAATCCCCCTGGAGCAACCTGGAGTTAAGTGCCTTGCTGAAGGACACAGTGGTGTTGGCTGTAGGGATTGAACCAACAACTTTTTGCTTACCAGTTCAGTGCTTTAGTCCACTACGCCACCACCACTCCAAATGAGTTGGCTGCAAATGAGAATCAACATAGTCACTGTGCAGTACAAAGGCGGACATACAGTAAATGGTTAAACATATGCAAGACAAGACCAATCACAATTCAGTATGCAAATGATGCCTATTATGATGACATCATCCCATTATTACATTTTGAATGCTGAATATTATCAATGTTAATCAAAAAAATTCCAAATTTAATCTTAAGTTTCTTAAACTAAAAAACTAAACTAAAAATGTTTACTAAAACCAAAAATAGATTGCACACCTAAGGCTGAATTTACCTACAAAACAGTTTGCATGGCACCTGTACAATAAGCAGTCCTGACTGTTTGAATTGCCGAAATTGAATATTTAGAATCAGAGGTTTAGAACAAACACTAACCAGAATGTTCGAGAAATATCAGTACAGTGTTGCCTTGCAAGCACTGTATTACTAAAGACAAGGAAAAATGACTGTGTAACAAGGGTCGTTGTTGAGTGGAAAGGAGGAAGCTGGGACTGGCTTGAACTGAAACACAACATAAAACTTTGCTTTTCAGCAGAACACTGACACACAGACAAACACACAAACAGCTCCATGTGTATCTCTCTCCCGCTGATTGGGGCAACTCAGCGCCAGGCCTTCACCCTCACAGCCCGGCCACGCCCTCCTCCTCGTCAGAGACTGAAACCAGGAAAGCTTTAATTTTTTACAAAAACATCAAATCATAATTTCCAATCAGTTGTTAGAAAATCTAGCGTTATTTTACCCCCCACTGAATAATGTCTCCTGATCTTTACCGAGGAACATGTTTCTCATCATGCATATGTTTTCCACAAGCTTCTAGTCAGAAATAACTGTTCTAAGATGTAACTGTTTCTAAGAAATTACTGTTTCTAAGATGTGTTTCATGCAAAACATGCACAGCGAGATCAACATCAAAACCATTTCCAGTAAAAGGACAAGAGGAACGTTCCATTCTGCACACACTGATTAGAGTCATTTATTAGTAATTTATTTGATCATCCTAATTTTTTTTTATTACGTACTCATAACCATAAACACTTCCAGATTATGTCTTTGATGGGGAAAATTACAAATCCTGCATTGGTCAGTTATAAATTTAAATCTTAACTTAATTCTAACATGTTTATATTTATTAAATGAAATACAGTAAGAATTTATTCATAAAATCTCAGTTTCTGTACTGTTGATGACCACAGGAATGTGAGCTGTAGGGAAATCGTCAAAGAGAAGGTCATTGTGTCACGGTCCTGTCATTTTGTCAGGTTGGGTTTTTGTCTGACAGGACCGTAACATCATTGCCCCATGTTCTGTCTTGTGTTTTGTGTCCTGTCTTTTTGTTGAGTGCACAGGTCCGAGTGTGAGTTACCGCCGTGCGCTCTTCGGTAATGTCACAGTGCTGTCACTCTGTCAGGTTGGGGTTTTGTCTGACGGGACCGTGACATCATCATCCCATGTCTTGTGTTTCGTGTATGTTCTTTGTGTGAGTGCACGTGTCCGGTTGTGAGTTACTGCCATGTGTTCTTTGGTCGGTTTTGTTTCATGTCCGGAACATGGTGTCTGGATGCTGAGAAGCCGGGCACCTGCTCCACAGTTGCTGCCAGCATCCACGGCCACAGAGGCCATTCCCCTGCTGCTGTCAGCGTCCACGGCTACGGCCATGGAGGCCGTTCTCCTTCCAGTGTTCACGGCCACGGAGGCTGTTCCCCTGCCGCTGCCAGCGTCCACGGCCACGGAGGCTGTTCCCCTGCCGCTGCCAGCGTCCACGGCCACGGAGGCTGTTCCCCTGCCGCTGCCAGCGTCCACGGTCATGGAGGCTGTTCCCCTGCCTGTGCCCATGACCACAGAGGTCATCCCTGGTCACTGTCAGTCCTCACAACCATGGATGCTGTTCCCCAGTCCATGTTGGTCTTCACAGCCACAGAGTCTGTTCCCCAGTCCATGTCGGTCCTCACAGCCACGGAGGCTGTTCCCCATTCCATGTCGATCCTCACAGCCTCAGAGGCTGTTCCCCATTCCATGACAGTCCTCACATCCATGGAGGCCACTCCTCAGTCTCTGTTGGTGCTCACAGCCACAGAGGCTGTTCCCCAGTCTCTGTCGTTGCTCACGGCCATGGAGGCCGTTCCCCAGTCTCTGCCAGTGCTCATGGCCATGGAGGTCATTTTCCTGTCACTGCCTGTGCTCACGACGAAGGAGATCTTTCCCCTGCCTGTGCCCATGACCACGGAGGTTGTTCCCCTGTCACTGCCAGTCCTCACAGCCACAGAGGCTGTTCCCCAGTCCATGTCGGTCTTCACAGCTGCGGAGGCTGTTCCCCAGTCTGTGTCGGTCCTCACAGCCATGGAGGCTGTTCCCCAGTCCATGTCGATCCTCACGGCCACGGAGGCCGCTCCTCAGTCTCTGTTGGTGCTCACGGCCACAGAGGCGTTCCCCAGTCTCTGTCGTTGCTCAAGGCCACAGAGGCCGTTCCCCAGTCTCTGCCAGTGCTCATGGCCACAGAGGCCGTTCCCCAGCTCTGTCGGTGCCCATGGCCAAGGAGGCCGCTCCCCAGTTGCAGCTGCCAGTGCTCATGGCCACGGAGGCCATTCCCCAGTCTCTGTTGGTGCCTACGGCCACGGAGGCCGCTCCCCAAACTGTGAAATAGTTTAAAAGATTGATTTGAAGAAATGTGACAAAAGATAGAATTTTAATAAATGTGCGAATTTAAAAGATTGAATTTGTATAAATGTGATATTAAGATTATATATAAATTAGAATGAACATGACATCTTTTAAAAGAGTCAATTTTAATTTGAATAAATGTGAAATAAGTTAAAAGATTGTATTTGAATTAAAATAATTGTGAAAAAAGTTATAAGATTAAAGTGGATTTGAATAAATGTGACATCATATAAAAGATTGAATTTTAATTTTAATATACAGTATGTGACATCAGTTAAAAGATTTAATTTGAATTTGAATATATGTGACATCTGTTAAAACATTGAATTTGAATAAATGTGACAGTTAAAAGACTGAATTTGAATTTGAATAAATTTGACATCAGTTAAAAGATTTAATTTCAATAAATGTAAAATAAGTTAAAATGTTTTTTTATTTAAATAATTGTGAAATAAGTTAAAATATTGAATTTGAATAAATGTGACAATTTAAAAGATTGAATATGAATTTGAATGCATGTGAAATAAGTTAAAATATGTAATTTGAATTTGAATTATTTTGAAATATGGTGAAAGATTGAATTTGAATTTCAATAAATGTGACATAAATTAAGAGATTGATTTTGAATAAATGTAAAATCAGTTAAAAGATGCATATAGTTATGATGGATTCATCTTCTATTGTTTTTGTCTTGTGTCTTTCTCTCTCAGTTTAGAGAAGTTGCTACATATTGCCTATGAAGTTCTGGAAGGTTTGGAGTTCATGAATAAACACAGAATGGTGCACCGTGCCCTGGCCCCCCACAACGTGCTCCTGGATCGTGAGGTATGTGGAAACTCTGAAGTGTGTTCAAAACTCAAAGACATGTTGCATTGTGTTAGAATGATGTAAGAATACATTTTTGGTGACCTTACACAGCCAGTTAGTATTTATGTCTATTTACTTAACCAGTGTTGCTAAAGACCCCAATGAAATGGCTTGACGAGCAGTTTTCTGTCTTGTGTTGACATATTTGCAATTGTAACAGGAAGCTGATGTGGGGCATATCGAGGGGTTCATCTCTTTTTTTTTTTTTTAAATAAAATAAAATAAAATAAAAAATAGCCAATAAGCTTTAGTGACTTCAATTTTTGTTGGACAAAAGTTTTGTAGTGCAAGATCGGTTATTAATAAATTGTAATTAATCTATTTTTTTTCTCAATGTAATATTTTTGGTCTGTTTTCAGAGAAGAGAAAAACAAAATTTGAATTGCATATTTCTACTAAAAGTGAATTTGATATGCTATAATTACAAGCAAAACACACTTGGACTAAATGCTTCGAAACTCTAAATTTGATTTCATGGGGTCTTTATCATTGCAGCGACGTAAAAGCTGAATTGTGTAATTTCTGTGCCAATAGCGCCACCGAACACTATTTTTAATTATTAAACTATATTAAATTATATTAAACTATATAAAATTATTCACTATATTAAATATTGTTTTCAAACAGCCATCTTAATATAACCCGACCCCCCCCCGGCTGAGATAGAATAAAGTATTCAGCATTTTACCACCAAAAAAGTTGCACACTTCAAGTTTAAACATGTCACATCTAGGTGTTTGTTAATTAATATTGCATTTTGCCTCTGCTACATTAAATTAAGTTTTATTTCCCAAACTCAACAGGGTAAAGTTAAGTTGGCCAAATTCGGACTGTATCACATGACTGACCACGGAGCAGATGTGGACTTCCCCATTGGGTACGTAATTTCGTCCGTAATGTTTTCCATTTGTTTTCTGCTATATTGGAGTCTATATCAGGGCACAGATAAAATTTGTGCTGAGCGCAAAGTCAGCGCAAGCTTTAAATCATGTGCGCCGTCTCTTTAAGATGCATCGTTGCTCTGGATCGAAGCGTCAGCCTTTCATGAGAAAAATTATCAAAGGGTCACGCTGTGCTCTCGTAATAAAGAAAAATGAACTAACATTAGATGTGCATCATCGTGGCCCATCTTTGTTTTGATCAAAAGCAGATCCTGGATATCAAAGCGGCTTCCTTATATGGCGTCATAAATAACATAGCTGAGTGGCACAACCAGGGGCCCTCATGTTCTCACAGGGGTTGTTTTGTTATATCCGGTTGTGATTTGGGTTTTGTGGGAGATGGCGTGTCTTTGGTTATCTGTCATCTCAAGGGCCACATCTGCACTCTGTAAGACCTTTCCGACACCCTGGTTTTCTTTTTGATTTTTGTTCCTGTAGGTATCCATCTTACCTGCCTCCAGAGGTGATTGCTCAAGGCTGTTTCTATTCCAGTGACCCCTCCATCATTGAGGCCCCTCTTCCTTCAGGGCCCAAAACAGACGTTTGGTCTCTTGGGGTTCTTCTGTTTGAACTCTGTGTGGTATGCTCTCAAAGTTTTCACAGAGTTGCTTTAGACCAATGAGGACTGCACTGAATTTTACATTTCTGAAAATCATTCGTTTTTTATTGTTTCCTCATAGAAATAGGAAACCAAGTTATTATTCATAATGTCACATAAATATGCTTTGTATACAAAAACAGGTGTCTCCATAGTTTTACTTACATTTTGCATATTTGTGCATATATATGAAACCAAGACTATCTTTTTATTTAGAAAACAATATTAATTATTTTCCCCAAAAGACCTATTTTGTTATACAAATTGGTGGTAGCAAAATGTTGTGTATGGTGATGAAGATGGCTGTGTTTGAAATGGACTACTAGCATACTGCATAGTACATAATTTGCAATATAACTGTATACTGTCAACTAATTTTTAAAAATAGTATCTGAAACAGTATACTGTATACACCGATGAGCCAAAACATTATGACCACTCACAGGTAAAGTGAATAATGTTGATCGTCTCCTAACAAGGCCACATGTCAAGGTCTGGGTAGATTAGTTGGTAAGCGAACAATCAGTTCTTGTAGTCAACGTGCTGAATCCAGGAAAAATTGGCTGGAGTAAAGACCTGAGCGACTTTAACAAGGGCCGGATTGTTATGGCCAGACTACTGGATCAGAGCATCTCTGAAACCGCAAGGCTTGTGGGGTGCTCACGGTCAGCAGTGGTCCGAGGAGGGACAAACCACAAACCGGTGACAGTGTGTTAGATGCCCAAGGCTCATCGATGTGCAACGGCAACGAAGGCTATCTCATCTGGACCGAACTGACAGAAGGTCTACTGGGGAACCTTTAATGATGTTACGGGAGGAATGTGTCATAACAGACAGTGCATCACACCCTGCTGCATATGGGGATGCGTAGCCGTAGACCGGTGAGAGTGGCAATGAATGACCCCTGTCCACCGTCGAAAGCACCTTCAATGGGCACGCAAGCGTCGGAACTGGACCTTGGAGCAGTGAAAGAAGGTCATCTGGCCCGATAAGTCCCATTTTTTTTTTCATTTATTTTTTACATTACGTGGACGGCAGTGAATGTGTGTGCCGTTTACCTGCGGAAATGATGGCACCAGGATGCACTGTGCCAAGATGACAAGCCAGTGGAGGGAATGTGATGCTCTGGGCAATATTCTGCTGGGAAACCCTGGGTCCGGCCATTCATGTGGATGTCAGTTTGAGACATGCCACCTACCTAAACATCGTTGCAGACCAGGTACACCCCTTCATGGCAATGGTATTCCCTGATGGCAGTGGCCTATTTCAGCTGGATAATACGCTCTGCCACACTGCACACGTTGTTCGGCAATGGTTTGAGGAGCATGATGAAGAGTTCAAGGTGTTGGCCTGGCCTTCAAATTCCCCAGATCTCAGTCCGATTGAGCATCTGTGGGACGTGCTGGACTAACAAGTCTGATCCACGGAGGCTCCACCTCGCAACTTCTGTTCTCAAGGATCTGCTGCTAATGTCATGGTGTCAGATACCACAGGACACCTTCAGGGGTCTTGTCGCGTGCTGTTTTGGCGGCATGCGAAGGACAGCATATTAGGCAGGTGGTCATAATGTTTTGTCTCATCAGTGTACATAACTTAGCATATAACAACATAGGTATACATTTGAAACAATGTATGCTAGATTGTTGTCACATGACCTCATCACAGTGCATGATTTATTTCCACAAGTTGCATCCAGTGTCCAATTTAGTGTAAAAATATCTTAGCTTTTGGCTGTCCGATCAAATAAAGGGTGCACAAAATTATATTGTTTCTGATTCATTCATTACACTAAAAATGGTAGGTCAAGTTGAGCACATTGCATTGCAAGATACTATACATTTTGGCAAATATAGTAGGTCATACAGGTATTTTGTACATACAGAAATATATACTTACTGTACTATTAAAAATAGTACAAGTAGTATGGTAGTATGCTCCTAACACAGCCAATCTGACTTTATTTCAGCTTTCATATCAACAGCAACAGCAAACAATTGTTTTATTGATCTGTTTCACTGATTTTGACTGACACAATCATTGGAGAATGTGAAAGTCATGTGACTTGTGTTTACCAATAGGGAAGGCAGATTCTACAGAACATTGATATTACTGAGAGAATGAAATTCATCATCACCTTAGGTGAGTTCACTTTTACATTATACTTTCACATCACTTTGAACTCGTATGTTAACTGTATTTCACCATTGGAATATATTTTGTTTTTCTTTTTTAATGATCACTTCAGGATGCATGGATGACATAATCACCGTTCTGGCAGAGGAACACGGGTGCTTAGATACAATTAAGGTGAGTATGTTTGTCTTAATGGATGGAGTCTTTTATCTTTGTACTTTACACTCAGTGCAAAAATAGATCCCAGTTTGATTATAAACCATTTAATGCAATACAAAAATAGTACATAATCAGTGTCATGCTTATCTTAGTGGTTTAATCTCGAAAGGTTTTTACTTTGAAAAGTTTACTTGGAAACCACTGAGATAAGGTCTTCTTCCCATTAAAGTGAGTATGCATTAGCCTTACAGCTAATGTTTTCCAAATGTCTTCATAAAAAATAAATTTTTTGGTGTTGTCAGATTTATAGCATTTATATCCATGTGAACTGTCATGTGTAATTTATTATTAGAATTTTTTTTACATGAATGTTATTGTCAAATAACTTCTGACCATTATGTCAAAGTCAGCTCATAATGTTTCCGGTGTCCTTTCTACTAATAAATGTTTTTTTTAAATATATATATATATAATATAATAATTCATATACATATACATACTGTATATACGTATATACTTATATATATGTTGTGGCAACAGACAAGTAAAGCATTTAGACAAAACATAGAGTCTTTAAAGTCAAAATAGTGTTTGTTTTATTTCCATATCATTGAACATAACCTAATTAGTGGTCTACTTTCCTCTGCTCTATGTTTATGTTGGTCTATCTACTCTTGCGTCAGACAGATGCTTTTGGAGCATCTCACTTTGGTTGCATCGCATCTCACTAGTTTCCAGTGCCTCTGGTTATAAGCACTGTATTTTTAGCGTGATGTGTCAAGTTAAACACAGTTTGAAACTTCGAAAACCATGTGTCAAAATCCCTGCATTCTGCTGTGCTCCATTCAGCTGTCTTCGAATACAAAGCACGTCTGTGCAAGGTCGTATGCTGCCTGCTTGTTGGTTTGATGAGCAGTGTTGCCTGGCGTGCTGACTGCCCCCTACTGCATCAAGTATTATGGAATTTACGTACCGGTCGGAGGCATGATTAAATACGTAAAATGTTTTAGTAGTATTTTTAGGGCTAGGAAAGTAAACATGTTAATTTCTGCGATTAATAGTTGACTGTTTAACTCGTAAAAAGAATATTTACACAGTTAGTGCAGTATCAGTTTTTTTTTTTTTTTTACTTCCTGAAACTTGACTGATGTTTTTCACATCTTCCTGTGGCTAAAATTGCCATATATAAATTTTCACGAGGTGCACGCTTGACTCGACTGCACACCCTATCATGGAAATTGATTTTATTCATTACGTGCGATGCATGTCACAGGCATAATAAACATGAGAGCAGATTTACAGTACAGAGAGATGCAAGCGGTGAGCCAGGTGTGGGGGAGTTACGGGCATTGTCCACAAAGTCCACTGGAAAATGCCAGAAGATTTTACCACACTTTTAATTACAGCATGTATACTGATTTTATGGCATGAATACATATACTTGAATCAAAGATTTATACCTTTAAAAATGTGTCTAATTAATTCTGTCTGCAAAAACACTGAATATTTGAACATATACATATTTAACTCATCAATTTCTTACAACTTCTTTGAGACGAAGTATAAATACATATATTTATGATTATATTTTAATGTTTGTTTTAATTTACCATGTACACATTTTTTTAAATCGATTTACATCCCTAGTTGTTTTTCGTATAATTAATTGCACAAAATTAACACGTTAAATCGACAGCCCTTATTATAATAATTATTTTAAGTTGTTGTTATTAGGTATTATAAGTTAAGTCAACTTTAAACCAGTGGATTTATGTTGAAAATATAGTTGGATACATAGTTATTCTCTCATTTTACTGCTGCCAAAGATGCAAATCAAGCTTATCGCTGATTGGTAAGTTTTAGTAAACATTCTGAGAAGTCGTGCCGCTTCCGCTAGGTGCAACACTTCCATTGTAAACAGACTCAATCCATTGCTACGTGACTTGTTGTCATTAGTCACTTACAGTATAGACAGTGTAATGTGTTTTGTCCTTGTGTTTCCCAGGAACTGCCTGAAAATGTGCAGGACTTATTGAGGAAATGCCTAACATTTCTCCCTTCAAAAAGGTAACCTTCACCACCTCTATCCTTTCCTTACAGATCTTCCTGCAGCTCTTTCTTCATGCTGTCGTAGGGACGGCCTGGCATTATGTCATTATTCCATGAAATGCTCTTCTCAATTCTCAAACACATTGTGTTACATTGTGAATTTGCACGAGAGAATAACATGTCAGTCATTTTATATGTGCTTTTTGGTTTCTTATCCTAAATTATAGGGTGTTAAAGCCTGATTGGTTCCTATAAGTGCTTTATAACGGCAAGTTGTTTGAATGGGTCTTATTGAAAGAAAAGAAAAAAAAATCATTACAGGCCTTTCATGTCTGTTGAGTAATTGAAAACACATGACAGGGCAAATGTATGATATAATAATAGTGTCTTCACTTGGTTCATGTTTTTTTTTTTTAGGCCCACCCCTGCTGAGCTTCTGGGAGACTCTGTTTTCGAGAGCATTTCTTCCCAGTATATACCCTATGACAGCCCTGTGCGTCTGTTTTCCGCCTCCCCCCGCTGTGCACATTTGGAGCTTCCTGAGGACATCAGTGAACTCTGTAAAGGTTTGTTCGTTTGAGGTCATTTAAAAAGACAAAACATTAATAAAGAGGCCTGCTTTCAAAAATGTGGTTTTACAGTGTTGTGTAAGTCTACTTACCAAGATATTGAACAAACATTGTTTAAGGAATATTCTGGGTTAAATACAGTACATTTAGTAGGCCTGAGTGTTTTTACTATCTAATTAATTTTGAATCTCACAGTAAAAGAGAAAAGGATTGTATTAAAATATGCCTGCTGTTTCTGTCAAAAAAAAAAATTTTTTTTTAATCTTATAAAGTTACTTGTGACATTTTTAACATCAAACAGCTCCAAGACCTTTGATACTTTAAAGAGTATATCGCTGTGATTGTGTTGTGCAGATGATGGTGAGAACTACCTGTCTGAGAGAGCTATAGATGAGGTGTATCACCTTTGGTGTCTGGCGGGAGGAGACCTGGAGAAAGAACTGACCAATCAAGAGATCATCCAATCCAAACCTCCAGTCTGCACCCTTCCCAAGTACCCACACATCTCTGATCTCTCTGAACCACATAATGACAGCTTTTGGAACATGTCTAGAATAAGTCTTTGTTAACGATGTCATGTACTCATATTTTGTCCATTGTGTTGTGTGTGTGTGTGTGTGTGTGTTTGCTCTTTAGGTTCATTCTGGAGGATGGAGAATCTTTTGGTCAACGGAGAGACCGAAGTTTCCTCCTGGATGATACGATTGTGACACTTTCCCTATATCAGCTCAAAAATGTAAGTGTGTGTGCGCGCAAATACGGGCAGTCAAATGTAAAATAACGTGTGCTACAAAACCATTGCTTTAAATTATGTGTTAGCTAAATATTTAGTGCAAAATATATATTTATTTAACCTCTTCAACTCTGCCAACCCGGTACCATGTCCGTGAGTGGGGCCAAGTGCGTGTAAAAAGTTTATGATTACAAAATAAAAGTCACTCGTGTGGTGCTATTTGAAAGATTAGAATCCAAACATTTCAGAGAACTCCATCAATTTTGCATTTATGTTACATAAAATAACAAGATAAGACCTGAAAACCTCCGCTTCGCAAATGAGTGCCACCTTTTGGTAATGATGTGGAAATATAAATATGAACGTTTTTCATTTAGCACTTAAATAGACATGTCATACATCATATGAAAGCCCTAGTTCTCAGAAATGTGACTATGAAGTTTATTTTGTTGTCATAATACCACAGTTTTAATATTTATCTAAAGAATCACTAAATGAAATATGAGCTTTTTAAGACATCAAAGACAAACGTCTCATGTCTGCCCTTATCACTGCTGCTGTAAGCCCCAAATAGCCACAAACTCTATATCAACTCTTACCTTAGGCTGTTTTCTTTATAATGAGCCATTGTTTACTTGTCTGTGAGCATGCTTGGGTAAATAATCCAATTTTATGTCTCAGTAGTTCAGAACAAAATATGCAGTCCGGTTGAAAAAGCATGATACACAAATCATCAGCAAAATATGTTCTCAGCTATTGAAGAAATGAAATGAAATTAAATGAAATGTTATACATCATCGCAAAGGTGAGGGTCTCAGCATTCCAACGAGACCTAGATTAAGCTTCTAGTCTACTCAGCAGCCGAGATATTTGATGAAACAATGAGGAAGGTCTATGCTCTCTAAGGGGCCGTTTACACTACAACGTTTTCAACTAAAAACGGAAAATTTTTTATTCGTTTTGGCTGTTCGTTTACACGACAACGGCATTTTGGGGCCTGAAAACGCAAACTTTTGAAAACGGGTTTCAAAGTGTACGTTTTTGAAAACGATGCCGTTATCGTCTCCGTGTAAACATACAAAAACGCGAATTTGTGAAAGCGATGACATCATGCGCACGCGTATTACGTGTTCAGTCTATAGGCATGCGCGCAAGACATTCAAAACTACAATGGCGGACTACAGGACCGTGTTTGTGCTGCTCAAGATTTTGAGTTTATTGATGCTTCTCCAGCAAAGTGTAGATTTACTGCATCACTACTACGACCAGCGATCGCCATCTTCATTGTTTGTATTCACTGCTCTGTGGAAGAATGCTTATGTGCGCAGGCGCGTAGTGTTTCTTTACAAAATGACATCGCCAACTACTGGCATGGCATGCATAATACAGCGTTTTTAGTCGTTTTCGCGGATCCGTGTGAACGGGGATTGTTTTGACAACGTTGTCGTCTGTATGCGAAACTTTTCAAAAACACAAAGGAAAAAACGTTTCCGTTTTTAGGACATCGTTGTCGTTTAAATGTACACTTTTTGTCTATGGACAAGCACATTTGTGAGTGCTCCGCTGCGTTAGAGCGCCACCTACATTTCAGATCTGTATGTTAAGATGCATGGTGATAGAGGAAAAATTATTTCCTAGTACTTGCTGCCACCTAGCGGAATGAACTGACAATGGAGACAAGGAGATGGAGTGAACAGAACATGAATTACATGCTTGAAAACAGGAACAAAACTAAAATAAAGCTAAAAAATTTTTTTTATGTTTATCATAAGATTTTAACATATATAATATTATTTATGAAAAAAAATGGGGGAGGGGGGGGGTATTATTTTTGAACAAAATGTACAAAAAATTGTTGCAAAGTTGTGTTGCTACATCTGGACAATATTTGTTATTTTTTTGTTTTATTTTACATTCAGTGCTCCATATTTGTGTCTAGCAAATTCATTAAACGGAACATGAGTATATGTGCTAATACTAAATTGAAACTAATGTTTTCATTCCAGAGACTGAAGGATGTGGCTGGAGAGACATACTACCCATTATTAGATAATGAGTAAGAGAACCTTTTCTCTTTTTTACATCAGAAGCTCACATTGTATCTCCAAATTTTAGAGACCCATGAAATCCCTTGACAAACATATATACTATATTTCCTATGTTTAACATATTTCCTACTGTAACAGAAAAAAATCAGGCAGGACATGTTGAAAGACAGAAGACAAAAACTGTACATTTTCACCTTCCTATACTGTTCGGTAATTTTTGACCAAAATCACTTTTTCCGATGTAATAAAAATAGCTTCTTTTATCAGAGCAGTACAAGACTTAGTGTCTTTTCCTCCATTTGCCACGTGAACACACAAAAAACTTGATTCTTGATTCGATAAGTCTAAGTAGTTATAAAGAAATTTAAAAAAGCGACACCTTTACTGTTCGCGGTCAAAATCGACCGACTGTAGGAAATGAATGGGAAAGACTAAAAACAGAGAATTTTTTTTTAAATTCTCAAATACAATTGAGAACAAACACACATAGAAATGATGGGAGGAGACTATAAAACATGAAGAGTGCAAAACAACCCCCCCCCCATGAACTGGTGACACTATAACACAGAGCATTTTTTTTTTTAATTTGTCAAATAAAATCTATAAATTAGCCACAATGCAGAAAACACACACACATTAATGAGGGGGTTAGACCATACACACCCACTATGCAGCACACACACAAACACACACAGAGAGAGAGAGAGAGAGAGAGAGAGAAAACAAAGTCTCAATTTTCAGTCTGTTTCATTTCTGTTTATTACTGTTCATTTTCTTTACATTATTATTAAGTGACTTTGAGTTATTACATTTTGATGTTTGAAATAAATGATTGGTAACACAATGATTATTTGATGTCTTTGTAACACCAGGTCAGGTTTGACTGTAAGCATAATGTAACATTATTGTAAAAACTTTTGACACTTCCAAACAGTAAACAAAAAACAAATGTTAAACATTTACAAATAATAGTTTGATAATGCCTAAATGTGTAACCAAATGCACAACTTGTGATAAAATCTAGAATTACTACACAGTTGATGGCTGCATAGAACACTACAGCCACCTACTGGCTATTATTGTCAGAACATGATTTTCAAGTCATGTTATTTTTCTTTTTTCACCAGATGGCAGAAATCTTCCCCCAATATATGTCACATTCTCATGTTTTCTTTATGTTTCAACTTATAGAAGTAAAGGTTTTTACTGTTTTTAAAGTTAAATAAATTCGCTTATTTGCATATATTTTGCAATAATTAGTGAATTCGAGAAATGTATATGCAAATAAGATCTAAAAAACATAAAATCCCAAAAGAAGTGCATAGTTGTATTCGTTTTTCCTTCAGGGAAGAAGACATGTTATCATTTCTTAAAAAAAAAAAAAAAAAAGTAGTGGGGTCTGTAAGTATTGTGTTGTGCCTGTGTGATGGTCCCGCAGGCAATCCAGTCTGCCTCAGTCGAACAGCAGTAATGAACTATCAGCCACTGTCACACTGCCGCTCATTATCCGAGAGAGAGACACTGAGTACCAGCTCACACGCATTGTCCTCTTCGACAGACTGCTCAAGGTGATTTTCACACTCAGACACACTCTCACACATGATGAAATCAATTTACACTTACAATGGAAGTGAATGGGGCCAGTCCATAAACATTCAAATACACATTGTTTCAGAAGAACTGTTTAGCCACGAGATGTAAACATACATGTTAACGTGATTTTAGTGTGATAACATCAGGGCTTTGCTGGCGTTACAGTATACGCCGTTTGTTACCAGATTACCGGGTTTACCAACAAGGTTGTAATATTGCTTACAACTTTACACAGATAAGGTTAGTAAGCAGTTTTATTGCACTAAAATCATGTTAACATGTATAATGTTTACGTCCTTTGGCTTTACTTTTGAAACAGTGTGTAATGTTTATGGACTGGCCCCATTCACTTCCATTATAAGTTCCTTAAATAAAGAGGGACGAGTTGATTATAGGTAATCAACATTATGCCACAAATGCTGTCGGTTGAGCTAAACATGCAACTCTTTAACTAAGAGATTCAGCTCAATATAGTTGAAATGTGGTTTAATGGTGTGACTCCTATTATCTCATAATGTGTACTAATACGATGTGGACGTTTGTTGTTTATTCTTAGGCGTACCCATACAAGAAGATTCAGATTTGGAAGGAGGCGAGAGTGGATGTTCCTCCACTTCTCAGAGGTCTGGCCTGGGCTGCTTTACTGGGAGTTGAGGTAAGCAATACTATTTATTTATACACCTTGATTGCCAAGATATAGATTGAAAGCTCTCGGCATTTAATGTCTTATGCCTCATTTTACTCTAGACTGATTAACTTAATTTTCTTTTGAGCCTTGTCAATATATTTGGCAACTAAAAAGCAAGGCTGGCATTTTCTTTATCATTAATGGGCTATTGATTCTTGAGTGTTTTTATTTTATTTGCAGAATGTGCACAACGAATCAAATGTTGACATAAATCCAATGCACATTTCACTCTTAAGCAGTAACGTTATGCATTGAAATATTAATCACGGTATGTTGCACAGCAAAGTTTTAAATGCTGACTACGTTAATAGTTTTCACAGCTTTAGTATTCAAATCAGTTTGTATACTTCCACAGGGAGATATCCAATCAAAATACGACAGCATCGATAAGGACACGCCCATCCCCACTGACAGACAGGTGAAAATCCTTTCCATGTCTTTAATAGTCTTGGAACTGATTAAAGTTATTGAAGTACTGAATAATTGATCAGTCTTTTGAATAATTCACTTTGTTTGCCGAGTGCCTCACTTCACCTTGAAGCCCTGTTAAGATTTGACTATCCACTGCTGAATATTTCAAAAGATTTGGTGGTCAAAACCATTGATGACCCATCCAGCTACTCATCTGAGTTTATTTAAGGGTGCATACTGGGTAGTTTCTTTTAGAATGTCGTTCAGCCTTTATTTTGTTGTGGTTTGTCGCACAGATCGAAGTGGATATTCCTCGCTGTCATCAGTATGATGAGCTGCTGTCGTCACCTCAGGGTCACATCAAGTTCAGACGGGTGCTGAAGGCCTGGGTGGTGTCTCATCCTGACCTGGTCTACTGGCAAGGTGACTGAGGAACAGCTGGGTGGTGCCATACGCACAGTTTTTCAATCCTGCCACTTGATGTCACCAAAGACACATGTGGGGCAGAGGATCTTGCAGCTTTACACATATCGTATATGGGTACGGGTTTGAGTATGATGAGTACACTGTAGGTCACTTTGGATCAGGGTCAGAAATGTAGGGGGGCTTGTGGCAAAAATACCCCCAAAAGTGACAAAAATGCCCCTGAAATGCCCCAAAATGTGAGGGGGGAAAAGATTTATTCACAAGTTTTATTTAAAACATCCGAAATAGTTCTTAATATTCTATTCTAAGCCTAGTTATAGACATTGGCACATAAAATATTATTTGTTGTTGATTGGATTTTTTGTGTAGGAGGTAATATACATTCTCAGCCTAATTATTCAGATTGAGTATTTTTGTAAATGAATAAATAACATTAAAGTATTTGAATAAAAGAAGGACTCAGTATATGTTTTATATGTTTAGAAGAAAAATAGCCCTTATAAACGTAAAATACTCTTGAGAATGAAATCAAGGGGGCAGTTATTGCCGTTTTATGGAAAAAGTTAATTTCTGACACTGCTCTGGATTAAAATGTCTGCCAAATGCAAACTGTTGTATAATCAAAGTAAAAATATTTTAGTAATACATTTGTTAATTAAAATAAGCATAAATTACAGTACAACAAATAATAGACTATACAATAAAAATTGTAAAGAAAATGAAGCCTATTTGTAAGGCAATATTGCCTTAAAAATAGGCTTCATTTTCTTTAAGCCATATATAATTTGGTAACACTTTAATATAAGGTTACATTGGTTAACATTAGTTAACATGACCTAACAATAAACAGTAATATTACACCACTTATTAATCTTGGCTAATGTTAATTGCAACATATACGAATACTTTTAATTTGAAGTTATATGTGCTAATATTAGTTTTGAACTAATAATGCGCAATTATATTTTTAAAAATTAACATTAAAGAAATATTCTGGGTTCAATATAAGTTAAGCTCAATCGACAGCATTTGTGGCATAATGTTGATTACCAAAAAAATTCATTTCGACTCGTCCCTCCTTTTCTTTGGAAAAAGCAAAAATCAAGGTTACAGTGAAACATTTACAATGGAAGTCAATGGGGCCAAATTCTGGAGGGTTTAAAGGCAGAAATGTGAAGCTTAAAATTTTATACAAGCAATTACATTCATTCTTCTGTTAAAACTTGTGTATTATTTGAGCTGTAAAGTTGTTTAAATTTGTCATTTTTACAGTCATTTTAGGGTTTTAGGGTTTGTTGGCATTACATCATCATAGCAACAGAGTTAACTTTAAACAGAAATTATTAGTAAGTGATTTTATTACACTACAACCATGTTAATACACATATTGTTTACGTCTTGTGGCTATACTTTTGAAACAGTGAGTATTTTTATGTTTACGGATTGGCCCCATTCACTTCCATTGTAAGTGCCGCACTGTATCCCAGATTTTTGCTTTTTTTAAAGAAAGGTGGGGCAAGTCAAAAATAATTTTCATGGCAATCAACATTATGCCACAAATGCTGCTGATTGAGCTAAATTTGTACTGAACCCGGAACATTCCTTTAACTAAGATTAATCAATATTGTTATAATATATTGTTCATTATTAGTTAATGATACCTAAAGCATTTACTAATGTTAACAAATGTAACCTTATTATAAAGTGCAACCATAATTTCCAATGTTTTTCTTCTGATTTTGTTTTTTCGAGTGTTTATGTGAGATTCATACATGTTTAACCAGTATGTTGATGTCTCTCATTGGATGTTTTTGCTTTAGGATTGGATTCACTTTGTGCACCTTTCCTGTATCTAAATTTCAACAATGAAGGTATAGTTTCTGAAGGCTTTAAAAATGACCCTTTTAAGTGTTCTTTCTGATATTAAGTGACTTACATTGTTCTAGTGAAGTCTTATTTCTATTTTTCCTCCTATAGCTCTTGCGTATGCATGCATGTCAGCCTTCATCCCCAAATATCTGTACAACTTTTTCCTGAAGGACAATTCTCATGTAATACAAGGTAAGATAGCCTTTCTCTCAGACCTTTTAAAAAGCATACAACCACAGTACTGAACTTGGGTTTGATTTGCATTATAGGCTAAAAAAATTCCCACATTTCAACAATTTACAACATCCAGGAGTCGCGTGCAGCAGTTTGCATGTGCATGCTTGTTTTGCAGCTGTTTACGGCCGTTCCACTACAGTGATTACAGCCGTACACACTAAAAGGATTTCTGCAGCGTGACATTTGGGCATGTTTGTTGTTTGAGTTTGCTAACTCAGCTGTCAGCACTTCAGGGCCAGAATTGCTCTGTTTTGTTCACTGAGTGAGCTTTGAGCTGAGTGTTTGTCCTGTCGCAGGTATAACGGTGGCAAAGTGTTTCAGGCCTGAGTGGAAATGCCTGAATGTTCTTATTCTCTTTTATTTTTAGAATATCTGACTGTCTTCTCACAGATGATTGCATTCCATGATCCCGAGCTTAGCAATCACCTCAACGAGATTGGATTCATACCAGATGTAAGTTTCATACTGAGATGAATGTTTTAAAGGTTATTGGTCACCGAACAATACATTCATAATCATGTATTCACCCTCATGTCTTTCCAGTCCCGTTATGTTTTCTTTTGGACACCAAAGGAGAATTTTTTAGGAAACTTCATGCTGTTTTTTTCCATTCAAGAACAGTTCACAGTGACCACAGCTGTCAAGATCCAAAAAACATGATTACCCCTTAAACTCTATGGACCGGCCAGCGGGTCCAAATGGGGGCTTTATATCGCAAAAACAGTTTACTCTTAAAATGTCCCCATATAGAGAAGTCATGCATATGAGATATCATTTGCAAGCTTAGAATCTGATTTTTTCAGAGAATATCATCACTTTTCCATTTATGTTACATAAAATAACAAAATAAGGCCTAAAATAATTCACATCGCAAATTTGCGCCCCCTAGAGGTAATGGGGTAGAAATATGAATATGACTATAAAATTCTTTGACATAGCACCTTAATGGACAATTCATATATCAAATGAAAACTCTCATTCACAGGACTGTGATTATACAGTTATTTTTGTTGCCCTAATACCACAGTTTGAAAGATTTTCAAAAGAATCACAAAGTGAAATATGATTTCAGGAAGTCATCAAATACAAATGTCTCTTTTATTTGCCGATCATTGCTGCTGTAAGCCCAAGTAGCCAGAAACATTATTTCTATCAGTAAGACTTGCAGATTTGAGTGACGTTTTAGATTACATTTATTTGATGAATATAAAACAGGAATGTAGTGTCTCTCTTTGGCGTAAGCCCCGTCTGGCGGGCCGAAGAAGTTGTACTCGGAACCATCAGATCCTGCCGGAGATAGGAGGCAGGGGCGAGGAGCCTACCCCCGTGCAGGACGGGACTCAACTGGTGGCAGTGGGGTGGTGGAGGTTGTCGTGTTAGCACACTGAAACCGCAATGTGATAGATTGTGAGCAGACTTATAAAGCAATGGCTTACATATGATTGGCAAGGAGTTACCTGATGTACAGCTGCTAGTCTTCCCGCTAGAACTACGCTGCGCTTACATATCTGCTCTTACCTTAGGCAGTTTTCAAAACAATTTGCCATTTTTTACTTGTGAGCTTGCTTGGTTGAATAATCCAATGTTATATCTTAGATGTCCAGAACAAAATATATCATCCAGAGGGAAATGCATGCTAAACAAATCATGTTTTCGACTATTGATGATTTATATATATATATATATATATATATATATATATATATATATATATATATATATATATATATATACATATATACATACATACATACCACAAAGGCGAGGATCTCAGCTGTTTAATGACACCTAGATTGAGCTTCTAGTCCACTCAGAGGCCGACATGAGATTTGATGAAATAACGAGGGTGGTGATTGAACTGAAAATAAGAGTGAATGTCTATGGTCGAGCACATCTTTGAGGGCTAAAATGCATTAGAGCGCCAGCGCCACCTACATTTCAGATCTGTATATTGTGAAGGAATGTGATAGAGAAAAAATATTTTTTCTAGTGCTTGCTGCCATCTAGTGAAATGAAATAAGACTTTCAAAGTGTGATAGAGTGAACATAACAAGAATTACATGTTTACAAAGTTAGGACAAAACCAAAACCTTTTTGTCGCTCATAATAGTATAAACGCATACAATATTGTTTATGAATAATTGGAGTCTTTTTTTTAATTTGTGGGGTTTTCTGAAAATGAGACACATTTTTTGCAATTAGTCCACAGTATGTGTGAATGGTGAGCTTTTAAATTTGAGTGTGAAAAATGTTAGGCAGCAGCCCAAAAAGGCATGTTTAAGGGGTTAAAGTTATAAAAGCAGTCTATATGACTCATGTGCTTTTTTCCAAGTCTTCTGAAGCCATACGATAGCATTATGTGAGGAACAGTTGCAGTTCACTGAAAGTCTTTCCCCTTCACCGCATCTCTCAGGAAGATTATAAGACAAAGTTATTTATTAAGATGTGAGCTCTTAGAAAAGTAGTAGCACACCTTGCCACATGGGACAAGTTACATGCTAAAGTTTAATAATTAAGGGTATAGGTTTATTCAAATCCCTAAAATCAAGTATGAGCAATAATATTAGTGATCCCTTTACTTAGTAAGTACCACTAATGAGGGAAGCTCTTTCAAGTGGTCATCAAATGAATCAATCCTTAATCATCAGAGGTACTGTAATTAGTAAGATGTGTTTCAATCAACTTTGAAGTCTTCCATTTGAATTGTTAATAGTCTGAGACCTAACAGAGCTATAATGCATTTGATCACATGTGCAGTTGCTTGTTTTTGAAGGCAAATCGTCTCCAAAGTGACTGAGTATATCTGTACGTTCACATCCTTGTCAGACATCAGGTTGGCTGTTAGTCATGTCATTGATGGGCTGCTCACACACACAGATAACCCTGAGATTTGAGCACTTGCCAAGCTTTCTACACACACACACACACACACACTGGATCCTTCTTTTTCAAACACTGGGATGGCGTCTCAGTACACTGATGGAAAGCTGACCCCCACAGACAAATCCAGAGAACAAACCTCTAAATTTGTTCATCCAATTAAAAGATGTGGGAATAATTCTTAAGGGAATGTGTGGGAAAGTGTGGGGAGTTTTGTTATGGGAATAAATGTTGAATCTGTATCTGATGCAGTGTAGTGAGCCGATGTGCTGTTCAGTCTCTTTTGTTGTAGTTACAAGAATAAACAAGAATATGCAGACTATGAGAGGATATAATCTATTGCTGTTATATACAGATAGTTGTATAGACTGTTATATACAGACTATTGTACAGTATACACTTAACCTTGCCATGATTCCCAGTACATTTTACATTTCTTGTCTGTACAATCCAACGTCACCTTTTTTAAAAGGGACCGTCTTCTGCGTAATTTCCCCTTTTCTCCCCAATTTGGAATGCCCAATTCCCAATGCGCTCCAAGTCCTTGTGCTAGTATAGTGATTTACCTCAATCCGAGTGGCGGATAATGAATCTCAGTTGCCTCCACGTCTGAGACGTCAATCCGCGCATCTTATCATGTGGCTTGTTGAGCGAATTACCGCGGAGACGTAGTGCGTGTGGAGGCTTCATGCTATTCTCCGTGGCATCCATACACAGCTCACCACGTGCCCCACTGAGAGTGAACCACATTATAGCGACCACGAGGAGGTTAGCCCAATGTGACTCTACCCACCCTAGCAACCGGGCCAATTTGGTTGCTTAGGAGACCTGGCTGGAGTCACTCAGCACACTCTGGATTCAAACTCACGACTCCAGGTATGGTAGTCAGCGTCTTTACTTGCTGAGCTACCCAGGCCCCCCAATGTAAGGTGTTTAAATTAAAAGCAGTGAAAATGACAGGCAGTATAAAGGGAGTACTAGAATGATGTTTAAATACTCCAAAATTTAAATAATATAATAATAGTTAGGATTACCATCTTGTTTGCATTACGGTAATGAGTTTTGGGGGATAAAATAGGCTTCTTTTTCTCCATGAAAAATATAATTTCTATTTTTTATTTTTTTATTTTGGAGTAATATAGGACCAGGATTATTTCTTAACAGGTTTCGTGAGAATCAGCCTTCTAAACTGTAGATTTTTTGTATTCTTTTCCCAATGTCTACCACAACAGTCATAATTTAGTTTTAAAAGACCATTATCCAGCCTCTCTCTGACCCTTAGAATTGAACACAATTTTTGCTACGGTTCCTTTAAGATTTCTACATTTTAATTACTGCTGTTATAACTGGCTATGCTCCACGTACCGTTAATCAGGGCAAGTTAGGTTTGTCACAATACCTACATTTCATTTGTACGTTTCAAGCGATTGCTGTTTCTTCTCACAGTTGTCGTTTTAATTTTCATTATAGCTGGGATAATATTTGATCTTCACTTGACTTTTCTTGTTGTTATAAAACTGTCTATGAGGCTTAAATTCATATTTGCTGAAGTTAATAGTGGATTTGGATCGGTATAATAATTTCTCAATGAGTGTTATTATATTTGGCTTTGGAAGGCCTGAAATTCTCAGCAAAGTGACCTAGTTTCCTGTCCTGTTTCATGTTGGCATTCTGATAATGTTGTATAGCTCTGCATTATTTGGCCAAAACTAACCGATTTTATTTTGCTTTCCTCTCGAAACATCCACAAAGTTTCTCAGGCAAAATAGCACACATCATTTCATTTCAATATTTGTTAATGATGAAATCATTGATGTATTCAAGGGTGGGGTTTATTCTCTTGTGTTAATTTGTATGATTATATTGTTGATGACATTGTCTTTAAAGGGATAGTTCATCCAAAAATGTATTCTGCAGAATACAAACAAAGATTTTTTAGAATTTTTCAGCTCTTGTAGTGCCATACAATGCCTTCTGAAGTGATCCAGTTGGTTTGGGTGGGAACAGACTGAAATGTAACTCCTTTTTCACTGTCCATCTTGACAGCAGTCTCCTTGGCGATCATGATTTCAAGCTCGATTACACTTCCTATGGCACATCTAACGCTCTGCGCATGGGTTAAACAATAGAAGTGTAATCAAACTTGAAATCATCATTGTGCCTAGAGACTGCAATGGCAAGATGTACAATGAAATAGAAGTTAGATTTTGGTCTGTTCTCACCCCAAACCAACTGGATCGCTTCAGAAGACATGGATTAAACCATTGGAGTCGTATGGATTAATTTTATGCTGCTTTTATGTGCTTTCTGGAGCTTCAAAGTTCTGGCCACCATTTACTTGCATTGTGTGGACCTGCAGAGCTGAAATATTCCTCTAAAAATCTTCATTTGTGTTCAGCAGAAGAAAGTTATGCACATCTGGGACTGCATGAGGGTGAGTAAATGATGAGAGAATTTTCATTTGTAGGTGAACTATCCCTTTAAGACTGTATATTTGGTGTCAAGTTGTCATTTTGGACCTTTTCCCATCATGCATGCCTCTTAAAGAAATAGTAAACCTGAAAATGAAAATTCTGTAATCATTTACTCACCCTCATGTCATTCCAAACCATAGAGTATGACTTTGTTTCTTTTGTGAAAAACAAAAGGCGGAATATTTAGGAATATCCTGGCCACTCTTTTCCATATAATGAAAGTGGATGTGGACTGGGGCTGTCAAGCTTAAAAAATGACCAAAACAAAACAACATAAAAGTGGTCCATATGACTTATGTGCAATATATATATATATATATATATATATATATATATATATATATATATATATATATATATATATATATATATATATAAATTTTTGTTTTTTAAACTTATGCGCTATTAAATTTAAGTCGTTATTCACTGATAATATTTCCTTTTCACAGTGAGCTGTTAACCACTGCAGCCGAATCAGTGAGTTAAACAAGAGAAATGGATCAGTCTGATTCATGAACGAATCGTTCAGCCTGGGGTTGTGAACTAAATCAACTGATTCATCCAGCTTAAAACAATGATTCGTCTATGAATCTGATATTGTTACTTTTTTCGTAAACTCTCATGAATGTGCCAAGAAAAGCTAAGGCATGGCTTCGTATTGTATGGACTCCTTTTAGGATACTTTTATGGTGCTTTTTAGTCCCAGTCACCATTTACTTATTATATGTAAAAGAGCGGCCATGATATTCATAAAAAATTCAGCTTTTATATTCCACGGAAGAAAGAAGGTCACACGGGTTTGGAACGACATGAAAGTAACAATTACATAATTTTTTTTACATTTTTGGGTGAACTATACCTTTAACTTGAGAGGAACAAACTCGTACACAACAGCTGCTGTCATGTTTAACAGCGGTCAGTCTATCACACAGAGATGGAGCTCTTCCCAGCAGGGATCTTGAGCTGGCTAGACTGAAACCCGCCCATCATTTTCCTTTAGCTTCCCTGAGGCTGAGCCACCAATCAACTGCCGAAATGGATTACACATCCTACCCAACTGCAACCAAGCACAAGCATGGGAAAAGAAGCAGTATTGGAACAGGTGCTAGTGGGAGACAGGGAGAGAAAAAGACGGGAGAATGTCGGCTGTTCATTACACACCCACACACACACCCTCACATTTCACATTTCACACTTCACACAGGGATGTCAAGCAAAGGCCTGAATTGCAAACAGGTTTCCTCTGCTGAATTTCACAGTCACTGTGGTGTGTGTGATTGGGAATATACAAAAGGACCCGTGCTGTTTATTCATATTAATCAAAGTGTTGCTCATGTACAAATAGCTTTTGTGCTAGACTGAATGTTCTTTTTTTTCTTTCTGTTCCTTTCAGCTGTACGCAATCCCATGGTTTCTTACAATGTTTACCCGTAAGTATCAGTGAATAAATGCTGACCTATAGCTGAGGGTAACCTTTATCTATTTTATGTTCATTTACAATGAAAGCAGCACAGTGTTATGATGATATGAGTGAATGATCTCGCAAAAACATGTCATGGTCATATTTCGCCCCAAAATCAAAAGGAAAAAAAGTAAGAAATAATATTTTGTAGGGCTGTCAATCGATTAAAAATGTTAATCGAATTAATTACATGGTGTGCAAATTAATTAATCGAATTAATCTCTTATATAAATGTTTGCTGAGTAAGCCCCTCAAATAACAATAATTCAATATATAATGATTAAATTATATATATATATATATATATATATATATTACATATACAGCTCTGGAAATTAAGAGACCACTGCAAAATGATAAGTTTCTCTGGATTCACTATCTATAGGTATGTGTTTGAGTAAAATGAACATTTTTGTTTTATTCTATAAACTACTGACAACATTTCTTCCAAATTCCAAATAAAAATATTGTCATTTAGAGCAGTTATTTGCAGAAAATGACAACTGGTCAAAATAACAAAACAGATGCAGTGTTTTCAGACCTCGAATAATGCAAAGAAAACAAGTTCATATTCATTTTTAAACAACACAATATTAATGTTTTAACTTAGGAAGAGTTCAGAAATCAATATTTGGTGGAATAACCCTGGACAGAAACACCTTGTTGATGAGAGAGTTCAACAGAGAATGGTCAGACTGGTTAGAGCTGACAAAGTCTACAGTAACTCAGATAACCACTCTGTACAATTGTGGTGAGAAGAATAGCACCTCTGGATGCTATTCTGTGATGCGGTGTGCACTGTTTTGGTGGCACGAGGGGGACCTACACAATATTAGGCAGGTGGTTTTAATGTTGTGGCTGATCGGTGTATATATATATATATATATATATATATATATATATATATATATATATATATATATATATATATATATATATATATATAATAAAAAAAATAGTATTCAGATCATTCAAATGCATTACATTATTGTGGCAGAGGAGTTAAGTATTGATAAGACAAAACAAAAGTGGCTTTAGAATCCAATGTATTGTTTATTTGCATATTATTGAACATAAGCCAATCACTGGCCTACATTCAGAGCAATCCATTTTGCAATTGAATTTGTCAATCAGTCCGAGATTTCTTATGAGGGCTTGTTTCAGGACGCGTCAATGTATGCCTGCATCAGACAGATGCTTTTGGGGCGTCAGTTTGGTTGCGTCGCGTCATAAACATACCATTTTTAGGTCGCTGTGTCAAGTTAAACGTAGTTTAATACTTAGAAAAACACGTCTTGAGATAATTGAATTCGGATTTGTGCTCCATCAAGCTGTATTTTAAACGCCTCCTCGTGTTGTGCTGTCTGCTGAAGGGTTGGTTTGTTCCGGCTGCGAATTGCCTATACAGCTGAAGGTTTGCTTACTGCCCCCTGGAGGAAACAGGTGGTACTTCAACCTTGAATTGCTCAGGAATCTTCCTTATTACAGTCCAGGGACATGATTGAATGCCTTAATTTTTTAATGCGTTATTTTTTATATAATTAATCACACTGAATTTACGTGTTAATTTGACAGCCCTAATATTTTTCATAATGAAAATGAAGCCTATTTTTTTAACCTATTAAAGAGCGTTGTTTTTGCATTGTGATACTACGATAACCTCATTTTCATTACTGTAATGTGTCCAGATGTTTTACTAATTCTAATTAGATTCTCAATCTAATGACATTGTACTGTAATGCACTTTTTAAAATTAAAATCAGGACAATTACTCATTAATGTAATTCAGTGATTTGTACTTTTATATTATTATTTCACTTTAATAACACTTTACAGTAAGGTTCTGTTTGTTAACTTTAGTAAATGCAATAGGTATCATGAACTAACAATGATCAAAATGTTTTTTACATTTATTAATCTTGGTTCATATTAATTTATGAAAATATATAAGTTCATAATGCATTAACTATTAATGTTTACAACTTTTAATTAAAAAAATATATTAGTATATGTTGAAATTAACATTAAGAGTAATAGGTCATTAATAAGCTGTAAAGTATTGTTCATTGTTCACATAAGCTAATGTAGTTAACTAATGTTATCAAAAACAAACTTATTGTAAAATGTTAGCGTTTACTTCACTTCTGTGAAGTGTAAATACTATTCGCAGTTTAAAGTATAGGATCGTTTTTTGCATTACGGTAATGAATATGAGATTTTTCGCATCTTGATAGTCTTAAAATGTGCTTCATGTTCATGTTGTTTTTTTTTTGTTGTTTTTTTGCAGACATATTCTTGACAGATTTTGTGAGATTCACCCATTTTGATGTTTTTCTTTCTTTTTTTTTTTTTAAATACTAAAACGACCAAACAATACAGCTAATGGGGTGATTTTAAAATGCTTTGTAATAATTTATAGATGTTTGCTTTAATAGTATTTAAAATGTTTTGTTTACGTCTTTGATGAGGATGTGCAAGAATTGTTCTTCTTCAGACAGTAAATTTCCAAAACAGTAAGCACTGATGGACTGTAATTGAGCTTTGTTTCATCAAGCTTATTGTGCAGTCTGTTACTTTACAAACAGCAAGTAAAAACTGTAAAAACTCAATTGTGTTCTCAAGATGCTCTGCTGTTGATAGTCACACATCAACAGAGAATGTCCTGATTTTTTATGACCACCATTTCCTCTCAAATAATATCAGTATACTGAATCTCTGTTGCTGATTTGATTCTACTGCATATGCACTCTTTTAACTATTACAGTGTGAAAACTACAAACTACATTTGCAGTAACTCATTTGTTTTCCCATTTCTATCCCAGATGTGTTTCCCCTGCACAAGATCTTTCACCTGTGGGACACTCTGTTATTAGGAAACTCTTCCTTTCCTTTCTGCATCGGTGTGGCTATTCTACAGCAGCTCAGAGACCGTCTGCTGGCCAATGGCTTCAACGAGTGCATCCTGCTCTTCTCTGATCTGCCTGGTAAGAGCCAAATATCAATGCTCAAGAATTATAGTTCATGGGAAAGTACTTGCCAATTTTCTCATTCAATAATTTAACAGTAGAAGAGTTTACATGTAATTGTACATACTGTATGCTTCTATTAAAGGCCCAAATTGTATGCTTTTGTAGCTTATTATTTTTTCCCTGAAGTTCATTAAAAATGTTTAACAAGATTTCTAGAATCAAAAACAGCTTTACATGACCATTTCCTACCCTCTGACTTTAAGAATTAAACTGACTTATAGGGGCCTGGGTAGCTCAGTGGTAAAATACGCTGGCTACCACCCCTGGAGTTCGCTAGCTCGCTAGTTCAATCCCAGGGGTGCTGAGTGACTCCAGCCAGGTCTCCTAAGCAACCAAATTGGCCCGGTTGCTAGGGAGGGTAGAGTCACATGGGGTAAACTCCTCGTGGTTGCTATATTGTGGTTCGTTCTCGGTGGGGCGCGCGGTGAGTTGAGCGTGGTTGCCGCGGTGGGTGGCGTGAAGCCTCCACTCGCGCTATGTCTCCGTGGCAACGTGCTCAACAAGCCACGTGATAAGATGCGCGGGTTGACTGTCTCAGATGCGGAGGCAACTGAGATTCGTCCTCCACCACCCGGACTGAGGCGAATCAATACGCGACCACGAGAACTTAAAAGCACATTGGGAATTGGGCATTCCAAATTGGGAGAAAAAAAAAAAAAAAGATTTAAATTGACTTGTTTAACTGTCCCTTTAAGACTTCTACAGTATATGTAAATGACCTTTGTTGTAATTGTTTGTCCTCTGCTTACTGGTGTAGTTCACATTGTCATTCGTCAGGGCAGGCCAAGTTGCTGAATAATCAATAAGAGTTGAAGTGTAAATATGTGTCGTAATATGTTTCTTTTTGTAAAAGTGTTTCGCACTGTAGATTCAAAAGAACCGGCTCATAAGAGTCGTTTGTTCGTTAATTGGACTACACTGGTCATGTTGTATGTTTCGCATTGTAGATTAAAAAAAAAACCGGCTCATACGAGTCATTCGTCATTCGTTCGTTAATTGGACTACAATGGTCATTGTATATGTTTCGCACTATAGATTCAAAAGAACCGGCTCATAAGAATCATTCGTCGTTCGTTCGGTAATTGGACTACACTGGTCATTGTAAGTTTCGCACTATAGATTCAAAAGAACTGGCTCATAAGAGTCATTCGTCGTTCGTTCGGTAATTGGACTACACTGGTCATGTTGTATGTTTCGCACTGTAGATTCAAAAGAACTGGCTCATAAGAGTCATTCGTCGTTCGTTCGGTAATTGGACTACACTGGTCATGTTGTATGTTTCGCACTGTAGATTCAAAAGAACTGGCTCATAAGAGTCATTCGTTGTTTGTTCGTTAATTGGACTACATTGGTCATTGTATATGTTTCGCACTGTAGATTCAAAAGAACCGGCTCATAAGAGTCATTTGTTCGTTAATTGGACTACACTGGTCATGTTGTATGTTTCGCACTGTAGATTCAAAAAGAACCGGCTCATAAGAGTCATTCGTCGTTCGTTCGGTAACTGGACTACACTGGTCATTGTATATGTTTCGCACTATAGATTCAAAAGAACCGGCTCATAAGAGTCATTCGTCGTTCGTTCAGTAATTGGACTACACTAGTCATGTTGTATGTTTCGCACTGTAGATTCAAAAGAACTGGCTCATAAGAGTCATTCGTTGTTTGTTCGTTAATTGGACTACACTGGTCATTGTATATGTTTCGCACTGTAGATTCAAAAGAACCGGCTCATAAGAGTCATTCGTCGTTCGTTCGGTAATTGGACTACACTGGTCATTGTATGTTTCGCACTGTAGATTCAAAAGAACCGGCTTATAAGAGTCATTCGTCGTTCGTTCGGTAATTGGACTACACTGGTCATGTTGTATGTTTCGCACTGTAGATTCAAAAGAACTGGCTCATAAGAGTCATTCGTTGTTTGTTCGTTAATTGGACTACACTGGTCATTGTATATGTTTCGCACTGTAGATTCAAAAGAACCGGCTCATAAGAGTCATTCGTCGTTCGTTCGGTAATTGGACTACACTGGTCATTGTATGTTTCGCACTGTAGATTCAAAAGAACCGGCTTATAAGAGTCATTCGTCGTTCGTTCGGTAATTGGACGACACTGGTCATGTTGTATGTTTCGCACTGTAGATTCAAAAGAACTGGCTCATAAGAGTCATTTGACGTTCGTTCGGTAATTGGACTACACTGGTCATTGTATGTTTCGCACTGTAGATTCAAAAGAACTGGCTCATAAGAGTCATTCGTTGTTTGTTCGTTAATTGGACTACACTGGTCATTGTATATGTTTCGCACTGTAGATTCAAAAGAACTGGCTCATAAGAGTCGTTTGTTCGTTAATTGGACTACACTGGTCATGTTGTATGTTTCGCACTGTAGATTAAAAAAGAACCGGCTCATAAGAGTCATTCGTCGTTTGTTCAGTAATCAGACTACACTGGTCATTGTGTATGTTTCGCACTATAGATTCAAAAGAACCGGCTCATAAGAGTCATTCATCGTTCGTTCAGTAATCAGACTACACTGGTCATTGTGTATGTTTCGCACTATAGATTCAAAAGAACCGGCTCATAAGAGTCATTCGTCGTTTGTTCAGTAATCAGACTACACTGGTCATTGTGTATGTTTCGCACTATAGATTCAAAAGAACCGGCTCATAAGAGTAATTCGTTTGGGAATCGGACTACACTGGTCATGGTGTATGTTTTGTTCAGTAGATTCAAAAGAACCGGCTCATACAGCAAGTATTGATGCTGACTACCACCCCTGGTGTCGCGAGTTCGAATCCAGGATGTGCTGAGTGACTCCAGCCAGGTCTCCTAAGCAACCAAATTGGCCCGGTTGCTAGGGAGGGGAGAGTCACATGGGGTAACCTCCTCGTGGTCGCTATAATGTGGTTCGCTCTCGGTGGGGTGCATGGATGCTGCGGAGAATAGCATGGGCCTCCACACTTGCTACGTCTCCGCGGTAACGCGCTCAGCAAGCCACGTGATAAGATGCGCAGATTGATGGTCTCAGGTGTGGAGGCAACTGACATTCGTCCTCCGCCACCCAGATTGAGGCGAGTCACTACGCCACCTCGAGGACTTTGGGAACTGGTAATGGTGTATGTTTTATGCTGTAAATTAAAAAGAACCGCCTTATAAGAGTAATTTGTTTGTGTATAAGGCTACACTGGTCATGGTGTTTGTTTTGCACTGAGGATTCAAACGAACCGACTCATAAGAGTAATTCGTTCGGGAATCGAACAATGGTCACACATCAGCAAAAGACTGCACGTTTGTGTCATGAAAATCATTCGATTCTGTTATTTATTTATTTTTTTTTTTTAAAGTGAACCATTTCTCAATAAGAACCGGTTCTCTGTTCCCAACCCTACTACTTACTAGTGCATCAAACTTTTATTTAAAAAGGTCAAGAAATACAATGACATGTTCCCTTTAAATGAATGAGTTTATGCCAGGTACATAATTCCACTAATATGCTATACAGACACTCTTTGTATGTAGTGCAGTAAGGACTCTTGTAAATGTTAGATGTGTGAGATTTTTGCTGCTACAGTCACTGCGAATCCAAACTTAGAAATAACAGCAGCCACGCTTTCAAAACAGCAAAGAAATGCACACTTGTCGGGTTAAGCATAGCCTTGCCTCTGCTCTGTCAAGCAATGTGCTTTATTCCCTGTAAGCTGCTCTCTGCCGGTGCTCAGTTGAGAATTGGTTGCAATGAGCTCTGGATAAGTTATGCGGCTTGTGCCATTCTTTCTGCATGGCATGCTGGGAGATGCATCTGGCACCACCGTAGCCTGATGAGTGGCATTCCGGTCGAGACAGCTCGGGTTCAGCTTCCACTGGCATCTGCTGGCCGTTATTCCCCACAGTTGCTGTCAACACAGAGTAGTTCAGCGTGGCTGGAGTGATGGACGATGATTGAGCCTAATGTGAGGGAATTAGCTGCGAGCATTCAGAGCTGCAGGGAGATTGGGATGGTGTGTACACTCAGTCACAATGGAGGGATTACTTCCCAAAATAATGTGAAAAATACCCGTTACCATGGCGGATGAAAGCGGGAAACTTGTCAGTGTGTCTCACAGGCCAAAAACACACAGGTGTAACTGTAAACAAATAGCTTTTTTTTTGGTGATAGTGTGAATTTGGAGAAAAAAAAATACAAAAAAAAGATTTTAAAGGAATAGTCCACCCTCACCCTCATGTTGTTCCAAACCTGTATTATATTCTTTCATATGTGGAACACAAAAGTCATTTATTTTTGTTTAATGAGTTTTAGAGTTTTAGTAAGAAACAAACCCAATTTAAGTAATATTTTAGTGAAAATCTTGATACAAGATAAAAGCTCGGTGGCACGCATTCGATACAAGTGGCACACATTCACGTGAGAACTTGCGTTGTTTTTACTGCTAAACAACGCAAGTTCGCTCGTGAATATGCAAACGTTTAATCAAGTGTATTATCTATGACCTGACTGTCACTTTGTAATTGGTTGGACAGAAATGTCTTAAAATGTGTTCTAAACATATCAGCTTAACATCAGCTAAATGGCGATAGCAACAATCACAGAGAAATCTGTTAAAGACATTGCAGTGATGTTCAACAGCAGCGCAAGAGACATGCCATTACTCCATGCTGTCAGAAGACAAATACGCAGCTAGGGGCGAAACAATCACATTTTGACAAAAGAGAATCCGACTGCAAGGGGCTAATAAGCATCTGTCACTGACAACCATGAAATAGCTGCAGAGATTTAACAGGACAGTTCTCCATCAAAAATTACCACGCACCTGACATCAACAGAGATGCACCATTAGCCGAAACACTATCAGCTTTCTCCCAAAGACAAATTAACTTGTGCTGTTGTTGTGCTGTCAATTGTATCAAAACAAGTGTCATTTCATTTTAACCCTCCTATGGTATTGAAAAATGCCACCTTTCTTTTTGACTGGAAGGGTCAGATGTGTAAACCTTTTTTTTTATGATGACAATGATATAGTTTCTTCTTCCCTGAAGTAAGAACAATAAAATTATGCATTTCTTTTAGGATTTTATGCTATTCTGATCTTATTTACATGTACATTTCTAAATGTTACCATTAATTTGCATATACAAATAAGCAATTTATTTGAAAATAAATAAATAAATTCAAAACCTACACTATTATAAGTTGAAACATGAAGAAAATATCAGAATGTGACATAAATTGGAAGCAGATTGCTGCCATCAGGTGAACAAAATATAAATAACATGACTTGAAAACCATGTCATGCCAGAAACAGCCAGTAGATGGCGGTAGCCACCAACTGTGTAGACTGATGGCTTGTTGTAACCTAATTTTATATTTTATCACAATATATGCATTTGGATATATATTTAGACATTATCAAACTATTATTTGTCAAAGTTTAGCATTTTAAAATCAATTTAAAGTGTCAGTTTTTGCAGTTTATGTAATTATGCTTGTCATCAAACCTGACCATGGTGTTACAAAGAGAAGACATAGAGTAAAATTGTTTCTACCAATAATTTATTTCAAACATAAAAAAAGAAAATACATAATAATGTCAAGAAAAAGAACATCAAGAAACAGAAATGAACTGCAAAATTCTGAAAATTCAATTAGAGTATAAAACAGAAGAATCAGAGTAAACATTTTGCAATTTTAAACTTTCTATAGTAAAAATGTATTTTGCAAACATGTGTGAGTGTGTCAGATTGCTGTCATCAGCTGGAAAACAACAGATGACTTGTAATGCCAGCAATGACCAAAAGATGGCCGTAGAGCTCCACTTATTAATGTCCTGGTTCATTGTGAGTGTGTTATCGTCTCACCCCTTCATTTCTGAGTGTGTGTGTGTGTTTATTTAACATTGTGACTGATTTATTTAGTTTTTTGACAAATGTAAAAAAAAAATAAAAAAAAAGGTCTGTGTTATATTCTCACCAGTTCATTTTTGTGTGTGTAAGTGTGTTTTTGTGTGAGTGGGTGTGTATGTTTTGCACTGAGGATTTTTTAGTCTCACCCTGTAATTTCTGTCTGTTTTTTTTCTGCATTGTGGCTGATTGATTGATTGTATTTGACAGATTAAAAAAAATATTTGCTGTTTTTTGGTCTTTCCCATTCAATTTCAATGGTCGGTCAATTTTGACCGCGAATACCAAAGGTGTTGTTTTTTTTTTTCAAAACTGTTTTTACGACCACTTAGACTTATCGATTCAAGCCCAATTTTTTTTGTATGTTCAGATGGCAAATGGAGGAAAAGTCACCAAGTCTTGTACTGCACAGATAAAGGAAACCATTTTTATTAAATGAGAAAAATGTATTTGGGTCAAAAATTACCAAATACCATAGGAGGGTGAAAGGGATAGTTCATCCAAAAATAAAAATTCTGTCATATTTTACTCTCCCTTATGTCGTTCCAAACCCACATGACCTATAAGTTCAGCCAGTTTGTTTTGGTCGGATTTTTGGATATTCGCAGAAACAGTTTGAGAGATATATATTCATACACACCATATTATTCCTTATGTGAAGTCTTTAATTGTTGCTTGGAATTTTTTAGATGTAAGCACCATCTCTGTATCAGAAAAACAGCAAATTTGTTTCAAAGCAAAGCTTATTGTCAGCTTACTGACTAAGTAATATTATGCTGTGGAAATCCACAATCACTCTGCATAAACCACACAGCCTCTCACAGAATTAAACGTCCTGGAAAGTTTTGCTTTGAAGCCGAGCGTGGAGCTCTCTCCGCAGGTTGACTGGGGTCTCGAGGATTGACATCTCTTTTCTTTCTTTTCTTTCTGTGGCTGTGACAGTGGTGTAATTAACACTGCGTGGGGGAGTCATTTAGAGGAGAATGTTGCAGAAGATGCAGACACATGTCTTAGAAGGTCACGGCTGTCGTTTATTTTACGGCATTATGTTGAGTTCTGCTTTTGCCTCTAATGCATGCTTCAGATTCCTTTTAATTGCCTCATATCAGGGTTATTATAGTTTTTAATGTTTAATTATTTCTGTTTATTTTTCATTTGTAGTTTATTTTTAGCTTTTCCGTGTTGGATTTTGTTTTGATTTGTGTTTTTTGTTTGTTTTCTTTATTTTTATTTTTTCTTTATTTTATTTTCTTTATTTTTTTGTGTGCTTTTGTTTGTTTGTTTGTTTTGTTTGAATAATTTAGGACTGTCAAAGGCAACACATTAACTGATATCATATAAAAATAACTGTTTTAATCATCTAAATAAAAATTTTCTCAGGTTATCTTTTTTGTTTTGTTTTGTTTTGTTTTGTTTTGTTTTGTTTTGTTTTGTTTTGTTTTATTTTGTTTTGTTTTGTTTTTTGTTTTGTTTGGTTTGGTGTTTTGTTTTGTTTTTTGTTTTGCATTTAGTCATTTAGCAGACATTTTATCCAACATAGCAAGCAATTTGTCACACAAAAGTCAACAATATCTGCAGTATCGCACTGTTAAGTTCTCAGAGTAGCTGTAGTGTACAAGGTAGCACAGAAGAACGATTGGTAAAGTGCTCACAGAATAAATGTGTGTTCAGTTTTTTTTTTTATTTTATTTTTTTTTATGATTTTTATTTTGTTTTAATATTTTAGGGTTGCCAAAGTTAACGCATTAACTGATATAATTTAAATATGATTGTGTTAAATTTCACAGGTTATTATTTTGTTTTCTTATTTTTTTATTTTTTTATTTTTTTTAAGGGTTGCCAATGTTTGTACATTAACAGATATCATTTGAATATTATTGCATTACTCTTATCTGGTTATCATAATTTTCTTTTATTCATGTTTTTGTTTTGTTTATACCAATTGTCATTTAAATATATTTAACTGTATTACATTTCTCAGGGCTAGCTAGTGGGATGTAAAGGTTTTATGTATAAAGTAAAAGCTAAACTTAATGAGTGGTCATTTTTATTTTTAGTCAATTTTGGAGTTATAGACATTTATTTTAGTTTAGTTTCAGATCATCTAGTTATGGTAGGTTTTATTTTTCAGTTAACAAAAATGTTTTCATTTAGTTTTCATTAGTGATAATAAAACTGCATCACATGCACTGTGATTGTTTCAGCAGTAACTGGATATTTGGCAGGCATCCATAGTGTGTGGCCATTATCTGGCATCTTGAGATTGTTTTGGTTCGTTTGTCTCCAAATCGCTTGTATCAATGGCTATTTCCCCATCACAGAGGAGCGAGTGGCATTAAACATTTAAATGTCTTTGCAAGAAGAAGAATTTTGTATCTTGACGGGGTGCTGGTGGGTTGATATTGTTGAGATCCAGGGATTTCATATTTCTGTTCTTTTTACTGGCAAGCTGCATGAACGTCTGTGAGGAGCTGTGAGTGAGAAAACTCCTTTTATAGTTAAAATATTTTTGCTCGGTGGTTACCTACGCCCTCTCGGTATCTTACTGTCAAACACACTCACACTCAAAACACACACACAGTGATTTGGAGCAGTTCTGTGCATTGTTCCTCCAAATGGGTTGTTTAATTCTTGTGGCGAAATGAATCACTGACTGCACATGTTTAATAATATAGAGCAGGGATTGACAACCCTTGCTGTTAGCTCAACCCCAATGAGCTAAATTATTTACTGGATTGAAGTACCCAGGGAGTTGAAGTTTAGTTCTAACTTTTTTATAAATATATTGAAGCAATAGGACGTTTGCTGTTGTGTTGATATTGAGCACAACAGCTCAACTGTGAGTTGGATGTTTCCTTTAAACAACAGTTCAATGAACAAGAAGTTGATAATGAGTAACTTAAATGTTAGACACAATATATGCAGTTATTTGATATATATCTCTTTTTTGCAATTATAACTTAAATAGTACCAAATGAAGAAAAAGTAGGATCAGTTAGCAGCTTGCTAAAAACCACCCAGAACATGATAGCAACCACATAGCAACATGCTAAAAACAGCTCAGAACACCCTAGCAACTGCATAGCATCATGCTAAAAACCACCCAGAACACACTAGCATTGCAGTGGTGAGTTTGTCGTAAACAAGCAACAGCAAAAAATGTAAAAATCTCGTCCGTGCATCTTCCCACTACCATTTGCATAATATGCAATAAGACATTTTTCTTTTGAGATTGTAAGCATTGTCATCACATTCCTCTGTACCAATGCTTTGTTTGACCCACTTGTTGCTACATGACTGTTTGCGTACACACTGGAACGTGGAACGGTGCCTTGTAAATCATGCCTCCTGTACGCAAGTGCCATAACTTGTCAATAACCCATTAGTAACCTTTTTATTTTCTCATACAGGTTACTCAAAAAATCCTAGAGGTTGGGTTGGGTCCATGATAACATATTTGTTCACAAAATGCAGACATCCTTTTCAGTTGACAATCACAGAAGCAAGCTATATTATTTTTTAGTTTGAGAAAATCCCTGTTGCTGAATTTGCCTCCGCAGTCGGTTTTATCCTGCACATAAAGAGGCGTTAGCTAAAAGCCATCACCTGTATCAAGGCCAACTTTTCTTTGCCTTATCGTGCACTTTTTGTGTGGAAAACGATGACATTGATGAAATGTAGTCACAAGCCAGTGGCTTTTAAATGGCCCATGCTCACTCTCTTTTCACTTTGTTATTATTTTGTGGACTCTGAATGGACACACTAACATTAATCCCTACTGCCAAGAGAAGTAGGGCTCCTCATGCAGCTCCGAATACTGTTCAGAGTAATGCTCGACAGATATGGGTTTTTTCAACAGCAAATACTGTTGTAGATATTTACAGAGAGGAGGGTGGCCAAATAGGTAGGATATATCTATCAGTTAGGTTTACGGTTTATGGTTTACTGTTTAGGGCAGGGAGGTCGGTTTTGTTGATTTTAAACTAAATATAGCGTTAACGTCGAGTAATGGGCTCGACTAGTAGACTATTAAAAATAAGTAGTCATGCAACCCCAATTAAGTACATGTGTTTCCTTCTTTACTTGAATACTATAAAAAATTACATAAATTAAGAGTCTCTAATAGGGATGTCCCAATATTTTAGCACAAAACCCTGCATCTTATTCACTAACCACCTGCTATCTAGTTTAACCAACGCAATCAGCGCTGAAATTGCACTGTGTCTTGAACGTTTAAATTAAGTCATTGTCATTCCTTTCCGTGTAAACATGCCTCCTTTTTATGTAAATTAGGCTTATAATTCAATTTTATCATCAAAAGTGTGTCTAAATAAATTAATTCATTAGAAACATTGATCAAATGAAAAAGGAACAATTAATGTTCAACATAACATTGCATTTTATTTTATTTTATTTTTGGGGGTTTAAAGTACTTTTATACAAATCCTCACAACACAATCCAAAATACAACATTAGAGTAGAGGTCGACCGATAGTGGATTATTGCCGATACCAATAACTAAGGTGGTGGAAAAGGCCGAGAATCGATTAATTGACAGATCGTTTTTAAAATTGGTTTATGGATAAAACATTTCTTAGTCTTTCTTTTCTATGACAGGCACTGACATAGAGGCTACAAGAGTCTAAAATAAATACAATTCAAGATATAGTTTACTGTGCAACCAAAATCCCAATAATAATCAGAAAAAAAAAAAAAAATCAGATTTGGTGCATAATGCAGGACTTTTACAGTATCTATTAACAAGCCCAAAACACACCGGGGACTCTTAAATTGAAATGACCGAGACTTGGCTCTTATATAATGCTTTATACTTAAGTATTAACCAAATTAAGCTTTTTATAGCCTATATACAGTATTTACCAGATGAAGGTTTTTGTATATACAGTATATATCAGTGCATATATATATATATATATATATATATATATATATATATATATATATATATATATATATATATATATATATATGCACACCGATCAGTCATAACATTAAAACCCCCTGCCTAATATTGTGTAGGTCCCCCTCATGCCACCAAAACAGTGCCAATCTGCATTTTAGTATAGCATTCTAAGATTATATTCTTCTCACCACAGTTGTTCAGAGCAGTTATCTGAGTTACCGTAGACTTTGTCAGTTCAAACCAGTCTGGCCATTCTCTGTTGACCTCTCTCATCAACTAGGCGTTTCCATCTACAGAACTGCCACTCACTGGATGTTTTTTCTTTTTGGCACCGTTCTCAATAAACTCTAAAGACTGTTGTGCATGAAAATCCCAGGAGATCAGCTGTTACAGAAATAATCAAACCAGCCCATCTGGCATCAATATATAGTTTTTTGTCAAATAAAGTGCTACACAACAGAGTATCACAGATGTGAGATTTTGCTTTAATATAATACAATTACATTATTAATTTATTATTAGTATTATTGTTACAGTGAATATTACATAACTATACAGTAGTGATATATTTCTGTAAAAATTTCTGTACATTTTTTCCCATTTATATGAAGCTTTTATTTTGAGTGAAGCCCTTTAAGTTTGTATGTTTTCAATGACAGCATCACACCTCCAGAAAAGCAGGTCACTACATGACCTAGTGTGATTAGTAAACCACAAAAGGCTGTGATTTTCTTAAATATATATGTAGTCTATATGTGCTGTATGCTTCAAGGTTAATGAGTGCTCTGCTCTCTGTCATCTACTACACAAGAGTGTGTGTGATGCTCAAAATGAGGTTTTGTTGGTGTATGAGCACACATTCACCTTGAAGCATGCAGCACATGCAGACTATGCATTTATTTCATTAAATCGCAGCCTTCAGGTTTAATAATCACACTAGGACATATCGTAATTTTCATTCATGCACTGAATGTTTACGCAATGACATTCGTACGTCAGACAGTATCGGTTTTTGGTATTAGAACATTTTTACAAGTACTAGTATGAGTACAAGTATGTGAACGCAGTCTCGGACCCAATTCTGAAATGTATCTTTAATGTTTATCTATGTTAAAATAGCTCTAATCCTTGGCTAAAGACATAGGCTAATGTTACATTTAGGTTGTGTTATCTGTCCAGTCAAGTCATTCTATTCCACATGTTTTAGAGGGCTGTTTTTGTAAGCTCTAGCCGTGGCTGATGGCTTTGGGAGAATTTAGTAGTCTGTCACTCTTATCCCGCTTTACCACTGAATCCAGATGGCTCCTTTATGCCTGTTTCCTTGCGGCCCCACACATGTTATTGTGGATATCAATATCCGAAAAATGTCTGCAGCTAATTCTGTGACAAAAGCTATGTTTTGAAAGGTTGTGGAAGATTTTAGTTGAATGCATTGCCAGATTCGTCTTTCGATTGGATGGTATTTGTCTCGACCACATTGGGAATGGCGAGCTGAATGAAAGGGGTTGTTTCATGCAACATTCATGCCTTTTGTGAATTGATTGTTGTCTTCACTCTTTCCCCCCATGTCCCTTGGTGTCTCTGTGATGGGGAGTGAAAACAGACAAAGTATTGGCATGTTGAAGAGGCATATAAATATGAATGCAAATAAAGAAGGGAATAAGTGTCCTTGGGGAAATCTGTATTGTAAAACCGTGTACGTGGTGTCTTTGTGATGCTGGGATTAATGAAGGTTGTACAAGGGCACCTGGTGCATGCACCAGGGAAGACCATTCTCAGTGAAGGAGAGGCATTATGCTAGAATAATTACAGTGGTGATGGGGCACCATTATTATGATCCACACACTGCAAGCAAGACTACCTTGTTCGTTGTGCCTCACTTCTGTCCCGGATTTAGGCTGGTGGTAGAAGGGATCAGGAGGTGTTGGTTTGTAAAAAAAAATAAAATCCTGTTAAATGTACGGCAAAAAATACGGCAGCTGTGCTTCCCAGAAATTAACCATAAAAATACAGTTACCATGTTTCAGGCATTGCGGGATGTCATTTTGGTGCCTGTATATTTTACAGTTCACTACTGTATATTAATATACCAACCTACTGGAAGTACAAAATCTACTTGGCACTTTTAAATGTACTGTACCACAATAAACATTACCTTAATAACATACAATTTAGCATAAAACATCCTAATGTACATAACTGGTATGATATAAAAAATAAGAAGAAACATATTTAATATTAATAGTGTAATCAAATGTGATAGGTCATGCAGAGACTTATGGGAATGCCCAATTAATGTTTATCACCGTAATTTTAAACGATAGTTTACCATAAAAATGTTTTATGTCTTGTTAAACATAATATACATTTTTACTTTAAACTATGAGATAAATCATACTTTTTATTAATATATAGTATTTTTATTTATTTTTGTACTGTAAAGTTAAATGTATTTTTTAATAAAATATAATTTTTTACCATACATGTTAAGGAAACTACTAGTTAACCAGTTTTTTACTGTAGCATTTTTTTTAAATTCTTTTTCCATTAAATTTAAGAATTTTTTTTCCCAGTGTCAAATATTCTCTACACAAGTATACAGTTACATTTTTATTTAAATTATAACATTATCACCTGTGTCCACATACCTCCATACATTCATATAGGTATTGCATTTAATAAAAAGAGAAATATAAATAAATATATATATATATATATACACTATATTGCCAAAAGTATTCGCTCACCCATCCAATTAATTGAATTCAGGTGTTCCAATCACTTCCATGGCCACAGGTGTATAAAATGAAGCACCTAGGCATGCAGACTGCTTCTACAAACATTTGTGAAAGAATGGGCCGCTCTCAGGAGCTCAGTGAATTCCAGCGTGGTACTGTGATAGGATGCCACCTGTGCAACAAGTCCAGTCGTGAAATTTCCTCGCTACTAAATATTCCACAGTCAACTGTCAGTGGTATTATAACAAAGTGGAAGCGATTGGGAATGACAGCAACTCCGCCATGTAAGCCACGTGAAATGACAGAGCGGGGTGAGCGGATGCTGAGGCGCATAGTGCGCAGAGGTCGCCAACTTTCTGCAGAGTCAATCGCTACAGACCTCCAAAGTTCATGTGGCCTTCAGATTAGCTCAAGAACAGTGCGTAGAGAGCTTCATGGAATGGGTTTCCATGGCCGAGCAGCTGCATCCAAGCCATACATCACCAAGTGCAATGCAAAGTGTCGGATGCAGTGGTGTAAAGCACGCCGCCACTGGACTCTAGAGCAGTGGAGACGCGTTCTCTGGAGTGACGAATCACGCTTCTCCATCTGGCAATCTGATGGACGAGTCTGGGTTTGGCGGTTGCCAGGAGAACAGTACTTGTCTGACTGCATTGTGCCAACTGTGAAGTTTGGTGGAGGGGGGATTATGGTGTGGGGTTGTTTTTCAGGAGCTGGGCTTGGCCCCTTAGTTCCAGTGAAAGGAACTCTGAATGCTTCAGCATACCAAGAGATTTTGGACAATTCCATGCTCCCAACTTTGTGGGAACAGTTTGGGAATGGCCCCTTCCTGTTCCAACATGACTGCGCACCAGTGCACAAAGCAAGGTCCATAAAGACATGGATGAGCGAGTTTGGTGTGGAAGAACTTGACTGGCCTGCACAGAGTCCTGACCTCAACCCGACAGAGCACCTTTGGGGTGAATTAGAGCGAAGACTGCGAGCCAGGCCTTCTCGTCCAACATCAGTGTCTGACCTCACAAATGCGCTTCTGGAAGAATGGTCAAAAATTCCCATAAACACACTCCTAAACCTTGTGGAAAGCCTTCCCAGAAGAGTTGAAGCTGTTATAGCTGCAAAGGGTGGGCCGACGTCATATTAAACCCTATGGATTAAGAATGGGATGTAAATTCATATGCGTCTAAAGGCAGATGAGCGAATACTTTTGGCAATATAGTGTATATATATATATATATATATATATATATATATATATATATATATATATATATATATGTTTTTTTTTTTCTCGCTTTCCTTTTCTCCCCAATTTGGAATGCCCAATGCACTCTAGGTCCTCATGGTGGTTTAGTGACTCGCCACAATCCGGGTGGCGGAGGACGAATCTCAGTTGCCTCCGCGTCTGAGACTGTCAATCCGCGCGTCTTATCACATGGCTTGTTGAGTGCATTACCGCGGAGACCTAGTGCGTGTGGAGGCTTCACGCTGTTCTCCGCGGCATCCACGCACAATTCACCACGCGCCCCACTAGGGAGGTTACCCCATGTGACTCTACCCTCCCTAGCAACCGGGCCAATTGGTTGCTTAGGAAGCCTGACTGGAGTCACTCAGCACACCCTGGATTCGAACTTGTGACTCCAGGTGTGGTAGTCAGTGTCTTTACTTGCTGAGCTACCCAGACCCCCTTAAATATATATCTTTAAAAGAAACATTACTACTATGTCCTGACTGAATCCTGACAGTGACTACTTCTTGCCAGAACCATCAGATATTTATGAAAGCAGGCAATAACAGTCAGACTCTTTCTATATTTCAATGGCTATGAATTACACACAGCTGAAAAAGATCTAGTCTAGTGAGTTCTGTAGTCCTGTGAGTTTTAAATAAAGATATGTAGTTGTACTTATATTTTATCACAACCATGATGTCAACTCCATCATCTAAATTGTAAAGATTACTAAAATTTTAGATTATTTCCCTCATTTTAAGTAGGTCCTTGTGACGAGGAGGAGAGCATGGCTGGGCCATAACGATGGATGCTCGGCGCTGAATAAGCCCAATCAGACGGGAGAAGGATAAAGAGGAGCCAGGGATGCCAGTTAGAGAGAGAGAGAGAGACACACAAAGTTGTGTGTGTGCGCGTCAGTTTTATGTTGTGTTTTGTTCATTTGTGTCATTAAAAGTTTACGTTGACTGCTCAGCCGGTTCCCGCCTCCTCCTTGCCCATCGTGTGAACCCGTTACAGTCCTGTTATCAGCTAGCAACACCAGAAAAACAAAGAGCTACTGAAATGAATACATGAGTGATGTGCAAAATACCTATGTTTATTTTGTCAGTACCATAGACAGATTTTCTGTCTGATGGCTGTGACAATTTAACAGATGGAGCTGAAAATCAGTTTGAAACTAACCTGTATTCTCAATAAGTTGTTAATCGTAGTTAATTCTATATTTTCAGTATTTGTTATAAATATTTGACGAGGCGGTACACATTATTTTTGAATACAGTATGACAGTGCTGACACATTGAGTGAACAACCGCATTTTTGAGAAAATAGAAGAATCAGGCAAATGTGAATATATCAGAACATGTTTAACAGATAAATCCAAAATAATTCCTTGGTACATAAACCATTACTTTTTCATTCCTTTATTCTGTATTGTCTGAAGTCTCAAGAATCAGTGCTGTCACATTCTGTCTCGCACACTCTCTCTCACCTCCGTTCTTTTCGAGGACTGTAATCACAGACCTTCAGTGTAAGTCCAGTGTGTATAATCCAGTATTCAGATCATTTCCTCTTAAATAAAATGAGACTGTCATACTTGGCTTGATTTGAATAGTAGGCCAGGGATGCTAAAGCACTTCATTAGGATGTGTTTTTTTCCACTAACAGGATAGATAGATAGATAGAAGACAAATCTGAGTGGAAGAAGATTCCCATATTGTTTATATCCGTGTGAATCCCTGTCACTTTAATCTCTGGTTTAAGGCGCACGGCTCAAGAGATTTTGCTTTGCATTTGAAGCGATCAGCTGAATTTCCCATCTTTTCTTCGTCTTTTACTGTGAGAGAGTGAATAAAGTGTTGATGTGTGTGACTGAATGAGACATTGGCAGGGAGTCGGAGTGTTTGGCGCGGTTGGAGCGAAACTCTCGGGAGAGGGTTTCCAAAGTCACCCGAGGTTAAATAAGGACGTTAGACAGTGACTTTGGCAAATGGACATAAAGCTGCTGTTCTTAATGCTTTAAGTGTCTGAATTTAAATTCAGTAGCTACCTAAGCAAATGCGATTTGGTTTGAAACACTATGCTGAATTCACAATTCGATACTCCCACGATGAAAAAAAACCCCAGCTGGGTGAACTTGATTCAATCATGGACAGTGGTTCAACATGTTTAAAATTAGTTTTCTTAACTTAAAATTGCTATGTAATCTCAACTCAAACAATTTGTGTAGAAAGAACCTAGTTGGATTGAGTAAACCCAACAAAATTAGATGTGTCGATGTAACTCAAATAAATCTCTTTTATTTCTTTATGTACTAACTAGTGAAAGTGAATGTAAGCATGCTAAGTACATGCTGTTTGGAGGCACTACAGAGTGTAGTTTAGTAACTATTCTATGCTTAGCACAGCAATTGACCAACAAAGCGAGCTATATATTGGTACACCCCTAGACATGCTTCTTATGCCAGCTTAGTTTGCACTGTTTTTAGTTCTGTACAGTTCCATACAATATTTTAAAAGTTGTCACAGCCTGGACAGGATTGTGACACTAGCTGAAGGAAGAACCAAGTGTAATCCCTTTTTAAAATATATTATAATGTAAAGTTTATACAAACTTTAATTTGAACTTGCTCAACAAAATTCAGCCAGGTTTTAACATTTCCTCTCCTTCTCTTCTTTTACATTTAGAGATTGACATTGAACGCTGTGTCCGCGAATCCATCAACCTTTTCTGCTGGACTCCTAAAAGTGCCACTTACCGGCAGCATGCACAGCCAAACAAACCTGCCAATGACAGCAACAGCTTTGGGAAAACACCCTCCTATTACTCTTCAGAATATCAGGAGCTGTGCAAAACGGACCTGGTAAGTGTCTCGAATGGACCTCAAAATGCAAGAGCATTGCGAACATCTCGTATGTTGCAAGAACAGAGAGAAGGTTTCTTTATAAATTAAAGAAATAAATTAAATCAATTAAAGCACTTAGAAATTAAAGGCCCCATTAAATCAGAATTGCAGTTTTTTGTCTTTTAGGCCATGCCTGATATCTATGAGGTCATCTATATGCTAATTGTTGACTAAATTAACTTTTAGCAGATATACACATATAAAATGTACAGTCTTTCTCTTCTTGGTAAAATGGAGCAAAAATATCGATGACATCTTGCACTCATGTCCTATCCCAATTTTTGTTCAAAAAAATACTATTGCCAAAATAAGCTCATTTGTTAAGAGGGATGAGCCGGTCGATATGTTCCTCCCCAATTTCCTGCTTCATTTGGAAATATGTCAACACATGAAAGAAAACTGTTCATCAAACCAGTTCATGTGGTCTTTGAATGAATTTCAGAGCATTGTTTACTGTAGCCAACCTATTTTCTAATTTTCCTCCTTTTTGCAAATTTTGATGATATATATTGGTGAATGGCCACCGAATAACTTAGTACCATTTTATTTTCACTATAATGTTGCTTTCATGAGAGCAGTTGATATTGAAGTTAAAATATAAAAGAAAAACACATTGACCTTTATAAAAGCAATTGCCTTCGACATCTTGCTGAGTTCTTTTTGCCCTTTTTGGATTGAACTTTTAAAAATTGCCTTGCACTGAAAGGTAAAGTCAAAGACTATGAAGTTCAGCCAATTATCCACTGCTAGTCAAATGGTTCATGAAGGTTTGCGGTCAGAAGAGTGGTGAATTTAGCCACTGAGGATCTCAAACGCCCACAATTCACTTCTTAATGAGATGCTTTTAACTCGCTAATAAACACTCCAATGCCTACAGCCAAACTTAAATAGACCTTAAATGTTGGAAATGGGTCATTCTCAAAAAATGTTGCCTTTCTTATAAAAAAATAAATAAATATTGAAATTCATAAAATCTGAGGGTAAACATTTTTTATTATCTTGACATTTTTAATCATAAAGGACAACTTGACTGTAGATCTATATTTGGTTTTAACACCAGTGACAAATTCTTAAATTCTTAAAAAGATTCATTTACTAAGATGATGTCAATACCATCACAAAAAACACACACCACTGATCTGAATATTTTTGTCAATAAAAATATTTCACATGAACATTAAACAAAGTAACATATTTAAATGAACATTAAAATTAAAATATCAAAATCACTTTGTAATCACTTTTTAAAAACTTCTGAAAAAACATGTTTTTAATATTGATAACACCAATGACATGAAATCAAGGGACAGACATTCTTTTTAAATTATTTAAATGATTACTTATTTTAGTTTTGCTTTTTTGCACACTTGCTAGGCCTTGCACTAATGCTTGACCTTAGAAAACAAAACGAGTAAAAACTAATCACGTTAATTACTGTAAATGTCATAGACGTGGTGTATCAGGACAAGGGTTTTTCAAGAAATTGACAAATTCAGATATATTTTCTAAAAAATGTGTTAAACAATAGAGATTCAAACCATTTCATTTTATTGAATCAAAAGGTTAGACTGTTTTCACATAGTGTGTTGTGACTCAAAGATACAAACTATTAACACCGAGCCCAATGCTGAATTTTCATAATTTTCTGAAAAAATAAAAAAATTAAAACCTTTGGATACTGAATGAATTGTTCGGCATTTAAACAATTAAATTGGCTTGCATTACCTGCATTGGTCTTACAGTATTTTATATAATTTACTCTATATTGATGTTACACAGAAGTTTTTTTACTAGCAATATAGTTATGAGATGAGATTTCTATGAACACAGCAGATGTGTCGGTTATATTAATCACTGTTCATACCAATTAATCACCTCTGACTGGTGTAATAGTTAATAATTCAAATTTCTGTTTAGTTCTTTATCATTTCCATTGTTAATGCAGGAATTTCATCTAAATTTCTTCTGTTTCTTTCGTCTTGTGTTTCTACCTCCTGTTCTGCTAGAAACGCTCATATGTAGGCTACAGGCATCAGTTGACCTCAATTGCCTTGAATGTCGCCATTAATTTGTGAAGGCAAAGTCTTAATTTATGTGAGAGTTCAGCCCTAATCCATAAATATGCCATTCGCTGATCTCATCCAACTTTTCTCATGACCTGACCTTCTGATTCTGCTCAGTACTCTTCCTGTCTGTTACTTCATCTTTTGAAAATCTCCATGCTTGACATGTTCACATACAATACAGCACCAAATACCAAAGGTAATACTTATACTTTAAAAATTGTATCATGATATATAATTCATTTGTTCTTACCATAAGCTACTGTAGTTTCAAACACTCTGTGGCTAATATTTTATGTAATGTCATTAGGTAGCTTATAGTTAGTGGAAATTTAGATGAATTGGATTTAACCCTTGTGCACTGTTCGTTTTAGACTGAGACTTGTATTGTTTGTGGTCAAATTTGAACAAATTTATGTGTGTGTTCTGCATTGTGGCTGAATTATTGATTTTATTTGACAAATTTAAAAAAATAGCCCTGTGTTATAGTCTCACTGTATCAGGTAAAGGATGAGCGAGGAGGAGGCGGGAACCGGCTGAACAATCAACATAAACTTTTAATGCATAATGCGGCCACGTGTGTCTCTCTCTTTCTCGAACCGGCATCTCTGGCTCCCCTTTATCTCTCCCGCTGATTAATTGACTCAGTGCCAGCCATCTGGACTGGCCTACTCCCCCCCAATCTCTGGAGGGGAGATGCTGCCCTATCGGCCGTTCCGCCAGCCAATGGTCCACCCCACCTCCTGGGAACCTGGGGAGCCGAGGGGAGGATGGGGGAGAGGGAAAGGGCAAGCGGGAGAGACACAGAGAGAGAGAGAGAGAGAGAGAGAGAGAAAAACTTGCTCGCCGGTCCCCGGACACGCCGTCACCTGGTCCTCAGCCACTCCTCCGCCCTCTGGCGGACGACAGCCACTCCTCCCTGGGCAGAGGGCAGCGAGTCCTTCGACCCCTGGCGGACAGAATGGTTCCTCCCCTTCCTGGGGGCCGGCAGCGGCGAGGACTCCACGACAGCATATCCCTCCTCCTTCCCGGGTTTTGGCACCAATGTAACAGGTAAAGGATGGGCAAGGAGGAGGCAGGAACCAGCTGAACAATTAACATAAGATTTTAATGCATAAATGAACTTAAACAATGAACTTAAACCTAAACACACACAGCGCGGCCGCGTGTGTCTCTCTCTCTTTCTCGAACTGGCGTCTCCGGCTCCCCTTTATCTCTCTCTCTCCCTCTGGTTAACTGACTTGGCGCCGGCTGTGCACCCTCACGGCCTGGCCACACCTTCCTCCTCGTCACACCCACACTTGTTGATTTTATTTGACAAATTCGAAAAAAAATTGCTCTGTGTTATAGTCTCGCCCATTCATTTCCTGTAGTCAATCAAATTTGACTGTGAATAACACAAGTGTTGTTTTTTATGTCACGTGGCCTAACGTCATCGAATCCAGTCCCGTTTTTTTGTGTGTATGTTCAGATGGCAAATGTATACTATTTTTATTAAAGAAAGAAAATTAATTTCGTTCAAAAATGACCGAGCAGTGCATAAGAGTTAAAGTGGGTTTGAATTGGTTACCTTGCACTTGTTTCAATTCATTGCATTGTTGATTCACTAAATTCAAAACAACTGTGAATCTTAAAGTTGTATTAGACTATGTGTTAACAATTTTAATTTATCAGAAATTAGAAATATTTTGCATAAACAGATACAACACATTTTAAACATTTTTTCTTTGCTGTAGCATTGATCCAACAGCTAGGTTGAATTTCTGTTTTTGTTAATGGTGGATATGGTGGAGTGGAACAGGAACACTACTACTTTTTACGTCACTTATAAAAACAAAATACCAGCTAGTGTGTAATAAATGTGAAAAAAGTTGAACATAAAAATATTTACAGCCATTGTATGATCAAACATGAATTAAAATCTGTACCCTAATCAGGTGAACACAAGCTTGAATGGGTTTTTGAATGAATCAAAATTGTTTGTTTAGAAAAAAATTACTTCACTAGCAAAAGTTAGAAAAATGGAAAAAATCACATAGTGTTTGGGCTATAATTTGACATATTTTTTTCTTCTATAGAACAGCCCTAAAATAATAATCTGGCCACAAACAAGATCTGTCTACTTGAGAGCTATTTTGTCGTATTTCTCATTTATACGATGTCTAGTACAGCCCTCTTTGCTTTGCCATCCCATTTACTAATGTAAACAGCTTTGCTCGTGCTCGTGATTTTGGCAGAGATTTCATTTCATAGATCAGATGTGACTGGCGGAAATATTTCGAGTCACTTTTGAGAGCCACTATCTGATGTACTCAAGATAGAAACCTTTTACCTCTTTGAGGATGGCTCTCTGTTTGCGTTTCATCAAAGATTGCCCTGAGGCAGAGCTGAGCTTCACAAACACTCATCTATTGACCTGTTCTTTCCCTATTCTCTCACTGTACACAGCCTTATGTCTGCAAATCCACTGCTTCAGTATTCTGTAGCTAGTTACATTCATATCTGATAAAGCTTAGAAATGTTAATTCTACTCATGATCTCACAAGCCACAAATGCCTTCACACCCACACGTACATTTGCATCTATTTTCTTCGCAAAGCAATAAATGAGAAAGTGCACAAGGCACGTTAAGTGACAATAAGCAGGTAGCTAAGAGTGCAAGTCATGCACTGAGATCAAACATGATGTGGCCAAGTGTTTAAAGATCCGGGCTGGTAAGTGAATAGGTCTGAATCCCCAAGGGGTCAACTCCACTGTTGTACCCTTGAGTGCCATGTTGTTCCATGGGGATTGTTCCTGTAGATGCGATGCACTGTAATGATGACTGGTATGATTTCAGTCTGACTAAAGCATTTGCATAACATTTCAAAAAGATGAATTATTGTTTTAGTCCAACTGAAATCAAACTTTTAATGTGCATGTAAACATACTGAGTGCAAACTTCTACAAAGATTTGTACTCTGGCATGTACAGTATATGGCTCAGGAGAAATGTATTTATTCTTTTAAATAATTACATAATCATTCCAACGAATTTGTCCTTGGTTTCCATGTTGTGTCTAATTGATTTGGTTTCAAGGTCTAGATAGCACATCTCATCATAACAATGAAATTATGGCTGACATCTGTCATCATCTGCTTTTTTGGTAGAATCACCATCTCAAGTGCAATATCTTAGCTGTTAAATTTATTTTAGCGGCAAGACTAGAATATCATTTATTTCCAGTTTATTACTTCCAATTCAACTTTTGCATTGATAAATGCAAAATTCCATATAATGTTAAGTTTGGATGAATTACTGGTCTGTAATATGGGTTTTTCTGCCTAAGCGAAATTTAAGCAAATTTAATTACATCAATCTCGCATTTGACATTTATTAAATGCCAAATATGCTTTTCATCTGACATGCACATCTGCGTTTCACGTGAGTGGTGCGTGTGCTAGGCTTTCCGATATTTTTGCTCCAAATAGAGGAGAGCGCAGAACGGAATCACTCGTGCTACTCAATCTGGCTTCTTTCGATATCGCTGCACAGACCACAAAACTTAAGTGATCAATTTAAATTCTACTGAGATGGGTTTTTTTTACTTTATAGTGCTGTGGATGAAATTTAATTTAACTAAAATTTAATTTAAAAAAAAGTTTTTGAAATTGATGACTTGGATCAAATAATAAAGAAAAGCAGCCAATAAGTGTCCAACATAGATGGGAACTCCTTCAATACTGTTTAAAAAGCATCCCAGGGTGATACCTCAAGATGTTGGTTGAGAAAATATCAAGAGTACATGTCTGCAAATTCTAGGCAAAGGGTGACTACTTTGAAGATGTTAAAATATAACACAGTTTTGATTTATTTTGGATTTTGTTTAGTCACAACATAATTCCCATAGTTCCATTTATGTTATTCCATAGTTTTGATGACTTTACTATTATTCTAAAATGTGAAAATGTGTAACATACCTACATATATGTATATTAATATTAATAATTCATACTTCTTCTTATTATTATTATGCCTATTAAACATACACAATTCAAGCCAAGATAATTAAAAAAAAGTAAAAAATAAAAGGAAAGATTTATATCTTTATACAAGTTTATATAAGTAACATTTTTCATATTAATTCCAATCTGTAAATTTGTATATATATTAATAATATCATATTAATTATATAATCATTACTCATATTAATGATAGAAGACAAATATGTGTTGCTCCGTGTCCTAGTTTAAAATTTGTGCTGCTTCTCTCTTAAAACTATAGTGTTTTAACACTTTGCCAACCAACCCCACGTCCTGTGCCAACCAACCCCATATTGGGGTTGGCTGGCACAAATGCACAACATAAGTTTGACCATTAATTAACAAAAGTCAATAAGTATCTGGTCACATTGAATGTGTTTGTTTTTTACCTAAGAACTTAAGCTTTCATTTGAACCTACAGTACTTGGGGTATCTTAATGTTTGTTCCATCAGAGATATTCAACAAAGAATAAAACGTGTGCCAACCAACTGCGGTCTCGCCTAATTACTTCAGATCTACTGTCTTGGGCTCAATAAGACCATCTGCGTTCCAAACCCATCCTGTTGTTAAAGTAATTCAGATTTATTTTCTTCTAAACGTAATATTAATTCATCCTCTGTCATACTAGCACTTCTCTCAGTGCAGAAAAACTCTCATTCTTTATCTGGTTGTGCTGTGGGTGGTAAATGGTGCAGTTAGAGCTGCTTTTGATTGTCATCTCCTGGTCATTAGAGCATGATGTGTCTGCTGAACAAGCTTTCTGCTTCTCTTTCTTGGCCATCTGACAGGCGCCATCTCTAAAGCCTGACTCCAACAAGTCGGAGCTCATAGCCAAATCTGCTGTCAGCAACAGGGTTTGTGTGTGTGTGTGTGTGTGTGTGTGTGTGTACCTGTACCTGTGTGTGTGTTTGACAGAGAGATGATAGCAGTAACTTTAGCTGATTCTGAGAAACATCATGTGGGCATGGCTGAATACGTTTTTGAGAAACACTTAGTAGTTGTAGATGATATAGCTCTGAAAATTACTGTCAAGGTGTGCGGTAATAACCATTATGTTTTTATTGTGACAGTTGTAGTAGGGTTGTCATGATAACAACATTTTTGTAGTTTGTATACCAATACCAGTGAAATTTCATGATTCTCAATACCAATTTCAACATCACTGCAAAACTCAATTGTTGATTAAATAAACATTGTTTCAAGTTCTGAAAGTGTCATGAAACCCCCCCTACTTGATCACCAGTCATTCACACCTCAGACTTAAAGAATAAAATGGTCATGAAAGGGGTGTGAAAATATGTAAAAAGTTGAGCAGGTGTGGGTGGGATGGGAGGGGGGTCAAGTACAACAATTGACTCACGGCTGAACATCAAAATGTGAGAGGAGGGGGCCTGGGTAGCTCAGCGAGTAAAGACACTGACTATCACCCCTGGAGTCGCAAGCTCGAATCCAGGGCGTGCTGAGTGACTCCAGCCAGGTCTCCTAAGCAACCAAATTGGCCCGGTTGCTAGGGAGGGTAGAGTCACATGGAGTAACCTCCTCGTGGTTGCTAGAATGTGGTTCACTCTCGGTGGGACACGTGGTGAGTTGTGCGTGGATGCCGCGGAGAATAGCGTGAAGCCTCCACATGCACTATGTCTCCGCGGTAACGCGCTCAACGAGCCACGTGGTAAGATGCGCGGATTGACGGTCTCAGATGCGGAGACAACTGAGATTCGTCCTCCGCCACCCGGATTTAGGTGAGTCACTACACCACCACAAGGACTTAGAGCACATTGGGAATTGGGCATTCCAAATTAGGGAGGAAAAAAAAATGTGAGAGGAAACGCTTAGAATCAAATGACCAGTGGTGTATTTGGGGCCATACGCACGTATATGCCGAATGATATGCATGTAATTAATTTTTTCCCAGGGCTGTTTTTGTATAACGACTTCTAAGGATCAATATTTGCGTATACCCTCAGTATACCCACTTGTTTTGCTGCTTCAGAAGTCCATAATCTACTGACGTTAGTTTCCCTTTAACTGTATTGGATGCTGTTTTGTGAAACTGGAGATTCTTTGTTGTAATTGGTGCATTATCATGTAGCATTATGTTTTTCAATGTAAAGCAGCGTCTCGCGCAGGAACGCCTGTAAATATGGGTCATTCCTACAATTCTGTGTGATTTAAGTCCCCATTACAAGTGTTATAATATAACAAATTAATATATATACAATTTCAACATACAGTATGTTAACAGAAATAAAATTGTAAATATTAGTTTACAAATACTGTATGTTTCCTAGATATCAATAGTGGCTCATTTATCCACTGAATGTCCACCCTGATGCTGCCCATTTAACTGGATGGACATCTGAATTTTATAGTAATTTAGCTTGACCAGTATGACTAATACAATCTTTAATATGTCCCTGTAATGATGAAACATGAAGAAACTTATAAAAGTATGTTTTATTTTTCAAAAGTTTCAAAGCCGGATTGTCACAGAATTGCAGGAATGACCCATTTATGATATGTACAGAGTTGCAGTTCTGCCTGCTCTCTATACGCAGATTACGCAGTCTACAGTAATAGTAAAGTACAATCTATAGTACAACAACCCCTAGTCAGACGAACAGAGACTGGGCAATAGTAAACCACTTTTTTTTTTTTTTGGTAGGGCTACACCACTGCAAATGATGTATTAGCATACTCTAATAACAAGCACAACTCAGATTTTATGCATATACCTCATATTTTACAACGTTGCTACAAGTTTCATTTTTAAACTGGAATAACGGAATGTTTAAAAAAAATAATAATACAAAATAAATAAAAAATAATATATATATATATACAGGTGCATCTCAATAAATTAGAATGTCATGGAAAAGTTCATTTATTTCAGTAATTCAACTCAAATTGTGAAAATTGTGTATTAAATAAATTCAATGCACACAGACTGAAGTTGTTTAAGTCTTTGGTTCTTTTAATTGCGATGATTTTGGCTTACATTTAACAAAAACCCACCAATTCACTATCTCAAAAAATTAGAATACATCATAAGACCAATAAAAAAACATTTTTAGTGAATTGTTGGCCTTCTGGAAAGTATGTTCATTTACTGTATATGTACTCAATACTTGGTAGGGGCTCCTTTTGCTTTAATTACTGCCTCAATTCGGCGTGGCATGGAGGTGATCAGTTTGTGGCACTGCTGAGGTGGTATGGAAGCCCAGGTTTCTTTGACAGTGGCCTTCAGCTCATCTGCATTTTTTGGTCTCTTGTTTCTCATTTTCCTCTTGACAATACCCCATAGATTCTCTACGGGGTTCAGGTCTGGTGAGTTTGCTGGCCAGTCAAGCACACCAACACCATGGTCATTTAACCAACTTTTGGTGCTTTTGGCAGTGTGGGCAGGTGCCAAAATCCTGCTGGAAAATGAAATCAGCATCTTTAAAAAGCTGGTCAGCAGAAGGAAGCATGAAGTGCTCCAAAATTTCTTGGTAAACGGGTGCAGTGACTTTGGTTTTCAAAAAACACAATGGACCAACACCAGCAGATGACATTGCACCCCAAATCATCACAGACTGTGGAAACTTAACACTGGACTTCAAGCAACTTGGGCTGTGAGCTTCTCCACCCTTCCTCCAGACTCTAGGACCTTGGTTTCCAAATGAAATACAAAACTTGCTCTCATCTGAAAAGAGGACTTTGGAACACTGGGCAACAGTCCAGTTCTTCTCCTTAGCCCAGGTAAGACGCCTCTGACGTTGTCTGTGGTTCAGGAGTGGCTTAACAAGAGGAATACGACAACTGTAGCCAAATTCCTTGACACGTCTGTGTGTGGTGGCTCTTGATGCCTTGACCCCAGCCTCAGTCCATTCCTTGTGAAGTTCACCCAAATTCTTGAATCGATTTTGCTTGACAGTCCTCATAAGGCTGCGGTTCTCTTGGTTGGTTGTGCATCTTTTTCTTCCACACTTTTTCCTTCCACTCAACTTTCTGTTAACATGCTTGGATACAGCACTCTGTGAACAGCCAGCTTCTTTGGCAATGAATGTTTGTGGCTTACCCTCCTTGTGAAGGGTGTCAGTGATTGTCTTCTGGACAACTGTCAGATCAGCAGTCTTCCCCATGATTGTGTAGCCTAGTGAACCAAACTGAGAGACCATTTTGAAGGCTCAGGAAACATTTGCAGGTGTTTTGAGTTGATTAGCTGATTGGCATGTCACCATATTCTAATTTTTTGAGATAGTGAATTGGTGGGTTTTTGTTAAATGTGAGCCAAAATCATCACAATTAAAAGAACCAAAGACTTAAACTACTTCAGTCTGTGTGCACTGAATTTATTTAATACACGAGTTTCACAATTTGAGTTGAATTACTGAAATAAATGAACTTTTCCACGATATTCTAATTTATTGAGATGCACCTGCATATATATATATATATATATATATATATATATATATATATATATATATATATGATAGATAGATAGATAGATAGATAGATAGATAGATGTAATAATAAATAAACACAATAAGTGCTATAATTGTTTTCAATGATGTGATAATATCTCAAAATATGTGTCTTAGGGTTTCAGGACCCTTTAAATAATGATTCAAGACAAGCAAACCATCAGTATAAAATTAAAAACAGAGAAAACAAAAACAGCAAAACAAGATAGAAGCAATTTAAAAAAGCAACAATAGAACAAGATATAAGCAATAGTAATAAAAAAAAAAAAAAAACAACAGAACAAGATTGAAGTAATACCAAAAAAAAAAAAAAAAAAAACAACCAGATAGAAGCAATAAAAAAAAAAAAAAAAATAGAAAAAACAATAAACAAGATAGAAGCAATACATTTACATTACATTTACATTTATTCATTTGGCAGATGCTTTTATCCAAAGCGACTTACAAAAGAGGAAAAACAAAAGCGAATCATCTTAAGGAGACAGTGGTATGAAAAGTGCCATACCATAAAGTTTCACTAGCATCAGAATAGTATTCAAAATAGAAACAAATAAAACAGCAATAGAAAAATTGAAAAAAAACAACAGAACAAGACATAAGCAATAAAAAAGATAAAACAATAGAACAATATTGAAGCAATAGCAAAGAATAAAACAACAAAAGAACAAGATAGAAGCAATAGAAGAAAAATGAAAAAAGCTTAATATCTATAAGAGATTTTTCCTAAAAAAATAATACAACAAGATAGAAGCAATAAAAAAACAACAAAAAAAAACAATAGAACAAGACAGAAGCAATAGAAAAAAACTAAAAAAATAGAACAAAATATAATTAACAGATACAAAATAAATGCAATAGAACAAGATTGACACAAAAGAAAAAATAACAACAATATAGAAGCATTAGAAGAAAAAAGAAAAAAAAGCTAAAGATCAAGACAAGCCATAGGAAAAATAAATTATACAACAAGATTGAAGCAATAGAAATAAATAAATAAATAAAATAAAACAGGATAGAAGCAATAAAGAAACAATAGGACAAGATTGAAGCAATAGAAATAAATAAATAAATAAAATAAAACAGGATAGAAGCAATAAAGAAACAATAGGACAAGATTGAAGCAATAGAAATAAATAAATAAATAAAATAAAACAGGATAGAAGCAATAAAGAAACAATAGGACAAGATTGAAGCAATAGAAATAAATAAATAAATAAAATAAAACAGGATAGAAGCAATAAAGAAACAATAGGACAAGATTGAAGCAATAGAAATAAATAAATAAATAAAATAAAACAGGATAGAAGCAATAAAGAAACAATAGGACAAGATTGAAGCAATAGAAATAAATAAATAAATAAAATAAAACAGGATAGAAGCAATAAAGAAACAATAGGACAAGATTGAAGCAATAGAAATAAATAAATAAATAAAATAAAACAGGATAGAAGCAATAAAGAAACAATAGGACAAGATTGAAGCAATAGAAATAAATAAATAAATAAAATAAAACAGGATAGAAGCAATAAAGAAACAATAGGACAAGATTGAAGCAATAGGAAAAAAATAGAACAAGATATAAGCAATAAAAAAATATAACAAGATTGAAGCAAGAGAAAAAAAAAGCAGTAGAACAAGATATAAGCAATAGTAAAAATAGAAAAAGATAAAAGGAATACAAAAAACAATAAAACAAGATAGAAGCAGTAGAACGAATAGAAAAAACAATAAAGTAAAATAGAAGCAATGGGGAAAAAACTATGGAACTATTAGGTAGGACAATCTAATAGTTATATAGACTGCAACAGTATGACTATTGTTCATTTTCAATTTATACAATGTTCCAATGAATCTGTTCACATAGTTTGCTTATCAAACATTCAACAATATTATGCGAACAATAATCAAACAATGCTTATTACATTCATATTCTTGTTTACATGCTATAAAGCATAGCCAATTAATAACTTAAGATGAGGAAGGTAAAGCATGCATTATAAAGTAGTTTTTTTTGCCATATGTGGCACTAAATGCATTAAAAACTCCCAGAGAGGCTCATTGTCAAAATAAGGTGTATATAATTTAAATATGTCTTTCTTTGATAATGATAATTGCACAAAATGTCTTGAAGGCAGTCAGAAAATGCTGGCAATTTCTTAAAAAAAAAAAAAAATCGTTTTCAGAGTGTTATCAAAAGCATTAAACATAGCTATTACATACATTTTGCATCACGTCTCTGCCTCGTATTCTGATACTGTTATGGACCGTATTCACATATTATTCTGCAAATTAATTTCTGTACCTTAATCCTTCCACTTCAACAATTCTCTTCAAGCAGTTTTAACAGTTGTTCATTACCCTCAAACCCTCCACCATTAAACACATCGTAATATCAGTGCATTTTGTGAAGAATTCCCCTCCATTAGTTAAACTTTACTGGCTGCTTTTAAAGGGTGTTTGTGGCTTGTTACATGTATAAGCTAGTTTACTCTATAACTCTATAACAAGGATTTCAATAACACGACACAAAGGACCAGACCTCCAAAGAACTATAGGTAATCCTATTAAAAACATTCCTTCAAGGCTGTGTACATGCTGGCCTTTGTGTTACCCTGATAATGATTGACTGTCGGTATGACAACGTGCCAATGACTTTTCCGTGAACCGAGGTTATTGTCACGGTGAGTTCTAATTGGCTAGAAGTGAGGAAGTGGGCAGGCCACTGTGTCATTCTTAACAGTGGCAGTCTATGAAGGAATTTTCAATAGGCAATAGGTTTTATTATCATTTTTGCTGATAATAATGCTCCTGTACACATCTCTCCCTGATACAGTGGCAAGAAACATTTTTCTGCATTAATTGGTCATAAAATGTGATCTCATCTTCATCAAAAACACAAGTATAGACAAACACAATGTGCTTAAGCTATCAACACACAATTATAATGTCTTTATTGAACACATCCCATTAAACATTCACAGTGCCGTGGAAAAAGTAAGAAGAACTGTTGGATTTAATAACTGGTCGATCCTCCTTTGGCAGCAATAACCTCAACCAAGCGTTTCTAGTAGCTGCAGATTAGACCTGCACAACTTTCAGAAGGAATTTTGGACCATTCTTCCTTACAGAACTGCTTCAGCTCAGCTATATTCTTAGGATGTCTGGTGTGAACACCTCTCTTGAGGTCATTTCACAGCATCTATATTGGGTTAAGATCTGGGGTCTGATTGGGCCACTCCAAAAGGTGGATTTTCTTTTTTTGAAGCCATTCTTTAGTGGATTTACTTCGATGTTTAGGGTCATTGTCCTGCTGCATCACCCAACTTCTACTGAGCTTCAGTTGGCGCACAGCCACCCTGACATTATCCTGTAGGATATTTTGGTAACTTGGGAATTCATTTTTCTCTCTGATTGCAAGCGCTCCAGGCCCCGAGGCAGCAAAGCAGCCCCAAATCATGATGCTACCTCCACCGTACTTCACTGTTGGGATGATGTTTTCATGTTGGTATGTGGTGCCCTTATTACACTCTGTGTAGTGCTTCATGTTCTTCCCAAACAATTTAACCTTAGTTTCATTAGTCCACAAAATTTTTTCCCAGTAGCGTTGTGGAGTGTCAAGTTGGTCTTTGGCAAACTTCAGGCATGCAGCAATGTTTTTGTTGGTGTCCTGCCATCGACATCATGCCTGTTTAATGTTTTCCGTATAGTAGACTCATCAACCGAGATTGTAACCAGTTCCAGTGATTCCTTCAAGTCTTTAGCTGTCACTATAGGGTTCTTTTTGATCTCACTGAGTATTCTGCGGTGTGCCCTTTGAGTCATCTTGGCTGGATGGCCACTTCTAGGGAGAGTAGCCACAGTACTAAATCGTCTCCATTTATAGACAATTTGTCTAACTGTGGACAGATGAATATCTAAGCTCTTTAAAATAACTTTGTATCCCTTTCCAGCTTTATGCAAAGCAACAATTCTTGATCATAAGTCTTCTGAGTTATCTTTTCTTGTGAATAGCAAACTCAAAATATTTGAGTGCTTTTTATAAGTCAAAGTAGCTCTAACCCACACTTCCAATCTCACTTTATTAATTGGATGCCAGGTTTGCCAACTCCTGACTCTAATGAGCTTTTGTTGACGTCATTAGGCTAGGGGTTCACATACTTTTTTCCAACCTACACTGTGAATTTTTGAATGATCTATTCAGTATGTACATAAACAATACAATATTTTGTGTCATATTAGTTCAAACAGATTGTGTTTGATCATTATTGTAAACTAGATGAAGATTAAACCAGATTTTAAGACAAATTTATATGTAAATGAAGGTAATTCCAAAGGGTTCACATACTATTCTTGCCACTTTGTTAAATTAGATGCATTGTAATCTTTCGACCACCAACTCAACACTCCAACTCACATCTCTTTCTTAATGTCTTGAATCTGCCTTTTTATTTGGATTCCAGAATGTCTTTCTTTAAGGCTCTAAAGTGTGGCAGCCTTGAAAAATTAGTCACCTGATTCATTGCAAATGTATCGCTGTTTAGACAGATGTTGGATGGTCTGTCTCATTTTTAACAGCACAGGGCATTGTCACAAGATTGAATTTATGACAGATTTTCATCCCTCGTCAACACAGGCTTGTTTGCAGATTTCCAAAGGTAATCGAGTTCAGAGAGTAAATACTCATGGGCATGTATACATGTATTTGATTATTTTTCCATTTTTTAAGCCAGCTCTTTTGTGTCCTGCTGTGGTCCTTTCAGTCTTGAGTCCGAAATTTGAACATTTACCATTTTGACTTTGTGTCCAGACCATCTCTGTGGCCCCTCATTCCTTTGGTTCTCTACAAAAGCACAGAGCATCCAAGTTATGGTCTATCGAAATGCCACTGCTAATAATAAAGGGTCAAGACTCTTGCCTGCATTTAGACTGTCAGAAACCAGGGCATAAGGCCCACTTTTAGGCAATGATTAGAATGCCACAAGCCCAAAGGAACTAATGCACTTTAATACAGAATCCACTGGACATCAGCCTCAAACTTACCTCTATAGCTAAGGTGACCTCGCAGGTAATTGGCTGCACTCTGTGGGAGGCTGGCACTCCGTCACTGATTGGAATGATTTCATGGGCTGCTGAACATTTTCATTTGCAAGATATACCCATGCTGCCCTTTCCTCCTGCCCTGAGAAGTGTGGAATTCAGCGATAGAATGGTTTGTAATTAGGGTTTGGTGGTATGACGAAATATGTGCCAGAAATGTGCTAAAAGGATATTTTACCAATAGCAATCCGCAAACAAGTTTGTGTTTGAATGGATTAACATCTGTATGACAGGTGTTTTCGAAAGATGGTATGTTGATTAAAAAATGACGAGGAATGGAAATCTGATAAACTAAAAACTAAATATACTAATAGTTTTGGCCAGTGTTGGGATGTCAAGACCTGTTTAGGGTAGCACCACCAGTTCTTAAAGGAATATCCCGGGTTAAATACAAGTTAAACTCAATCATGTTGATTATCATACAAAATTATTTTGATTTCTTAAAAAAAAAAGAAGCAGAAATGGAGGTTACATTGAGGCACTTACAGTGGAAGTTAATGGGCCCAGATTTTGGAGGGTTTAAAGGCAGAAATGTGAAGCTCATAATTTTATAAAAGCACGCATTATTTCTTCTGTTAAAATGTGTGTGTAATTTGTAGCTGTAAAGTTGTTTAAATCATTGTTTTTACTGTCATTTTAGGATTTATGGCGTCAAGTCGTAAAGGCAACGAAGTCATAAAACTGGATGTAACTTTACACAGAATAGTTTAGTAAGCAATTGTATCAAATTAAAATCATGTAAACACTCATATTGTCATTCACTTCCATTGTAACTGCATTACTGTAACAGATTTTTGCTTTTTTTTTTTAATTGAAATAAATTTTTGTCATAATCTACATTATGCCACAAATGCTGTCGAACCCAGAATATTCATTTAACGCAAGACTTAGCTAAAAGGTCGTAAGCTCTCCGAGAAAGGACTGCATACTCGCATAATATGACGTTTACCTTTATTGATCCAGTAAGCAGCCTTCATATTTTTAAACAGAAGTGTTGAAATGCATGACTTTTTTTTTTGTTACGGGAGATGTTCAAACCTTTTTTGTTTCACATAACTGTCAGCGGTAATAAATTACATTTTCCACTGAAAAACGATGTGCAAAAAATAAGTACAAATAATAAATAGTACATTTAAATATTTAAGAAATAATATTCAGTTTCAAAAATGATTATGGGACAGTAAATAAATACTTATATAAAAAAATATAACAGACTGGAAAAATGTATGTTTATTTATAAATTTTGCATGCAAGTGACACCACACACAGGAAAGTGCACCCTGAAGATTCACTAAGAAGTAAGCTTTTTTACATAATGTTCTCTCTCATAAATGCAAACATCATCATTTATGCCTAAAGGACTGAAGTCTGCCATGCAAAATATTATCTCATTGATGTCATTCTGTAAATGTACTTTTTTTTTTTTTTTTAACCATTACTCCTGGTCAGAGGCTTCCTTAAATATTTTGTTTATACATATTATTACATTTTACCTAAGTTTAAAAGTGCAATGCTCAAAGATTTAGTAGTCCGTAAATTGTAAATTAGTGTCCATTTACACTGTAGCTAGTCTAAGTTGTAACTTATGCTGGTGCAACTGGCCCCAGAGCAACAACCTGGATTCTCATCCTTAACTATTGTGCCTTTTGAAATGGTCCTTTCCACCCTGATATAACATCTAATGATACTCCAGTACCTAAAGTGCCAATTAGAACTATAACAGTCCTATTTAGTCGAGTGCAAGAAATTTTGTTATCTGAGTGTGAGTCAGGGATGAGAACTATTATTGAGGGCTAGTGTTAATCTTGAAAACAGCAACTCGAAAGGGAGTGTCTCCTTTTAAGTGTAACTGCTCCATCTGCTATTCTACTAATGATCGCAACGTGACCAGGATGGAAAAATTTCCAGACAGGTGGGCTGCGTTTGGAGACTGGAAGAAGCTAATTGCGGCAGCCTGAATAGGATGCAAAGTTTACTAATGTATTATACAGTAGGTATCAGGGGCCCAGGGCATTGGCTGCAATGGCAGGCCAGAAAATTGTCTTGAATTTGATTCTGGCAAGTTTTGGCACCCCATGTAGAGGCTTGAACAAAGATGTACAGTAACTTGTGATACTTTTTGAAGGTTAACTGTGAATTAAGCAGCAGTGTTTTGGATACCCTTGCAACATGATCAAATGGGAAGTCGGCATGCTGTTTCCGATACCCCAGGATTGGCCACATTATGCAGATACACTGACATCAGACACTGAGCATCGGCTCCAATGTGTTTACCTTATGACCAGAAGTGCATTGTTTCAACTGCATTGAATCCCATGTTTGGATTTTGGATCCCATGTTGAAACCAGGTAGTAATTGCTTTCGCATAATCAGTGACGAGTGCAATTCGGAGGTTGCATTTTTCCCTCTAACATTTTTACATTTGGCAGATGCTTTTATCCAAAGCGACTTACAGTGCCCTTATTACAGGAACAATCCCCTTGGAGCAACCTGGAGTTAAGCGTCTTGCTCAAGGACACAATGGTGGTGGCTGTGGGGATCAAACCAACAACCTTCTGCTTACCAGTTCAGTGCTTTAGTCCACTACGCCATCACCACTCCAGATTTTTACTCCACTGATGGTTATGTTTAGGTTTGGGGTTTGGTTCGGGGGGTACAGTTTAAAAAAATATGCATTACACTCGGAAAATGGAGCTCACACATGCCCATACACCCAACAACACTTACAGCTTTGGCCACTGAGGGGCAGTGTTAAAAATTTCGTAAGCACAGACCGATTTTAGCTCAAAAACAGTTAACCTACTGTTTCCGATTTAACTGTGAGATCAGTCTGACCCTTAAAGTGTTATGTGGCAGGTGCAAGTAAGCTGACGAGCTGTGAATTGTAATCATAAAAACGCCAGACTTTTGACTTTTGGCATAAAGTGTGGTCAGAATATACAATTGTGCTTGTGGATATCTAGTTTACTTGGTAATAAGTGCCTTAAACAAATCCCTGAGTATGTTAACATGATTTGATTCTACTTGCCTGGCAAACTTTGGCAAATATAGTGAATAGTTCTTCCTCAGAAGTGCTCATGATATCAACCCTGTACATTTTAAACACAATTTTGTTTCATGGCATACTGTTAAAATGGTGGGTTGTTCGTGGGCATTCTGTCTGAGGTGTTGACTATAAAGAAAGGTAGCAGTTGATCAAAAAGTTGGATAGAGTTGGGGTCAAAGAAAGGCTTCATTTTTCTTGCGTTGTGCTTTGTAATGCTGCAAGACAGGGCATTTGCAGTGATGTGTTCACTGAAGGTGAGCTGGGCGTTTTGAACAAATTCAAGAGTTTTTATTTACCTTGAGGCAGCAACTGCATGATCTTCAACCACAATGAGAGAGACTGAGTGGGAAGTCTTCTCGAGAGTAGCTCAGGTCAGTCCCGGTTGAGCTTGAGGTGATGATTATTCATTCAGGTCGAGATGTACTGAGATGCTCTCTGAGAGGCATGAAATGTTGCCCTGAGTTTTGTCGACATGGCAGTAAAAAGAGAAGATATGCTATTGGATGAGAGAACCAAGTCATCTGGTGTAAATGGAGAATTGTGTCGGACCGAGTACAGAACCTTGTGGGATACCAGTAGTCAGGGTTTGGGATGCAGAGTGAACATTCCCAACTGATTTAGCTGAGAAGGGATGAGACAGTGGAGAATAGGATCTACCTGGAACTGTCTGTTAAAGCATTTTTGCATGCATATATTTATGTTTTTGTGTATGTATTGTATGTATGCTCAAATAATATGCCAGCCAGAGTTTTTGCTTCGAAATAATCATTGTCTATCATTTTATGAACAGCGTTGTACATTGTCCGTCAAGCTGTTTTTATCCATCTGTAGAAATTGTAATGCTTAGTATTTTTAACATGACACAAGAACTTATTAATCAAGATCTCTTAGGCTTCTTTGGCTTTTTTGATTTCACAGTATGAAAAAAGAAAACAGATACTGCAGTTTTGCTATGTGGTCACCCAAGACAAACTAAACAAACAAACACAAAATCCTCACTTAAGTCTCTCTCCTGGCCTATATAATGTTCTTAAAATTCTGAAAATGGCAAAAATCTTGCAGTTAATGCAACCTCTGGTATTAGCTCGAAGAGGTGGGCTTCTGCAGCTGAGACTTGGTATCTCCTAATCTTTCTTCCTCATCTATATAACATCTCAGGAAGTTTTCCCTTGCCACTGTTGCCTTTGTCTTGCTCACTTAGGACTTTTGTAAGAATTTTAAACAATATATATTGTAAAAAGTGCTATACAAATGCAAATACAGCTAAACTACCATGTTTAATTAAACCACCATGTGTGTAGGTAAAGTGTAATTTTAAAAACAGTATTTTCTGAATGTACTGCTTGACTTTTCACAGTTTTTCCTGGACATGGCCTAACATTTACCTGTCTCTCTCAATCCACACATTACTTTCACACATTTAAAAAAAAAAAAAATAACACTCACTGTTTCTTCAAACATGTTTATCTATCTTCTTCACTTTTTGCTTTTGAACTCTCAGAGCCGCGAGCCACTGAAGCTGAGTGAGCTGAAAGCAGAAGTCTCTCCGCGTATATCTGTCGAGGATCTCATTGATCTGTGTGAGCTGAGTGGACCAGCTTACTTTAAAACCCCCGTCAAGAGGGCCAGGACTGGGAAACCCAAGATCCTGGCAGTGGACATCCGGAGCCTTGAGGAGTATCCTTTTAGTCTTAATTTTAAAAACACTCTTTACTTTAAGGTTCACAGGCCACAACCACACTAATCCTTTTTCGTTTGAACTTTTCTAACCTCATCGATTTCCAACGTTTGCAGGTAATGGAGTTCATTTTCGAAACACTCAGTTTTCAGTGGATTAAAATGCCGTATTAAGGTAAAAGTTTATACGCCAATTCAATATCACTGTTTACCCAATAACACTTTTTCCCATAGCAGGTGCTAGCATGTGACTTGTGTTCAGAGTTTTAGCCAGTCATTAATTTGTCCTTAGTTTTTGTTAACTAGATTGCAGCAGATCAAACTTTGGTTAGTGGCCCATAACGTGTAAACACCACTACACCTTTAATCCTATCACAAGACTTAGCCCTAGAGAAACCACCAACATGGCCAGCTGAACATCCATTTATTTAGTAAATGTCAACCAGATGCTTTTCTTGAGACTTTGTTGAGGTCCAATCAAAACCTATCATTCATTCACATAAATGTACTTGCAGAGTTACAATAATAGTTAGTGTCTTGTCATTTAAAGGTATGTATTGTTGCACTATCACTATCATTAACAGATTTCCAGTTAGCTAATGAAAATAGCTAAATGGAAAGCTAACTAGCTTCAAGTTATTTTCAGATTTCCTCTTTTATGAGAGTTGGCTGACAGGTATACATTATGTAAAAGTCAGACTGTGTAACAATCAAGCCCTAAGTAATATTTCTGTCTGTTGCTATTAGTGACACCATAGTGGAATGTGTGGGAGAGGCATGATTGCGATGTGGTTCATCTGTTATATGAGGTTTGTTAATGTTTGCATAGTGCAGCTGTAAGTAGATTTATTATAGCACCCAAGTGGGATTGCATAATTGGAGCATTCATAATAAATGTACAGTATGAAGTGCTTTGAGGAAAAAAAATGAGCAGCCACATTGTAACAATAGGATGCATGCAAAACTGCTAGACTTGAGTTGGTATACAGTATGGACATACAGTGATCACAAAAAGTATTTGGACACCCAAAACATGCTCATTTAACATGCTCATAATTTAAATATAAAATACATATATCACATATAAATTCTTGTAATTACTTTTAACCAAGTGGTCCCAAGGTAATTGTTAGGAGATGTATGAATCTAAATGAAAACGTAAAACTTAAAAAAAAAAAAAAAAGATCCTAGGGGGGCCGGGGTAGCTCAGTGGTAAAAGACGCTGGCTACCACCTCTGGAGTTCGCTAGTTCAAATCCAGGGCGTGCTGAGTGACTCCAGCCAGGTCTCCTAAGCAACCAAATTGGCCCGGTTGCTAGGGAGGGTAGAGTCACATGGGGTAACTGCCTCGTGGTCACTATAATGTGGTTCATTCTCGGCGGGGCACGTGGTGAGTTGAGTGTGGTTGCCCGGTGGATGGCGTGAAGCCTCCACACGCGCTATGTCTCCGTGGCAACGCGCTCAACAAGCCACGTGATAAGATGTGCGGGCTGACGGTCTCAGACACGGAGGCAACTGGGATTCGTCCTCCGCCACTCAGATTGAGGCGAACCACTACGCGACCACGAGGACTTAAAAGCGCATTGGGAATTGGGCATTCCAAATTGGGTGAAAAAATTAAAAAATCCTGAAATGGTTTGTTTGAAAATTGTGCTTGTGCATTCTATCTTTAAAATAAATGCCAATTGCTTTGATATATTTTTATCTAAGGAAATGACATTAAGTAATTGTAAGTGTTGTGCACTTGAGCAGTCAAAGTTCTGAGCACATGTGTGTATGAGGAAAGAAAACATTGAGATCTTGTAAGTGCAAAAAACTATGGAGTTACATAAATGTCAGAATTCTGTGCAAATTCACATTCAAATAAACTTTTTTGGAGCACAAAAGGGATGCTCAAAATGAATTCATCTTTGCAAGAAGATACATTGCGTTCCTGACTGAGTTCACAAATGTTCGAACATTTTTGTGCCCCCAAAATAACTTTTTGTGCTCTCAAAATATCATATTGCGCACTCAAAGTATCATCTTGTACACGCAGAACGTTGTGCGCTCGAAATCTCATCTTGCACACTCCAAATGTCTTGTGCACAGAATATTTTTGTGCATTGAAAATATCATCTTGCGCAACCAGAATTGTGGCACAAATATAACGCCATAGTACTCTCATTTTGTGTTTTACAGAAACTAGATCAATATATAATCTAAATGTTTAACATATGTTTATTTTTAAATGCCTTTTAAATCTGCATGAATTAATGATTTAGTGGACCATTTCACCATCAGAGAAAGGTTATTAGATGTTTCTAAGAAGTACCACGCATAGTCATCGTTGTTAAAATATGTATCACAAAATATCAGTGATTGTAACTGAAGGCAGTAAAGAAGATTTATTACTCAATTAGTTATACACTCTTTTTTTTTATCTCTCTCTCTTCTTATCTTTCTATCCCAAAGTGATTTTATTCAGTGCTTGTCTTTGAGATGTGACTCTTACCTGTACTTGTCTTGGTCATATTCAATGAATGTCCCAAGGCACTGACTTCTATTTTTCACTCATTTCTTCATCTTGTCCTGCACTCATTGTTCTCTCTCTCTCTCTCTCTCTTTCTGTCTCTCACCCTCTGTCTTTTCGTAGCTCTTTAGTGATTTTTGGATAAAGTTGGAAAGTTTCCACAAAGCCTGTGGTCTGTCTACAGTTTGTTCTGTAAATCCTGTTAACTTTACCTGACACAATTACAAATGCACAGCTCTAGAGCTCAGCTCACAACACCAAAATACTGGATTTTCACTGCTGGATGTTCCGGGTTCAATACAAGTTTAGCTCAATCCACAGCATTTGTTACATAATGTTGATTACAACAAAAATTACTTTTGACTCGTCAGGGTTAGATTAAGGCACTTACAATGGAAGGAAATGGCGCCAGCGTTCAAAGCGTTGAAAGCACTTGCACTAATTGTACAGTAAAAATACATGAATTTTTCGACCTGTAAAGTTGTCTAAATTGTAATTTTTGCAGTGAGACTACTGTTCTAAATGGATGAACTTGTTATGCTTCACCAACGTTATTCCTATGTGTGGTGCCAGTACATCAACACAGTGTGTCGTCACCTGATGTCAGGTAAATACAGGGCAGACAGTTTTTACTCTTCTTGGTATCCTTGTGCAGAGAGCAAATTTCCAAAATGTGGGATGGCAGGGGAAGAATCATTCATGAAGAAAACCATACCTTATTGGACGAATCAGTAATATTCATCAGGAACACGCTACTTGACTTGGTCGGACAAACTATAACCCAACACTAACCCTACCCCTGTGCTTTACTAATAAATATGAATGAAACTTCCCCTGCCATATATCGTACGAAAATTACAGGGTTTTTTGACAATGAAGTTGAATAAATTTACACAGAAAAGGTTAAGGGGTGGTCAAATTCCATGGGCAAAGAAGGCATGGGTGGATGTTGTGCGCCTGTGAAACCAGCAAAAAATGAGCAGCCTCTTTTTAATGTTGCAATTTATAGTCTTGGAGAGTTACGTTTGAAAGAAACTCGCCACTAAATTGATATCCACCGGCCACACAGAGGCCACTGCCAAACCATGCAACTACCTATTTGTAAACGCTGCAAATTCACCTGTCAAAGTTCACCAAACTTGAACTCCATGCGAAATCAGCAAAGGGAAATTCTTCGCCAGTGGATTTCCCATTGAGATGACTGTATTTATCCTGTGGAATTTCGGCGTGCGAAGGTAAATGTGACTGCGCCTTTTATAAGCATGTTATGTTTTAGTCCTGTGGCAATACTTTTAAAACATTTTGTAAACTTACCCCATTTATTTCCTTTGTAAGTGCTTTTTTTATTTTATTTATTTTATTTTTTTACTAAGGGGCCATTTACACGACAACGTTTTCAACTAAAAACGGAAAACTTATTATGCGTTTTGGCTGTTAGTTTACATGACATCGGTGTTTTGGGGCCTGAAAACGCAAACTTTTGAAAACGGGTTTCAAAGTGCACGTTTTTGAAAACGATGCCGTTATCGTCTCTGTGTAAACATACAAAAACGCAATATATGCGCACGCGTATTACGTGTTCAGTCTATAGGCATGCGCGCGAGTCATTCAAAACTACAATGGCGGACTACAGGACTGTGTTTGTGCTGCTCAAGATTTTGAGTTTATTGACATTTCTCCAGCAAAGTGTAGATTTACTGCATCACTACTACGACCAGCGATCGCCATCTTCATTGTTTGTATACACCGCTCTCTGGAAGAATGCTTATGTGCGCAGGCACGTAGTGTTTCTTTTTTTGTGTGAACGGAGATCGTTTTGACAACGTTATCGTCTGTACGCGAAACTTTTCAAAAACGCAAAGGAAAAACGTTTCTGTTTTTAGGACATCGTTGTCGTGTAAACGTACCCTAAATGAGTTATTTTTTGTGGTAATCAACATTGTGCCACAAATGCTGTCGATTGAGCTTAACTTATATCGAACACGGAAAATTCCTTTAATACACCATAACACACACAATAGAGCTAAACTTGGTAAGAGTCATCACAATCTATATTCTTGCACAGTTGAAGCACTGTTAAAACCACTGATCGTTAACCAATCACTATGGAAGCACACTTGACTGATGTTGGTTAGAATGTGCTGCTCTGTAAATCAAACCCTCTGCCAGTTGTAGGCAGAAATCTCCTATGACATTAGGGGCCTTTCACACTGGGCACGTTTGCTGCGGTCCGATTCCGAGTGCGATTGTTCCCAGTGCCCCCCGCAGCTTTGGTCTTGTTTCACACTCACTTGATTCTATCGAACCCCGGTCCATTTGCGTTCATCTTACATCATCACAAACACGCATGGAGAACACAACGCGACTCATCATACTTTTTGTTTTTTTGTTATTTTGGTGCCATTATGCACAGCAGAGTGAACGACAGCTGCGTATATGTGCGCTTCATGGTGTAACTCATCAGATGTCCAGGGGAAGGCGGCTTGCTGCAGCTCGCAAACGGCATTTTTTGAGGAGACAGCTGATTGCAAGGAATTCATTTGCATCTTTATTTACACTGCACGCTTACGCTCGTGTCCAAGGTGAAGTTATCACCACTGTCATCTCATATTATACCCTATATTTATAACATATAATAGTATTTATATATAGTATTTATAAGGTGTATAGATAGATAGATAGCTAGATGTCATCATCGGCTAAAAAGCATGCGCAGGTTACTTTACTTCCTGAATGAGTGCGCACCCGAGTCCGAGTTGCTTTCACATTCACGCGAATTGCGCTACAGTTCCATTGCAACCGAACTCAGACCACCTCCTACAGGTAGTCTTGGGTTCGGTACCGTGGTGCGCTACCCGGTCCGCATGACAGATTTCACATTACCAATTTTTCATGCGAACCATGCTGTGTTTCGAACTAAACTGCCAGTGTGAAAGCACCCTAAGTGTCGGTAATCATGCTCAATTCCACCATGAGTTTCAGGATTTAACCCTGTGAAAACATGACACATTCTTTTTTGTTGTTGAAGCCAGAAAATTGGTCTAATGACTACAGCAGCTCAAAGTAATGTCAAAATTGGACTTGTAATACAAAACAAGGAAATGGCCCTTGACCGTACCTGTGTAGCTTCAGTCGTGGTCACATCCCAGGCAGCATTAATATTCCATACACCTCTACGTTTGGTCCAGAGGGAGAACTGCTCCAATGCCCCACCACCAGCACCCTTGCTGGGTATAGATTCCGTGTCATCGTGATCCTCAGCAACATCATGAAGAACGCCACAACGGTAAATTAGTTTATCGTCCTACTGATATTTATTCATAGTTCCCATGGCACTAGCACTGCTAAGGTCATGATTTTGATTAGCAGGGAACACGCATATTGATTTAAAAAAATGTATTAATAAAAATGTCTGCCAAATGCATGAAATGATTTTGCCTTTATTTAATGCCGTTGGATTGAGTTTTTCTCTTAAGAACTCTAATCATAGTTATTGTGAGGATGTGAACAACTTCATTTTGTTTAGTCAGAAGTTTAGAGCATGATTATGATCACTACCTTTTTCCCTCCCTTAGTTTGCAGCTCATCTAGTGAAGGTGAATTTCCCTCGTGTTTGTGTCTTGGATGGTGGAATGAACAAAATGAAGTCTACTGGCCTGCTTACCGTACCATCACCACAGATATAACACAATGTTTCGTTTTTGTTTAAGTGAAATTGTCTCGTAAAGCACATTCATAGTGTGACAAAACCATCTCAGCTTATACATTTTTCCTCTGGATCATGTCAAAGAGTTGCTTAACAATACATTGGTCAACACTGAGAAGTTTAACTTAAAGTGAATAACAAAACTGCATTCAGTAGTGATTTGTTTCTGCTGCAGGAAATGTACTCTTGGGACCAAATATGTGAATAAAACCAAGTTTGATTGTTTTTTTTAACTATATTTGTAGTCATACATGTTTGTGCGTAATTTAGTTTAAGGAATAGTTCACTCAAAAATGAAAATTGTGTCATCATTTACTCACCCTTATGCTGTTCCAAATCTAAATTTTTCTTCTGTGGAACAAAAAAGGTGATTTTTAAAGACTATCAGCCACTTTTTTTCTCCATATAATATAAGTAAATTAAGAAAGAAAATATTTCATTTATAAAAAGTTTCTGAAATTGAAAATTATTGCTTAATTTTTATTGTTATTATTAGTTTTGATCGTTTTTAAAAATCATTGTAGAGAATCTTAAAAAAAAAAATGTCTTTGTCTTTCCTTACTGAGACGGGCACAGACATAGATGCTGCAAGGGTCCAAAATGAATAGAATCCCAGAAGCTGTTTATTGTGAAACCAAAATACAAATAATAACCAGAAAAAAAGAATGGTGCACCAAAAAGATTTGGTGCATAATGCGGGACTTTTAACCATGAATAAATGTACTTATTTCAGAACTCTTTTTTTTTTTTTTTTTTTTTTAAAGAATGAAGACTTGGATCTGTTACAATTCTCTATATTTAGGTATTTACAAAATTAAGCTTTTTATAGCCTATATATTCTCCAGATTAAGGATTTATATATATATATATATATATATATATATATATATATATATATATATATATATATATATACACACACACTGTATATATATATAAATACTGTATATATACCAGATTTTTGTTTTATTATTCACAAAATATTAAGTTGGAGACAAGATGTATGTGCTGGCGAAGTGAGGACAAAAATATGTATAATATTGTCAATTATGAAAGACTGAAGAACTGTAGAATCCTCCTCCGGAGGAACATGGAATGGAATAAAAAAACAAAACAACTATTGCCGCAAAATTTTACCGATAAACGATAGTTCCAAAAATTGGCACAGATTCATTGGTAAAACTGATTTATAGCGGTCTAACTCTTTTATGGATCTTAAGTTTCTTAAAAACAGCAGGCCTGGTATTTTAATGCACTACAGTTTCTAAAACTTCCAGAGAATTTTGTTGAGAATGCCTAATTAATGGCCAGGCCCATCCAAAATGACAGAAAGGTCAAGAAAAGTCTAATAGCAATTTCTCCAACATTAGTGTGCAGAGGGTTATCTGTGAATGCACAGTGTGTTGAATATTGAAGTGAAAGTGTGTAAAGCATTAGAAAAGTGCTCTGCGGGTTCCATTCCTGTCAGTTAAGAGCATAAAAAGGAACTATAGTGAATACTTGTTCACAAAAATTGTAGAAGTGAAGACTGGGGGAACATGCTTCTATATGTAGATGATAGGTTTGTAATTTGGTACAAATTATACATTGTTTGATGCCATAGACCACTCCTGCCTTGGTTCAATGGTATAGCTTGTGGGATGTCCTTTGGCACTTTATTTGGTGCTGCACGATTCTTTTAAGTCTGCACAGATGCGAATACTGCTGCAGGAGTTCAGGCTTTGCTGGAGGCAATAGGGGGAGTTAGTAAACTAGGTTGATGCACCTAATAAAGTTGCCACTAAAAGTATAAACTTTATTGTCATAGAACGTAAAATCATGCCTCTAGAGGTGACTGCTGCCATTTTAACACTGCCATTTTTAGTGCTGAGCAAATTGAGCAATTTTCAATTTCCCCCTGGGGATCAATAAAATTGATATCATTTTAGATAACGGCTGGATCTTGAACCACTGCACTGCCAGCCACCTAAAAGTGGATGCACAATTCAGTCTTACTTACCATAATGTTTTGCCGTCAAAGGAATGCAAGTCAAAAATTTAAGAAATGTATGACTATAAAAGCTAAACAAGTCCAGATTTTATGACGGGTGACATCACACCAAACATAATAAACTATATAAGTACTCCATATTGTTAGCTTTTAATCAGTTGGCATTTGTTTCTCATTCAGTAATTACTCTGACTTGTTCTGAAATAGTCAAACCTAAAACCTCCTCAATGAATAGCCAATATGGTTGATTAAAAATAATCACCATATACTGTATACACAGTAAACGTGGAATTTTATGTTCACATCTTTTAATGTCTTTGAGTCTTTGCATCAACATATTAAACCAAGATCTTTCATATTCAACATACATTATTAAATGGTAATCATGGTTGCGATGATATTACAGAATGGCTGATACAGCCATTAAGAAGTAAAATTCAAAACAGTTTACTAGTTTTCACTTAACAATATACGTCCACAAAACACTCAAAATCAGGTTGTGTAATGTAAACATTGTCCTGCAGCACTTTAACGATGAAGAATTCACATATTTATGCACCTACAAAGCATATTTGAAATATATTTTTATATATATATATATATATATATATATATATATATATATATATATATATACACATGTATGAATACATTTACTATAATACACCAAAAATAGTTCGTCACTCAGATAGCTGCTAGGAAAGCAAATGGGCCAAATGGTGAGGTTGAGGGCACTAATAAAAGGGATTGTAATAGGGCATCATTTGTAATTATATAACTGAGCAACTTGCAGTAACAATGGCATGACACTGTTGGTTTGACATTTTGAAAAATATATTTAAAACAGGAGACAAATCTGACATTTACAAAAATTTAAATTTACAAAAGTAAATCTTACTTGTGAAACCCATATATCCTATTTACCCTAGACATTAGGAATAATTTTGATTGGCTTTTTTGGACATGCACTTGTAGCCTTTGACAGAGGCCAGTGGAAGTGCACCCAAAATTGTACTGGGACTAACAGAAAGCCCTGTTCCTTTTTTTGGGGTGTCCCTCCTCCTGGAGTCTGTGAATTAAAGTCAAACTTGAGTTAAAAGTCTCTGTCCATTAAGTGGTTGGTGTTAAAGTCTCCTCAGATTGTGCTCTTCCTGACAGGAACCTTTCCTGAGACTTATGTCATCTAGAGTTATTTCACCCTTACGACCTCTCCGCCGTTCACCCTTCACAATAACCTGTAGAGAAATCAACGACAAAATAACATGAATTAAATAAATGTATCACTTATTATCATAAAGCCTTGTGTAAAAACAGTCCTTCCCCCAAATAACAAGGTTAATTCCAGGGGCTTTCAAACTAGTGGTTTTTATGCACTACTAAATCCGTTTGACATCAGTGTTCGGTTCGTTTGTTTGGTGTGTAAGAATTTTTTTTAACTCAGTCGCAAACCATCGGTGGTACTCATGTTGATGATGCAAACGTACCATACTTAATTCAAACTTTGCCTTTCTGGATGGATGGATGGATGGATGGGTTGATGGATGGATGGATAGAAACTGTAGATGGATGGATGGATGGATGGATGGTCGATGGATGATGGATGAATGGGTGTATGGGTCAGTGGATGGGTGGGTGGATGGATGGTCCATAGATAGATGGATGATGGATGAATGGGTCGATGGATGGAAGGATAGAAACTGTAGATGGATGGATGGATGGTCGATGGATGATGGATGAATGGGTGGATGGGTCAGTGGGTGGGTGGATGGATGGATGGATGATAGATAGATGGATGGATGGTCAATAGATGGATGGATGATGGGTGAATGGGTCGATGGGTCAATGGGTGGGTAGATGCATGGATGGATGGATAGATGGATGGATGGAGATAGATGTATAGATAGATGATGGATGGTCGATAGATGGATGGATGATGGATGAATGGGTCAATGGGTGGGCAGATAGATGGTCAATAGATTGATGGATGAATGTGTCGAAGGATGGATGATGGATAGGTCAATGGGTGGGTGGGTAGATAGATGTCGGACGGACGGATGGATGAACAATAGAACATTCCGTCAATATAAGTCAGTGTGATCTTTTTGAGTTTTGTGCGAAAATCACAGTTCCAATCATTTACTAAAGACATACTGTAGCATATCTTGTATCTTAAAAGCTCTAGGAGGACTTAAAATCATAAACTTTGGTATTCGTTTAGGGATTTTGGAAAAACACTAATCAGGTCAAAGTGTTTCATGCCAACATAAATATACTGGTAAAATGATTAAATTTAAGTACTTACACTCTCTAGTCCATTGCCCCAAATCGTGATCTGCGTTGACCTCCAGCCATTTCCTCCTGTTCTACCCCAGACGGTGGGGCTGTGCTGCCTTGCCTTCTGTACAAACACCTGTAGCATGCCCACATGATGCCCTGCCATCTTGTGTCGGAATGCCAGGCAGAGGTTACCCTCGTTCCAGGGCGTAGTCAGAGGGAGGATCAACTGAGCACCACGACCACCCAGCTTCTCTCCGCCCTCAGAGATGGTCAGGTACCGCCCACCTGCCACAGAGAGGAATAAGTGGACATGGGTGCATTCAAAATTTTCTTTTTTTTAATTAAAAATTACATTTTTACATCAAAAATTACATTGAAAAAGTGGTCTCTACCAGAAGGATCTGCAGCTGTCTCCCAGTGAAGGTCTCCCTCTCTGTGCTGGATCCAGCCACACAGACCATGATCAAAAGAGCAGCTTAGATAGCCACTATCTGTGGAACATTACACAGCTGCTCAAAAATGTTTCTGTATTACAATGTAATGTAAAGTGCATTTTAAATATCAAAAGAAAGAAATTTGAAATTATATTTTCCTCGATGAAAATGAAGCATATACTGTGTGTGCATGTGTGTGTGGGGGGGGGGGGGGGGGTTTGGGTGGTTTACGAGGACATTTTTTTAGGTTAAAAACTGGTAATTACAAGGGTATTATGCAATAAAATTGGTTCATGAGGACATTTCTAGTGTCCCCATAATTCAAATTGCTTAAAAAACATACAAAAATATATACTGTTTGAAAATGAAAAATGCAGAAAATATTTTGTGAGGGTTAGGTTTAGGGGATAGAAGTTGTAGTTCATACAGTATAAAAATAATTGTCTATGAAGAGTTCTAATAAGGATAGCAGCACCAACATGTGTATGTGTGTGTGTGTGTATACATATATATATATATTTATATATACTATATATATATAATGTGTAATTGAGATTTAAATAAATTGCATTGATTAGACAATACAAAACGTGGCTTTAGGCTCAAAACAGGCTTATGGATTAATCTCACAAAAACATGTTTAGGTAACATTTCAACTAGTTACCTAAACATGTTTTTGTGAGATTAATCCATATAGTACCATAAAGTTGTGAACAAAAAACATAAATTTTGCCACATATACAGTATGAAAATTCACACCCATTTTTAGTGGAGGTAGCCTAACATTTAAGGCTCTAGGCTGTATTGCCAGTGTTGCAGGCTTAATTCAAGATGCCACATTAACTAAGGTACCCTATTACTGGCCTTGCAGTCAGCATAAATGAAAAGTAACTCAAAACTGTGCTATTCCTTATTTACCACCTGGATAAGTCAAGTTTGTCTGTTTACTTGATGGCCAATGAAAGCTTTTTACCTTAAACTACTGATTCAATCAGAAGATAAATTCTTTGACCTGCAGAAAGTCTGTCCATTAAATAAGAAATAACATTGCAAATACACTCTGACTTGTGTCAAATGGTCTGTACTGACAGCATACTAAACTAGCACTGACTGGACCAATCATTGAACACTCTCTAAAAATCTATCACCAATTTAAGCAGATAAAAGCAGCTTTCTCTTACCTGGCTCATCCTTTAGCTCCTCTTCTGTGTTGCCCAGTTCAATGTCTAAATCAATATCAAGCACATTGTTCTGCCCATGGTTTCGTGGTACTAGAGGGAAGAAGAAAACAAACATTTAGACATCTGCTTCTATTGGTAACTGTACAAAAACTACAAATCTGCACATTTTAGACACATTTAAAATTTCATCATTATTGCTTCTAGCTTCCTTAACCTTTCTATTGTCTTAGGGTCATTTTTTTCTGTTAAAAGAATGGTACTGATAAAGAATATGCTATAAATACCACATACTGTTAGAACCAGGCTTTCTGACATTGTCAAGAACATTTAATGAAACAGCGCTTTAGCAGCCACATATTTAAAGAATATACTGACAAAATCAAACTAAACTGAAACTTGACTACAAAAAAAAAACCTAAACTAAATTGAAAGGACAAGATAAAAATAAAATAAAAATAAAAAATATTTTTATGATTCACACATTTCAATTTCATAGCAAAATTACATCAAATTGAATGGTCTTTTTTAACTAAATTAAATTAATAAAACTTTAAATCTATTCTATTTTATTTTGTTAAAGAAATAAATATGCATTCCTGTTGACTCAAAAGTTTATGGAATTTTGTTATGAAATTGAAATGCATAAATCTTAACATATATACTGTATATATAGTCAGACACCGATATTGGACGAGAGGGCCTGGCTCGCAATCTCCGTTCTATTTCATCCCAAAAGTTGGAAGCATAGAATTTTCCAAAATGGCTTGGTAAGCTGAGGCATTAACATTTCAGAAAATTCTATGCTTCCAACTTTGTGGAAACAGTTTGGGGAAGCCCTTTTCTGTTCCAGCACGACTGTGCCCCAGTGCACAAAACAAGGTCCATAAAGGCATGGTTGGATGAGTTTGGTGTGGAAGAATTTGACTGGCCCACACAGAGCCCTGACCTCAACCAGATCCAACACCTTTGGGATGAACTAGAAAGGAGATTGCGAGCCAGGCCCTCTCGTCCAACATCAGTGTCTGATCTCACAAATGCTCTTCTGGAAGAATGGGCAAAAATTCCAACAGACACACTCCAAAATCTTGTAGAAAGCCTTCCCAGAAGAGTGGAGGCTGTTATAGCTGCAAAGGGGGGACCAACTCGATATTAATGCCTATGGATTTAGAATGGGATGTCATAAAAGCTCCTGTAGGTGTAATGTGTAGGCGTCCCAATACTTTTGTCCATATAGTGTATATATATATATATATATATATATATATACATACACACACACACACACACACACAATGTAATTGCTATATATATATATATATATATATATATATATATATATATATAAATTATTATGAAGAATGAGTAAGTGTTTCAAAACTTTTGACCAGTAGTGTGTGTGTGTGTGTGTGTGTGTCTATGTATATATATATATATATATATATATGTATATACACACTACCGGCCAAAAGTTTTGAAACACTCATTCTTTATTATAATTTTTTCTTCACATTTTAGAATAATAGTAAAGTCATCAAAACTATGGAATAACATAAATGGAACTATGGGAATTATGTTGTGACTAAACAAAATCCAAAATAAATCAAAATTATGTTATATTTTAGCATCTTCAAAGTAGTCACCCTTTGCCTAGAATTTGCAGACATGTACTCTTGACATTTTCTCAACCAACTTCTTGAGGTATCACCCTGGGATGATTTTTAAACAGTATTGAAGGAGTTCCCATCTATGTTGGGCACTTATTGGCTGCTTTTCTTTATTATTTGGTCCAAGTTTAATGAGAAAACTTTCTCATTAAATTAAATTTTAGTATATATGGTGGCACAATTATATTTCTGTCTACAAAATTAATTTCAAACGTTTAAGCATACGCCTTCAGATCAAAATATTTTTAAGATCATATATATATATATATATATATATATATATATATATATATATTGTGTATTCAAAACTATATTATAGCTGCTTTAACCCCTAATCATGAATTCCACAAAGACAACTTATCCCCTAAATCTTTTCTCCCATAACCGAAATATGGACCTAATGTTGGATCGGTGACATTTGACGAGCAAATGTGTATGTCCGTCACATATAATGCACGATAACCGCTGGAAGGAAGTCAAGGTTGAGATTAGTCTATTGATTTCAGTTATCCCTCAAGTTTTTGCTTGTGACAGCACTATGTACACCCCTCCACTAGAAACAATGTCCGCCCTCTTAATAAGAACAAAGCATGTAGTTAACAAATATCAGCCTGAGGTCATATCTGATTACTGCAGGTGCTCAAGCTGGGGCTACATAACTTTGACATGATCGTTATTGCCTCTAATTGATTAAAGAGTCATAATTACACATAATTTCTAGGTGTCTCTTTGCTTTATTTCCTTGCTGGTATTTTCTAAGCCATCATTATTTATTAGGGCTATTGAGGGCTTTCAGTGACAGTGCAGGGGATCTGATTTATGTCCTGAGGCTGCGCAGACTGGAAATGTAATCTCCTCTAGGTGTGTCTTCTGTTTTCATTAGGGGCTGTCATCTGGATACAGCGCCTTCAGATGCAATTTGCTTTCCTAAAAATCTGGCCAGCGGTTTCACCTTCTGGCAAACACAAGAGGTAGCCCTAAAAAGAGTCTGAACATGCAGGGCACAACAACTCCTTTGAGGCAGGAAATGGTTTTCTTGCATAGATCAAAGTCCCTTATGGTCTTAACCCTTCAGTCCCTGGGCCACACGTTTGGTGACTTGGTGGTAGACTACTACCAGTGGGGGCTCAGCAAATGGACACATCAAGGGTGCATAGCTGCTACAAAGGGGGCGCTCGAGTGTAGAGGTCAACTGATATAGTTTTTTACGACCAATACGATACAGAAAACAAATGTGCAAATGTAAATGTTCTTCCTTTTCTACAGATGTCATGGTAAAAACGTTGCAATTTCTTACATTAATTTTTCAACAAGTGGCCTGTTTCTTCCTAATTTAAGTCTCTGATAGACATTAAAGTCTCCAGGAAAGAATCTGTTGAGTAACTGTTAAAATCAGATTCAACTTGAAGTGAGGTTTACTTACTGTGAACATCGCCTCTTTGTTTCTGGTTGTTGTCTTTTATGCTATTGTCAATCGGGGTGACAAACGGGATGACTGGTATTCGTGTCGGGACGAAAGGAACGGCTGTAGCGACAGGGTATTTGGTGGTGGTTGTGGTGGGCTGCTGGCGAGATGGGATGTTTGGTTTGGGTGTCACCACCACCGTGGGTCTACGAGTCAGAATGAGAGGTCTATGTGGGGTGGTCGTTGGGAATTTTGCTGAAGGGGTTACTTTTTTCGTTGGAGGAGCTTTGGTGATGGTTGTTGTTGTAGGTGAGATCCGTTTAGCGGTCATTAGTGGTCTTGTTGTGGTTGTCCTCTTTTGGTCCAAGCCTGGAATTTTGTTTCCCCCTTTGTTGTTATTGTTGCTCGGTGTGGTCTTTCCTGGTCGTGGAGGGTCAATTATCACTTTTGGGATGGCTAAAAGAGAGGAAAAAAAAGCATTTATGAAGTACACTCCTTACCATTTCTACAGGATTTTCGATTGATGAAGCTAACTTGCTCTGCATCTGAAACGACTTTCCTTTTCCGCTGATGTCACCATGTGAGCTATTGGATAATGTTAACAAATAACCAAATAACAATTTAGCCATTGTTTTAGCAAACTTGCATTCAGGTCTGGCTCGATTCTGGGATGGAATGCCCAATTTTCACAACACAATCAATTCCCAATGGATAAGTCCTACATTTTTTCAAGTTGAATTTCTGTTTGACTCTGATATTAATAACATTACAGAAGTAAAAAAGGTTGTGAATGTTGTCCCAAATTTCACAGTAAACCCTAATGTTGACATTACTGGAAAAATCAAGTTGACTTAATTTAACAGTACTTGTAATGTCTAGGCTCATAACTCAAATATCTAAGTTCCTTGAACTTATTTTTTTAAAATCCATAGACTTTCTTTGAGAAATAAGTTTTTTTAATGATTGGTCAAAAATAAGTTATAATCTAAATTATTTAAGCTGTGTATTGTATGACCTAAATTTGAGTCCATTCAATTAAAAGTAAGTTGAAACAACAACATTTAAATAGCAAATTTTAGTTAAGTCTACTTGCATCTAGTTACCTTAACTTAAATAGTTAATTCTATATGAACACCAAGTTAAGAGAACTTAATTAAACAAGTTTTGGAGACACCATTACTTAATTCAGTTGAGGGAACGAGTTTACTCAATCAGTTGAGTAGAGTCAACTTATTAGGGATTTCAGTGTTTAGTTCATATTGAAATTTTTGACTTTAGATTTTTGAAGTCTAAGTCACACTAAGTCACAAGACAATGTTTTGATCTCTTCTGAAACGTTAGAGACAAGTGAGAGACTCAAGCGAAAGTCTCTATTTGACCTCCATTGGCATTTAATCACATTTCACGCTATGAAACAATTAATATCTCATAAAATATATTTCTCCTTCCTACAGGGATTCATGTTGACTTCTGAGATTCTGTGCACCTTTGTCTATAAAACCCTTAATTTTGGTAGTTGGAAGCCTGCTGCCAAGTTAGGCTTCAGTAGAAACTTTTACATTCATTATTTAGCCAAAAATCTAATACTGGACACTTTCAGCTCACGTTTAAAACAAAAGAGCAGACTGACCCTCGTGCTTGTGTCATTCTTAAGTAGGGATCACTAAAGTTTTGGATGTGCAAATGCCTTCTCAGGTTTCACAGAAGCTTTGATATCCTATGCCTTTTCATACCCTCTGAGACACACCTGGCACAAATGCTGAAGCAGGATTGTTTTTTTCTTCAGTTTAACAATGATTAAAGTGGGTGTCAGGATCACAAACAGCATTTTTGTTCACTTAACCAATAATAACTAGATTAAGCAGACTGCCATGGAGAATAATGTAATACAAAGCCACTGACGGTGGTGGGTAAAAGTTAAAACAAGCAGACAGTTTGTGCAGAGAGCGTACAGTTGTGATGTCATTCGATGAGGACGGTGAGCCCTCCTTGGTTCAAAGATTAAGAATGTGGTAGTTATGAAGCTGAAGTCCATGCTGACTAAAGATGGAGTTGACAAAAGAATTCCAGAGAGGAAAACAGAGAGATTTTCTTTCATCTATTCTGAAGTGTAGCCACACCAAAAAGAAATTCCTTAAGCTGCAGGCATGGCCTGGTAAAAGTATTAATCACAGAAAATCATTAGTAATGATTCTAGAATTTTTTTCTCTCTTTTTTATTCCATTCTTGTTTTATTTCTGACCATACCAGACATGCATATAGAAAGTCACAACTCGTTTTTAAATATTTACAGTTTCTGGCAGTATAGACTACATAAAACATTAAATTTTATTAGCAAATGTATTCATTTATTTTTTATTTATTGTTTATATATACACTGGCATCCAAAAGTTTGGAATAATGTACAGATTTTTGCTGTTTTGGAAGGAAATTTATCATTTAATTCACCAAAGTGGCATTCAGCTGATCACAAAGTATAGTCAGGACATTACTGATGTAAAAAACAGCACCATCACTATTTGAAAAAAGTCATTTTTGATCAAATCTAAACAGGCCCCATTTCCAGCAGCCAACACACCAACACCTTATCCTTGAGTAATCATGCTAAATTGCTAATTTGGTACTAGAAAATCACTTGCCATTATATCAAACACAGTTGAAAGCTATTTGGTTCATTAAATGATGCTTAACATTGTCTTTGTGTTTGTTTTTGAGTTGCCACAGTATGCAATAGACTGGTGTGTCTTAAGGTCAATATTAGGTCAAAAATGGCAAAAAAGAAACAGCTTTCTCTAGAAACTCATCAGTCAATCATTGTTTTGAGGAATGAAGGCTATACAATGCTTGAAATTGCCAAAAAACTGAAGATTTCATACAAAGGTGTACACTACAGTCTTCAAAGACAAAGGACAACTGGCTCTAACAAGGACAGAAAGAGATGTGGAAGGCCAGATGTACAACTAAACAAGAGGATAAGTACATCAGAGTCTCTAGTTTGAGAAATAGACGCCTCACATGTCCTCAGCTGACAGCTTCATTGAATTCTACCCGCTCAACACCAGTTTCATGTACAACAGTAAAGAGAAGACTCAGGGGTGCAGGCCTTATGGGAAGAATTGCAAAGAAAAAGCCACTTTTGAAACAGAGAAACAAAAAGAAAAGGTTAGAGTGGGCAAAGAAACACAGACATTGAACAACAGATAATTGGAAAAGAGTGTTATGGATGTGTGTGTGTGTCACAAAAAAGGTACACTTTAGTGTCCCATTACTTATTTTTGAAAGCATAAGAGGCACAAAAACTATTGTTTTTTATTCTGAAAATGAATAGATATTAATTTAGATAAACTATTATCTAATATTTAATATTATAACATATAAAAAGTAGCTATTATTGAACACATTAAAGCTACACTATGTAACTTTTGGCCCTCTAACTGCATGTGTCTTGCAGAAGAAAAATTTTATGGTAATGACACAAGTTGTGCTTCGGCTGTGCTCCTCTGTGCGGATGAATGTGGTTCGAGGCACCGGTGTACACAAGGATACAGGACATCTTATCAGAGCGAATGGACAAATAAATAATGAAAGAAAGGAAAAGACGGATATCCGAAAACATGTCATCTGAGCAGATAAGTGCCATATCTGTTGTTTTGACTTATTGGAAACATTGATGTTTTGAAATAAATGACGTTAGAAAAGTTAGGCAACGCTCGTTAACATTAGACATAATGATTGCTAGTCTGATAAGGTCAAACGTTGTAAAGTTTTTAATAACTGCAGGATATTCTGGCCAAATAGACCACGGTAGTAACTAATTTATAGATTGTCCTTGTTACCAACCAGTGGTCAATATAATTTAAAGACTCACATGTCCTTGGCAAGCCTAGGACTAAAGGATTTATATATATAAATGATTGCCGTTATAAAGAAAGATACACACGTGTGTTAGCAAGTTAAAAGTTCTGCACCGATTACAGTATAATTATTGTATTTCACTACACACACACACAGATGTGTGTGTGTGTGTGTGTGTGTGATTACACAACTACACATAAACCATATCAATAAAATATTTTAACTGTTGAGTAAGAAAAAAAGCCATCTCTGGGTCGCTTTTAAATCCTTTCAGATCTCGGAGGTGTCACCACCTCTGAAAAGCCAATCCGACGTTGATTTGGGTTTTATTACCCGTGAAATCTGTCCCGACAGCTCTAAAATATAAATCATTATTATAAGTTTATCAAAGTGTATTTGGGTAAAGACGTTGTTTGGAAGATGGATTTTTGTTGCACTCTCTCATTAATAACATTTTGTTATTTAAAAAAAAAAAAAAAAAAGTTACATAGTGTAGCTTATCAGCGTTCTCCCCATAAAATGGTGACTTTGGCCTGTACCACCTCAGAGATCATGACCTTTTTGACAGTCTCCAACAATTAAAACAATACAACAAATTATACATATGGGATGAATTGATATTAAATTCATTTTAATAAAATGCTATTTTAATTATTTATTTTAATGACCAAAATGAAATATTCAACTGTATGATTTACCCCTTAACAAAAAATGCAACATTGCTTAAACTGTGACAACCAGGAAGTAACATCATTTGGAGCCTTTCTACAGCATGGCACAAAGACAATATTCTGATTCCACGACACATTCTTATACAAAATGCAAGGATCGCATAAATTACAAGCCTCATTTAAAATTAATAGAAAATAAACGGCTCATGTAATATTTAGTTTGACCTCCTGAGATTGCCGATCAACATTTTTTGAAGGTTAAGGCCCTTTTTTGCACTTTATTCTTGGAAAGTGCCACTCAGTTTAACAATATTCACGGTTTCTGGCAGCACAGACTACAAATAAATTACAAAAAAAGACATTTATTGATATGCATAAGAAATGCATGGTAACTGTTGACGGACTGCCATCTTCAAGCCATTTCTAAAGGAATTTAAGCCACGGTTGACACACCCAGACATGATGAACATTCACCCTTCTGTCCTTCAACTGCTGTACGCTTGGTTGGTTGGTGAAATGCTGTGGGACATTGTCATGCTGAAAGGTGACGACGCTCAACCTCCTGGCTGAGGGCTACGGCTTTTCATCAAGAATTCGAATCATTCATCTTCTATTCTTTTCTGACAAGTGCCCCAAAAGCAGCCGAAGGTAAATACTCCTACAAGAGCATGCTGTCACCACCGTGTAGCAGTAATGGTGTGTTTCAGTTTAAGATGTACACTGTTTGGCACATTCGAGACAAAATGTTTGAATGTATAATATGACCTTTGTATTTTTTTAACTAGGTCATTAAATTTTAAAAACTATAGGTCTAAATGTTGCTGTTTAGTTGCCAACCTCTATTTCGAGCCAGACTTTGTGAAATGGCATGCACATAATAACCAGTGTTTGCCATAAAATCCTGTAGCTCCTTTAAAATCCATCAAGCGGCTGGCAAGTTTCTGATCAGCCTCCTTGGTAATCTTGTTTCGACGGATGGCTGTACACCTTCCACCTCTTAATGATAACCTTGACTGTGCTGCTGTGCTTGAAAGTCTTTTTACTAATGACTCCTGGCTTATGCTTTGGCTTATTCAAAAGCTTAACCTTAAAGAGCTTTCGAAAGCACATTTCTACCTTGTTTTGATTTGAAATGCATTTAAGCAGTGAACATTTCAAGACCTACTACTTTTAATTGCTACTTTTATTCTGAATTAATCAAAATCACAACCAAGAAGAGATGGGGTCTTACATTGTTGCCTGATCTGTAAATCTCAACATGTGCTGACACAGTTGTGTACAACCCACAACTTTTCTCTTTCAAAAGATGTTTTGTGGATTGAAATTTACATGGTTAAAGTATAGGCATCATTCATGGGTGGGACATGTCCCTACCAGTTTTTGCCTTTGCCAATTTTGTCGCCACCACTTTTTGAAATGCTTTCGTCAGGTAAGGGTCTAATGCAGAAGAAACATCTCCAGTTCTTAAGCAGGAGTTTCGTTCATTTGTTATAATAAGAGGCAATCCAGTGCTGGTATTTGTTATTTTTAAAGTTATATAATGAGCGCTCATTGCGGCTGGTACCCTAGGACTGGCCACATTATGCCGACACACTGACAAGTGGCATCTCCTATCAGACATTTTTGCTTCGGCTCAAGTGTGTTTACCTTCACTTGTGGCGCGAACGGAAGCATGTTGCATCAGAAGTGTGGGAGATCCGGGTTCGGATCCCACATAGAAACCAGAAAGTAATCATGTTCATGTAATCAGTTACCAACGCAATTCAGAGACTGCATTTTCCCCTCTAAAATTAAAATTCTGTGGAGGCTTGGGCTGCCGCTGGTGAGGCAGTTAAATCCCTCTTGAGCTCTACTCCTTAAACTACAAATTGGCTGTATTATTTAAGGTCCCCATGGTTCAAATGGAAAGGACAATGGGGTTACCACCAGGAGGGGGGAGGGGGGATAAAACGTGTTTTATCTTTGTTTATTTCTTTAAATAATAAACATTTGATCACAAAAAAAGAATGACTATTAATCAAAACAATGACTATTTATTAAAGATTATTTGACATTAATATTCTTAATTGTAAGTGCCTCACTGTTACCCAGATTTTTGGTTTTCTTAACCTCCTGACACCCGAGAATGCAGCTGTGGGCATTTTCCATTCCACTTTTTGATTTGTAACTAGTAGCCCCTAAAAAACATCATTTTGTTTTTTTAGACCAAATAGTTTTCCTAAAAAAATTATGTCCACATATGTAAACAGTGGGACTAAGTTGTGAAATTTTAAATAATAGGCCTACCAAGCTATAGAAAGTCCGATTTTTTTCAATCTATTTGCTTATTATGTTTCCAGGAGTGATTGTTATTCATGTTTTTGGGACGTTACAGACATTACATCAGAAATTAGCATAAAAAATTCTACTTAAATGTAATGGCCAGCATCATCCAATCACTGCCAACATTGTTCAAATAAAATTTTGCATGAAAAATTCTGAATCTAAGTACTGAATACCATTGTCCCATGTCTGCCAAACATGTTGAGTGGTCCAAACATAATCTGCAGCCTGAAACTGAACATTTGACTGAATGTTAGGAGTGAATGCAGTTGGCTGCATAGGAAAACTATACAGTAGGATGTTCCCTTGCTCTCTTATTAGGGAATGACTTAACCTCCAGTGTGCTGTCTGTCTGCACTGGTCCCAGAACAGTTTGAAATACCCCTTATTTTCATCCTTACTCCGTATACAGCCTTTAAAAGCAATATTTTCCAGCTTTTGGATGCATCCATTGATTCTCAGTGAATATAGGATATTTTAAGGAAAATGAGCCTATAGTACACGTACATGGTCATTGTGTTTAACAACGTGCCGTTTCACAATAAATCGGTAAAAAATTTTTTTAATGGCATTTCAGATGAAACTAGAGACTCTACTCTTTTGACTTAAACAGGTTTTAATGTAAAAACTTCACGAGGTTTCTTACAAGATGTAGTTTTGGTGCCGTTACTCCCAAAGACAAACCCAGCTGTAATCTGCGCCATGTTGTTTTGTCACATGACTCGATGCGTCGGAAGTTTAACCCTTTAATGACAGTGCAGAGTCTCTTGAACTGAGATCAGTCAGTTTAAATTAAATTAAATTATGCATAGCCTATAGCGAAGCCAAAACGTAATGTCCACCCATGTGGACGCTGGGTCTCAGGGGGTTAAAGAAAAGTGGAACATTTTTGTGGAAATCATCAGTATGTCCCAAATGCTGTTCGACTGAGCCTAACTTGTACTGAACCCAGAATATTCATTTAAAAGAGGTGGATTTCTATACCCACTGTATCACTGGAGATTGATTACAGAGCATTGTCGCAAGATCATATGTAATGGTAGCAGTAATTTTATAGATTGCCTACTTACGTTTGCAGTTGTAGCCCACACCTCTAAAGTCATCCTTGCACTTGCACTTGTACGAACCATGTGTGTTATAGCAGGTGGCGTAGGCACCGCACAGGTGTTGACCTGAAGAACACTCATTCACATCTGGAAAAAAAAATTTGAAATAAAAAATTAAACCAGAAAGTATCAACCTGCTGAGATAGTATGTGAAATCAAAGCAAACTTGGTGAATTTCATGAAAACATTTCCAGGTCATATTTCACCCCAAAATTAAAAGAGAAGAAAAAGAATAAAAGTTAGACTTTATAATAAGGTACCATTTGTTATCATTACTCGACTACATTAGTTAACATGAGCTAACAATGAAAAATACTTTTACAGCATTTATTAATCTTGGTTAATGTTCATTTCAAAATATACTATTACATTTTTTAAATTAAAAGTTGTATATGTTAACCTTAGTTAATGCATTATGAACTAACGTACAGTATATATGTATATATATATTTGGCTAGTTTACATTCTTACCTACACACTGATATTTCCCATTGATGTACTGCAGATCAAAGCCATCATGGCACTTGCAGATGTAACTTCCAAACGTGTTGATGCATTTACGGAAGCGGGGACAAACAGCGTGGCCTGTGACACACTCATCCACATCTGCAAAACAAGCAGACCAATCCATCATTATGCTTCCTCAGTTGTTTGATTCAGATTGGATCAATGTTAAAAAGGTCTCTCTTGGTGAATTAAAGACCAATTTAGAGCGTAAGCTCAAGGTGGCTTAGTCAGCATCGCCCTGGGTTTGATCATCTCTGCAGGTAAACTGTTATGAAGCTATTTCAAAGCTCTTTGTCACATTTAACCATAAAACCAGCCAATCAGACTGAAATTTGCAGTCTTGAAAAAGGTTTTGCCATTTTTATATGCATTATGCATCAGAATGGTCTAGTGGCGTGTCATCTGAGGCTGAGACCAGTGTATAGCGAATTCGATCAAACTCTACACATTTCTGTACATGTACAGTACAAGCTGCACTCTTTCCCCCAAAGCAATAAGTCTTCTACTAAAAATACCTAAAGAGCCAAACACCTGTGCCGTGAAATGCAAAGATGGCCAGTCCCTGATTGATGGCCCCCTTTTAAAAATTTCACACTGTTGCCTGCTCTTCCTCATAGCCTCCAGACAAACAAAGACAGAGAAACGTGGAAAATTAAAGAGACAACCAGGACATATGTGTTTAAAAGAGCCACAGGTTAACTTACTCAATTTGTCACATTCCATTTGTGATTAAGTGATCTGCATGGTTAACTTCTGAATGGATGCTGCTTTAATGCTATTAAACATTCAGTCTCTGTGAGTATGGAATGACATTAAAACAGTCATTATCGAATGCCCCAATGAAATCCCCTGGCACTTCAACAGTAATTAATGGGAACAGAGCATTGAATGCAAGCGAAAGTGTTTCATGACATGTTCGTAATAGCGCAGGTCTTTTTCTGACAACCATGGAATAAAATATTTTTTTTTACAATAATGTTAAAGGACGACGAGTCAGAAAGCAAAGAGATCCAATTGTCTCTTTTCTTTGTTTTTCTTTTACATTTTCTTCCGAAAGTCCACTTATAATGTTAGTAAAGTATATATTTGCACCAAAAACCATCAGAATTTCGTTTTCATTACCATTTTCCTCCCTCTCACTGACCCTTAGAATTAAATGGGCCATTTTTTACAAGCTGTACATTAAACCCTTAAATAAATTGTTTTTTTGCCAAGCATTTTCACATACATTGGGTGACCCAGCACGTATATCTATTAGAAATGGATATACAAAATGCCCAGATAGCATAACATTTTTAAAGAATTTTCAAGACAATAACACAAATAATAGAATAGTATATGTTCTGCTATATTTTGATGTTATATTTTTATCAAAGATATAATGTTCATTACTTTCACACTGAAATTTTATGAGACACAACTGGCAGTCAAACACACATTGAGCTACAGTACACATATGTATTTTCTCAGTTACGTATTGTGTTTAAATTGATGTACAACTTACATATTCCAATAATACACCCAGACGGCAATAACCATATCATACTGTTCATGTGTTACACTTGCTATAGTTTACTTCCATGTTGCTTCTTTGTCAAATAGCAATGTCAAATGTAAATCAAGTGAATCACTGAAACAACAGCATGACTTTGAGAAACAAATAGCTTTATAATATGTACGTGTACACACATTTGGAATATCAACAATTCACCACCATTGCGACGAGAACTTACAGGAATGGGACTAAACAGCTATGTGGCCACAAGAAAGCCACTTGTTAGTGAGGCTAATCAGAAACAATGATTTCAATTTGCTAGGGAGCGTAAAGATTGGACTGTGGAGCAAGGGAAAAAGGTCATGTGGTCTGATGAGTCCAGATTTACCCTATTCCAAAGCGATGGGTGTTTCAAGATAAGAAGGGAAGCGCATGAAGCGATGCACCTGTCATACATAGTGCCCACTGTACAAGCCTCTGGAGGCAGTGTTATGATCTGGGGTTGCTTCAATTGGTCAGGTCTAGTCTCAGCAACATTATGCGGCAACAGAATGAAGTCAGCTGACTACCTGAATGTACTGAATGACCAGGTTATCCCATCAATGGATTTTTTTCTTCCCTGACAGCACAGGCATATTCCAAGACGACAATGCCAAGATTCATCGGGCTCAAACTGTGAAAGAGTGGTTCAGGAATCATGAGGAATCATTTTCACATATGAACTGACCACCACAGATTCTTGAGCTTAACCCCATTGAAAGTCTTTGGGATGTACTGGCGAAGACTTTTCGGAGTGGTTTGACTCTCCAGTCATCAATACAAGATCTCGGGAAAAAATTCTGGATGGAAATAAATGTTGTGACATTGCATAAGGTTGTCGAAACAATGCCACGATGAATGCGCACCATAATCAAAGTTAAAGGCAGCTTTTTTTTTTTTTGGCCAGGCAGTGTAGTAGTCATTTGTAGGAATATGGTACTAATCTGTCTTGTAATAAACAAAGACATAGATTTCCTGTGATAGTAAACTTATCTAGATATGAAATAATCATAAAAATATAATTTATGGAAGCGCAAATGTATATTGCCATACATATCTCAGGTCATTAACAACCCTATACACTTTTGGTAACTAAGCAAGTGGAAAAAATATATTTTTAGCAATTTTGCCTCTTTGTTTTTAATTAATTTCTTAAGGTACTGTATGTATTTAAGGGTTAAGACTTCTGTGTAAATGCCCTCTTCATATATGGATATGCAGAGTGGCAGGTGCTACATGCAGACAGAAACTGCACAGGATTTGGCCGCTTTTCCTATATTTTACTCATATCAATAGTTTATCTGGTGTTTTTCTGACATTAGAAATCCAAGGATTTCAAAACTAGTTGTTTTAGCAGCTCAGTTTCAATAGATTCTCTTTTCGGACTGGAGAGGAAGTTTTGAGTTCAGAAAGTTACAGTATGTTTTCATAGTGCATGAACCCTTTTATCTCAAAAGATCAAGGAAAATGTGGTTCCACATGATATGACCCCTTTAAAGTAAAAAAGTAAAGAATTAAATTGTGATTGGCTTGTGGTGCAATGCATTACCCATGAACACATACCCACACAGGTCCTGCCATCTGGTGCCAGCTGTAGACCTGGGGACGGGCACTGGCAGCGAACCTCTCCTTTCATTACTTCACAGCCGTACTGGCAATTTGCCATGCTGCATGTCCGGGCATCTGAGCGAGAAACACGGATAGTGGATTTAGCAGTTCTGATACAAAGAGTCACTTTTTTTTTTTTTTTTTTGCAGCCACTTTCAATACAACACAGAACAGTGGATGCAAAGAAAATCTAGGTAAGGGGCAAATTATTGTACAAAGAAGTCATTGCAAGGGCTGTATCTCAGGTACTATAAGGCTTTGACAAAAGCCCAACTACACAATTATGTTTTCTCTAGTAGTGGTTTTGTATGCTTATTTCAAACACCTAATTCAAAACCCTCTCAAAATATAATGATTTTTCTATCCTCCAACACCATATTTTGTAGCAACTGTTGGGTTAATAAGTGAACACATTAAGACTGCACTGGTATACATTCAGGGAAGGGTCAAATATAGAATAAAGGCAGAATTTAATCAAAAGGGTGAACTCAAGACAAGTAAATTTTTAATAAATGTAAAGTCGAGGCAAGTCATCACATTTTTGGGGCAAGTTGTCACATCTTTTTTAAAAAAAAATGTATATACCCACAGAAATATTCACTGGAATAAAAAGTGTGACATCTAGCCCCAGTCTCCCCTTCATGCAAAACAACATTTACCTATAGATTTTCCATATATTAGCAACCAAGCATATGAACACAGATGGATAGCCCATCATTCATTAAATGAGGTGCAAGGCCACACGGTTCGCAAAAGAGAGTGCACTATTCTAGATTTAGCTTCATGGCCTTGAAGGAAATGGGCAGTGAAGCAGATAACCTTGCTTTATTAGATTCTGCTGTGATACACTAGCCCTGCGGAAAAACAGCACTCCACATTCTCAATCAGTGTCGAGGGTTGAGAATGTGGAAATTTCACATTAATCTCTTTCCATAAAGATATTTTTAAAACACTTTAAAAAGATTACACTCACAATGATTAATTTCTTGCCAATTAAATATTTTAAAGCTAAAAATGACTTCCGTGAATTATCCAAGGACTTTTTAATCATGATTAAAATTAAAAATAAATAATTATTATTAGTTAAATAGTTAATTTCCATATATTTTCCAGGAAATCAAAATATACAATTCTCAGATTTTTCCAGGATTTCCATTACCCAGGAACCCTTAAATGTGTACTCAGTAATTTTTGTTCCCTATCTGTCACTCATTCGACGTTGGTGTCGATGTAGTGACACTAGGGGTCACTCTTGGGAGCCCAAGACACCTCTGGTCTTTGATAAAAGGCCAATGAAAATTGGCGAGTGGTATTTGCATGCCACGCCCCCGAACATACGGGTATAAAAGGAGCTGGTATGCAACCACTCATTCAGATTTTCTCTTCGGAGCCGAACGGTCATGCTCACTGAGCTGAATACTGCTGTTCATTCACCTCTGCTGGATCTGACGGCGCATTTTAGCGGCTTCTCCCTCCTCTGCACTGGTGCACTGTAGAGAATGCCCCTGGGCGCTTTGGCAGAAAAACTAGAGAGTATATTTTCTGAAAGAGCATTTTTCCCCTCTAAAAGAGTAAATATTTCTCTAAAAGAGCGCACACACGGAACGTCTTTTTAAAGACGCGTCTTTTTAAAGATGCTTTTCCGATTGTGTGTTATTCCTGGTTGTGCTCGTTATCTCTCGCCTTCTAACGGTCACGATCACTGTCTTTCGTGTCTGGGCACTGCTCACGCGGAGACAGCGTTCGTGGATGGTCATGTTCTCATTGCGAGAATATGTCCATGGCAACGTTGCGGTCGCGGCTCGCCTTTGTAAGAAAGTGAGACACCCCAGAGGCTCCCGCCTCGGTCCTTTTACCCATGGGTTTGAGGCCAGCGCGGCTAGCACTGGGGGCGATTTGGGGACCCCAATGAGACCGCCTCCGCCGGGTATCCCCCCGCGGACCTCCCATTCCCCAGCACGCTCGTCTGCCCTGATCGGGCTTCCGGCTGAGTCCGCCGGCTCGTCTCACGGCGAGTTCGACCTCTTAGTCGGAGCCCGCGAAAGTGATGATCTCTCGAGCGCAGCATCGGAGAGCGGGCTCGTCCAGTCGGAAGCCTCAGCTGGGCTCCTCCCTTCGGGGTCGATCGCCCTATTGCGCGATTCACTTCGCCAGGCATCCGCCCAGGTTCAGCGGTGTCCACTTCACCTTGGTGAAAGACGAAAACGCTGCTACCTTGGGCGGAGATCGTTACCCTCCTACGGAAGGACGCGATAGAACCTGTCCCTCCAGCCGAGATGAAGAAAGGGTTTTACAGCCCCTACTTCATTGTACCGAAAAAAGGCGGTGGGTTGTGGCCGATCTTGGACCTGCGAGTACTGAACCGGGCTTTACATAGACTCCCGTTCAAGATGCTGACGCAAAGACGCATTCCAGGGAGCGTCCGGCATCAAGATTGGTTCGCGGCGGTAGACCTGAAGGATGCGTACTTTCACGTCTCGATCCTTCCTCGACACAGACCCTTCCTGCTGTTCGCGTTCGAGGGTCAGGCGTATCAGTACAAAGTCCTCCCTTTCGGCCTGTCCCTGTCTCCTCGCGTCTTTACGAAGATCGCAGAGGCTGCCCTTGCCCCGTTAAGGGAGGTGGGCATTCGCATTCTCAACTATCTCGACGTCTGGCTATCTTAGCTCACTCTCGAGATGTGTTGTGCGCACACAGGGATCTGGTGCTCTCACACCTCAGCCGACTAGGGCTTCTGGTCAACTGGGAAAAGAGCAAGCTCCTCCCGGTTCAGAGCATCTCTTTTCTCGGTTTGGAGTTGGACTCAGACTTCTTGACGGTGCGCCTTACGAACGATCGCGCCCAGTCGGTGCTGGCCTGTTTGAAGGCGTTCAAACAGAAAACAGCGGTTCCGCTGAAACATTTTCAGAGGCTCCTGGGGCATATGGCATCCTCGGCGGTGGCCACCCCGCTTGGGTTGATGCATATGAGGCCGCTTCAGCACTGGCTCCAGACTCGAGTCTCGAGACGGGCATGGCGCCACGGGACTCACCGCGTGGCCATTACGTCGGTCTGTCACCGTCTTTTCAGCCCTTGGACCGACCTCTCGTTTCTACGAGCAGGTGTTCCCCTAGAACTGGTCTCCAGGCGTGTCGTGGTCACGACAGACGCCTCCAAAACGGGCTGAGCGCTTTTTGCAACGGGCACGCAGCCACCGGCTGCGTTGGCACATCAACTGCCTCAAGATACTGGCAATTCTGCTCGCCCTGCGGAGGTTCCGGCCATTGATCCAGGGCAAGCACGTGCTAGTTCGGATGGACAGCATGGCAGCGGTAGCATATGTCAACCACCAAGGCAGTCTGCGCTCCCGCTGTATGTCACAACTCGCCTGCCGTCTCCTCCAACGGAGTCAGCAGCACCTCAAGTCACTGCGAGCCACTCACATCCCGGGCAACCTTAACACTATGGCGGATGCGCCGTCACAACAGGTTATCCTCGAGGGAGAGTGGAGACTCCACCTTCAGGTGGTCCAGCTGATTTGGAGTCAATTCAACAGGCACAGGTGCACCTGTTCGCCTCCCAAGAATCCTCACACTGCCCGCTCTGGTACGCCCTGACCGAGGCCTTCCTCGGCATAGACGCGCTGGCACACAGCTGGTCCCCTGGCATTCGCAAATATGCATTTTCCCCCAGTGAGCCTGCTTGCACAGACCCTGTGCAAGGTCAGGGAGGACGAGGAGAAGGTCGTCCTGGTAAGCACCTTACTGGCCCGCCCAGACATGGTGCTCGGACCTCACGCTCCTCGCGACAGCTCCCCCCGGGCAAACTCCCCTGAGGAAGGACCTTCTTTCTCAGGGAAGGGGCACCATCCGGCACCCACGCCCAGACCTCTGGAATCTCCATGTCTGGCCCCTGGACGGGACGTGGAAGACCTAAGCTGTCTCCAACCTGCGATGGTAGACACATTCACTCAGGCTAGGGCTCCCTCTACGAGGCCCCTGTATGCCTTTAAGTGGCGTCTGTTTGCTAAGTGGTTTTCTTCCCGTCGGGAAGACCCCCAGAGATGCGCAGTCAGATCAGTGCTTTCCTTCCTGCAAGAGAGGTTGGAAGGGAGGCTGTCCCCTTCCACCTTGAAGGTGTACGTTGCTGCCATAGCAGCACACCACGACGCAGTCGACGGTAAGTCCTTAGGGAAGCATGATCTGATCATCAGGTTCCTAAGAGGCGCCAGGAGGCTGAATCCCTCCAGGCCGCGCCTCGTTCTCTCATCGGACCTCTGTAGTTTTTCAGGGTCTACAGAGAGCCCCCTTTGAGCTTTGCAGTCAGCCAAGCTTAAGGCACTCTCCTTGAAGACTGCCCTCCTGACTGCGCTCACTTCCATCAAGAGGGTAGGTGACCTGAAAGCATTCTCTGTCAGTGAAACGTGCCTGGAGTTCGGTCCGGGCTATTCTCACGTGATCCTGAGACCCCGACCGGGCTATGTGCCCAAGGTTTCCACCTCTCCTTTTAGGGACCAGGTGGTGAACCTGCAAGCGCTGCCCCAGGAGGAGGCAGACCCAGCCCTGTCGTTGCTGTGTCCGGTGCGCGCTTTACGCATCTATTTGGATCGCACGCAGAACTTTAGAGTCTCTGAGCAGCTCTTTGTCTACTTTGGTGCACAGCGGAAAGGAAGCGCTGTCTTCAAGCAGAGGATCGCCCACTGGCTCATTGACGCCATAACTATGGCATATCTCGCCCAAAACATGCCGCCCCCGGTAGGGCTACGAGCCCATTCTACCCGTGGTGTAGCGGCTTCTTGGGCCCTGGCCAGAGGTGCCTCTCTAACAGACATTTGCAGAGCAGCGGGCTGGGCAACGCCCAACACCTTTGCAAGGATCTACAACCTCCGGGAGGAACCGGTTTCGTCCCAGGTAATGGCACGCAACACAAGCGGATAAGCCTGGGATAGCCGGCTGGGTGTATCGCTTGCACATAGTGCCTTCCACCTCCTTTTGAGCTGAAGACGTGCGCTGTTAATTCCCAGTAGTGTTCACAAAAGTTGTTCCCTGGTTGACTTCCTCTGAGCCGTGGCAGTCGAGTTTTCGGAGAGACACGCGGTAACTAAGAGCCCGGTTCTGGGGTAGGTGCTCCGCATGTGGCGGTTCCCTGTAAGGCTAACCCCATGCGATCTATATCTTCCGCTAATTCATTTCCCTGCTGGCAAGTGCAAGATGACATAAAAACGTCATGGTTATTGGTGTAACCTCCGTTCCCTGATGGAGGGAACGAGACGTTGGTCCCTCCTGCCACAACACTGAACTACCCGCTGAAATGGCCGGACCTTATATCGGTTCCTCGGCGTAAAACCTGAATGAGTGGTTGCATACCAGCTCCTTTTATACCTGTATGTTCGGGGGAGTGGCATGCAAATACCACTCGCCAATTTTCATTGGCCTTTTATCAAAGACCAGAGGTGTCTCGGGCTCCCAAGAGTGACCCCTAGTGTCACTACATCGACACCATCAGGGAACGGAGGTTACACCAATAACCATGACGTTTTTATTTCATCTTGCACTTACACTGACACCAAGTGGCTTGTATGCAGCATCATTTAAAATCAACAGTTTTCTGTTTCAAATGCCACTGTAGAAATGTAATATTCACATTCACCCATGATTAATGTAATCCATGAGTTAAAGTGTCCAATTACAGAGCGGTTACTGAAGTTAAGTGAGAAATATTCATCAGGTCATGTGATTCTAACATGGCAGCCCCCATGACAGGACCCTCTCCATGTAGAATAAAACAGCTTTATAAGGTTACTGATATGACTGGAGTCTTCCTCTCATGCTCATGATTTTATACATATGTTTCAAAATTACTGTTCGTTTATTTAGGATAAAAAAAATTGAGGAAATAATTATTGACTGCACATTTAATATATAATAAATATTATAAATACATTTAATTTGAATTGATTTTATTTAGTCATAAATATCATATCTACTGTTTATATTATAAGTTAAAAAATGTATACATTTGACAATGTATGTATATGTATTTTTTTTTAAGAAAACTAACATTTTAATTAAATACATAAATAAATAATGGATGAGATGCATAGGATAGGAAAGGCAGCCAATAAGTTCCCAGCATACATGGGAACTCCTTCAGTACTGTTTAAAACACATCCCAGGTGGAAACCCTATGAAGTCAGCATATTTGACTCTAATATGACATACAGCTGCTAAACAGCTCTGTTCAAAATACAGCATTTTTATGTGTATTAACATAAAGACATGAATATTTTTACTTAGACATGTAAACCTGAACAGACTCTTATCAGATCAACACCAAACCTCTCAAAACTATGCAGTAATCTATGATCTAAGCATCTCTTTACCACCCACTTAAAAGACACTTGCTCCATACTTTGATTAACTTGTGATTCTGTGGTTTTTGCTGTGTGAGGTGAGAAAATATTTATCAGAGCGTGGAATCTTGAACCCTTTAGAAGTGCAGCTAGCACCAGGCAAGCTCAGGCACAGTCCACTTGACATAGTCAGCATTGCTCAAGGCCAATCAGACTTAGCCTTTACTGGCAGGGTAACTCAATCATATTTTTAGTGAGTCTTTATAACATTTTCTGCTGAGTGTAGGGATGCCATGAGCTCTCACAATGATTTTTATGTGGAGTAGAGGGGACAAAAAAGCAAACAAAAACAACACAAAACAAACCCTAACCCAAAACAAAAATAACCCAAACACAAAACTAAACTAAACTAACCCTAACACAAAACAAAACTAAACAAAACTAACCCTAAAAAAACCTAACACAAAACAAAAACAAAACGAACACTAACACAAAACTAACCCTAACACAAAACAATACTAACCCTAAAAAAACTAACACAAAACAAAACAAGACAAAAACAAAACAAACCCTAACACAAAATGAAACAAAACTAACCCTAACACAAAACAAAACAAACCCTAAAAAAACTAAACCAAAACAAGACAAAAACAAAAACAAAAACTAAACAAAAGTAACCAAAATACAAAACTAAACAAACCAAAACTAACCCTAACACAAAACAAAACTAACCCTAACACAAAACAAAAACGAAACAAAACTAACCCTAAAAAAACTAACACAAAACAAAAACAAAACCCTAACACTAACACAAATTAACCCTAACACAAAACAAACTAACCCTAAAAAAACTAACACAAAACAAAACAAGACAAAAACAAAACAAACCTTAACACAAAACAAAAACTAAACAAAACTAACCTTAACACAAAACAAAACTAACCCTAAAAAAACTAACACAAAACAAAACAAGACAAAAACAAAACAAACCTTAACACAAAACAAAACTAACCCTAACACAAAACAAAAACTAAACAAAACTAACCCTAAAACAAAACAAAACTAACCAAAATACAAAACTAAACAAACGAAAACTAACCCTAACACAAAACAAAACTAACCCTAACACAAAACAAAAACTAAACAAAACTAACCCTAAAAAAACAAACACAAAACAAAAACAAAATGAACACTAACACAAACTAACCCTAACACAAAACAAACTAATCCTAACACAAAACAAAACTAACCCTAAAAAAACTAACACAAAACAAAACAAGACAAAAACAAAACAAACCTTAACACAAAACAAAATTAACCCTAACACAAAACAAAAACTAAACAAAACTAACCCTAACACAAAACAAAACTAACCCTAAAAAAACTAACACAAAACAAAACAAGACAAAAACAAAACAAACCTTAACACAAAACAAAACTAACCCTAACACAAAACAAAAACTAAACAAAACTAAGCCTAAAACAAAACAAAACTAACCAAAATACAAAACTAAACAAACCAAAACTAACCCTAACACAAAACAAAAACTAAACAAAACTAACCCTAAAAAAAACAAACACCAAAACAAAAACAAAATGAACACTAACACAAACTAATTCTAACACAAAACTAACACGAAACAAAACTGACCCTAACACAAAACAAACTAACCCTAACACAAAACAAAACTAACCCTAAAAAAACTAACACAAAACAAGACAAAAACAAAACAAACCCTAGCACAAAATGAAACAAAGCTAACCCTAACACAAAACAAAACAAAACTAACCTTAACACAAAACAAAACTAACCTTAACACAAAACAAAAACTAAACAAAACTAACCCTAAAAAAAACTAACACAAAACAAAACAAAACTAACACAAAACAAAACTAACCCTAACACAAAACAAAACTAACCCTAAAAAAACTAACACAAAACAAAACAAGACAAAAACAAAACAAACCCTAACACAAAACAAAACTAACCTTAACACAAAACAAAACTAACCCAAATACAAAACTAAACAAAACAAAACTAACCCTAACACAAAACAAAAACAAAACAAAACTAACCCTAAAAAAACTAACACAAAACAAAACAAGATAAAAACAAAATGAACACTAACGCAAAACAAAACAACCCTAACACAAAACAAAACTATCCCTAAAAAAACAACACAAAACAAAAAAAGACAAAAACAAACCCTAACACAAAATGAAACAAAACTAAACCTACCACAAAACTAAGTAAAACAAAACTAACACAAAACAAAACTAACCTTAACACAAAACAAAACTAACCCAAATACAAAACTAAACAAAACAAAACTAACCCTAACACAAAACAAAACTAACCCTAACACAAAACAAAAACAAAACAAAACTAACCCTAAAAAAGCTAACACAAAACAAAACAAGATAAAAACAAAACAAACACTAACACAAAACAAAACTATCCCTAAAAAAAACACAAAACAAAACAAGACAAAAACAAAACAAACCCTAACACAAAATGAAACAAAACTAAACCTAACACAAAACTAAGTAAAACAAAACTAACACAAAACGAAACAAAACGAACCCAAAACAAACACACACACACACACACACACACACACAAACATAGACAACCTGCATTAAATTAAATGCATTTGAAATCAAATTAAACCAACAAGACTCTTTGTTAGTCTCTGCTAAATGCATGAATATAAAAGAAAATGGTCCATTTCTACAGTTTGTACATAATGGTAAAACTAACTGAATTGAACCATCTAGCTTTTATAAACATTATACATCACTGTATATAATGTTCAAGTATTATGCTTCCTTTTTCAATCAAGAAAAAGAGAATTAAGAGTCCAAATACTTTTTTAGAGGCCAAAGTGCTTAACAGGAATTTTAAGGCACTATTCTGCCTTAAAACTGCTTTGGAACAATACATCATGAAAAGTGCTATACAAATCAAATTGAATTTAACTGAACTGAGCCATCTCGCTTGTAGACACATTACATATACTTATTGTGGTTTACTGCTGGTAGCAGGACCATTCTTTCTTTTCTCAATCAAGAGAAAGTTTTAAGGTCTATTGAACAACACAGCGACAGACACAGTTAGACACCACTTGCAAAAAACCAGAGACATGACTCACTTCCACAGCTGCCGTCAGGTAACAGCATGTATCCGTTGAGGCAGTAGCATTTGTAGCTGCCGTATGTGTTCATGCACCTGTGTTTGCAGGGTCGAGGCTTGAGGCCACACTCGTTCAGGTCTGCGATAGAAACAACAGAGAGGGGGGTCAGAACATCCTCGTGTTTAAGGGAAAAGGCCGGGAGGGCCAGGAATTAGGCTTAACTAGAGGTTACATTTGAAAGGGCAATCCTCTCAAAGCTGTGAGGCGGTGTCTACGGGAAGAGGGTGAAACCACAGGGCACCGTGTCTGGACAGGCCCACCCTTAAGTGTATCGCTCAACAGCATGATACATTTTAAACAAACCTGTTCTTTAGCTTCCAATACTGGAGATCTATTTTTCAACAAGACCCTCAGTCCCGATGTTGGATTTCGATGCAGAGACACAAAACATCTTCCTTGTGACAACACTGCAAAGTTAAACTTTTTAGCTAATTTCTAGACTTTGAAAACATTAAAACATGTTATAAACTTTGAAACTATTTACCCTTTTTCTAGACTTTGAAGAGCGAGAACATAAACCATATGCACCCTTGACCACTAAGCGTGTTTACATGCACAACAATACGTTGATAACTATCAAAAATTCGCTCATTCTACAAACCCAACAATGCAAGAAAATCATGTTTACAAGACATTTGAAATTTCCTGTTTTTTCTCCAGTTTTGATGTCAAAATATTTAACAGACGTGCACAAGACATGCACCTTGAATAAGCCGGCAAAAAGCCGGTAATAGTTTACATGCAACGTGAAATCGGTGTAATTGGCAAAAATCGTTTATGATATTACCCGATAAAGGAAAGCTATCTAACCCTAACCCATTTACATGACCCAAGATATTAAGCATAATCGGTGTAAGATTGTGCATGCAAACACGCTCACTGACAGCTTCTGGAACATTTGAATAACAGCAGATTGAGTGCCGCCTCCCTTCTGGCTCATTGCGAAATTGATAATAGGGCAATATAAAACAGACAAAGACTTACACCTTTAATTTCATAACAAATTTCCATCAAATTGAATAATAATAATAATTATTATTATTATTTTCTGCCCTTTTCTCCCCAATTTGGAATGCCCAATTCCCAATGCGCTCTAAGTCCTTGTGGTGGCGTAGTGACTCGCCTCAATCCGGGTGGCAGAGGACGAATCTCAGTTGCCTCCGCGTCTGAGACCATCAATCCATGCATCTTATCACATGGCTTGTTGAGCGTGTTACCGCGGAAACCTAGCGGGTGTGGAGGCTTCATGCTATTCTCCGCGGCATCCACGTACAACTCACCACACACCCCACCGAAAGCAAGAACCACATTATAGCAACCACGAGGAGGTTACCCCAATGTGACTCTACCCACCCTTGCAACCGGGCCAATTGATTGCTTAGGAAGCCTGACTGGAGTCACTCAGCCCGCCCTGGATTCAAACTTGCAACTCCAGGTGTGGTAGTCAGTGTCTTTACTTTCTGAGCTACCCAGGCCCCTGAATTGTTTAATTATTAAACAAAAAGTTATTAATAAAATGTAAAATATTTTTTATTTTTTTATTTTACTTTTTTAATTACTGAATTCAATTTGATGGACATTTGTTATGAAATTGAAATGTGTAAATCTTATAATTGTTTTTAGAATGTATATACAAAAATCAATTATATCTAAATCATATTTAAAATAACTATTTTAACATTTGTTATAGCTTCAAAATTATCAGCATTGTTGGGTAAGTTACTCAAAAAAGTAATACACTACAAATTACTATTTACTCTAAAATGTAATCAGATTACTTTTATGAATACTTAATTGAAAAAGTAATTATATTGCTGATTACTTCACTTTTAAGTTACTTTCTTAAACACTTCACAGAAAAGTTTATTTTTCTGCTCAACAAAATATTAAGCCATACACCCAGCTCCTCAAGTTTCTCCCTTACAATGACTTGTTAGGACTCTTCAGCTGTCACAGAAACACAAACAGTATCACGATTTATGTATTATAAATGTAATTCATGTTTTAAATCAATAATTTTACTGTAGAAATATGTAACCCAAGTAATGTACTTAAAAGTAATTAACTTAATTGAGAGTCAGTAACTGTAATCTGATTACAGGAATTTAAAAGTATTACACTATGATGTATCATAGTTACAATACTTTTTGACTAAAGTAATTTTATTACAGTGTAATTAGATTACACCCAACACTGATTTTCAATAGCTACATTGAAAAATGTCATGTCAATCTTTTATTTTTTTGTTAATTGATTTTCCTTTTTATTTTAAAATAATTGACAATGACAGCTGGAAAATCAATTAAAGGGCAATACTTAATAGAAACATTGACATACTTTTGTAGACAAATATTAAAAATAAGTACTTTCAATTGTATTATTTACATATGTGAAATATATGTTTAAATACAGTATTTAAATATATTTATCTATATCTTATTATTTATTTATTCATTTTCAAATTCTTGATTTGTCATCTTTTTATACATGTTCATACATTTAATAATTTTTGGTTTAACTGATTTAGCGATTTCTCAAAGGGGCTACCATAGGTTGAGGGCAATAACAACCAAAATATTGTCTAAAGATTTTTCTCTAAGAAAAAGAGAGTAATGCTCCACTTCGATTCGAGATTTTGCTAAAGCCACCATGTACTGTTTGAACATGGTTTACCACTGTACTCAGCTATACATCCTGAAGTATTATCCAAACGGGTCATCAGCTTAGCAATATCACTTCCATCTCAATACTGTAAGGTACACAGCCAAGTTTACAGGCCAGACACGTAGCGTGATGCCTGCAGTCTCATTTGCACCAGACTGAAAATAGATCTTTCTGGCTGGGGTACATGTGTGTCTTTGGTGTGGACCAGTTCTGAGAGAATGGCGCCATCTTTAGTGGTCGGTTATGCATGGAATGCATTCTCGAGAACCGCATGCTAGCTATATTTGACAGGTGGCATATATTTAAATAGATAAATGCCACAGCTATTACACTGTATTAATGGCAATTGGCACCGCTGGGAGGTCACTTAACTGTGATGATTAGCAGAGGTGGGGGAGGACAATGTTAGTCAAGAAATACTATCTATTAGGGCTGGGCAGTATGGCGGTATATACAGGGAAACGATAGAAATGTGCTAACCGATCGAGATTACGCTATATCAATCTTGCGAAAACAAGCCGAAACCAATAGACTACTCTGCAAACTGTGTCGCAGACAAGTACTTTCACTCTAGAAATAATGATTACATTAGAAGCGATTTCAAAAAAATGTCTACATATGATAATGTGATTTAGAAAAATGTTGGGGGTTTAATTTCCAGCCTTAAATGACGTTACGGTGATCAGTGTTGGGTAAATTACTCAAAAAACATAACCCACTACAAATGACTAATTACTTATATGAAATTATAATCAAATTACTTTACTAATTACTTCATAGAAAAAGTAATCACATTATTTACTGCTTTACTTTTAAGTTACTTCCTAAACACTCTTCACAGAAAAGTTGTTTTTTTGTTCAAATCATCCCAAAATAATGTCTGTATTTCCTTGTTTATTGTCGCACGCAAGTCATGCACTCAGCACCACACCTTTCTCACTTACAATGACTCATTAGGGGGCGCACACCCTTCAGCTGTCACAGAAACACAAAGAGATGTACACATAAACATAATGTTTTAAATTCTACATAAATAATACAATTTTAGAAATGTGCAATGTATTAATGTACTTAAAAGTAATTTAATTCAAAGTAACTGCAATCTGATTACTAGAATTCAGAATCAGAATCAGCTTTATTGCCAAGTATGCTTACACGTGCAAGGAATTTGACTTGATGACAGGAGCTTCCAGTGCACGAACAATACAACAAGACAAAGAAAATAATAAAAAATAATAATAAATAAATAAATAAATAAAAATAGAATAAAAATAAAAACATTAATAGAAAATAAAGTATATATAGAATACACAATAAGAATATATATATATACACGTAGTGCAAATATAAATCTGTTATATACAGTGTAAGGGAATGTAATGTCAGAGCTAGGATGTGTTGGATAAATATAAAAAGACTAAACTGTTTTTTTTAAACTGTTAATTATTGCTCAATAGGGCAGTTTTAGCTTCGGCCAGAAGGCAACAGTTCAAAAAGGTAGTGGGCAGGGTGAGTGGGGTCCAGAGTGATTTTTACAGCCTTTTTCCTCACTCTGGAAGTGTATAGTTCTTGAAGGGAGGGCAGGGGGCAACCAATGATCCTCTCAGCTGTCCGAACTTTGCTATGTCGTCTTCTGATATCTGATTTCATAGCTGCACCAGACCAGACATTTTACTGAAGTGCAGAGGACAGACTCAACGACTGCTGAGTAGTACTGTATCAGCAGCGCCTGTGGCAGGTTGAACTTTCTCAACTGGCAAAGGTTATACAACCTCTGCTGGGCTTTTTAACAATGGAGTCAATGTGGGTCTCCCACTTCAAGTCCTGTGAGATGGTAGTGCCCAGGGTAGGGTTGCACCAGCTGTGCGTAAATTCTCACGTAAGTTGGGACGTAAAGTTCACACTAAAGTCTTAGTAACTACTAGTTAGTTTGTAACTAAGTACCACCTGTTCTTAAGGCAAGACTTAACTAGTAGGTCGTAAGCTCTCCGTAAATTACTGCGTAGTCACATAATATGACGTTTACCTGTATTTATCCAATAAGCAGCCTTCAAATTTGTACACAGAAGTGTTAAAAAGCTGTGAATTTAAGTTTATCTCGCTACGGTTGATGTTCAAACCTTGTTTGCTCACGTAACTGTCAGCTGTAATAAATTATATCCCCATAAAAATACGATACGTAATAAAAGTAGATTTGATAAATAATATATTTGCCCTGTGTAAATAACAATATATAGGAACTGTATCTAAAATAAATAATGGGTGATAAATAAATACTAATACAACAGGCTGAAAAAATAGACATTTATTCATTTTAATATCATATATATATATTGAATGTGTTGAAACTTGATACCGGGCGATGCACCCTGAAAACTGCACCGTTAGATCGGTTTCATGCTGAAGAGATGCTAAAGTAAAACATTTTCGCTCTCTCTCTCGTAAATGTCAACATCATAATGTATGTCCAAATGATTGATGCCTGTCACACAAAACATGAGCTCATTGATGTCATAAAAAAATCAGTCTGCTTTTTTATTTCATCCGTTACTCCTGGTCGGATGCTTCCGTAAATATTTAGTTTATACATAGGGTTACGTTCTACCTAAGTTTAATGGTGCAATGCTCAAATATTTAGTAGTGCGTAAATTGTGACTTAGTGCCCATTTATGCCACAACTAGGCTAAGTTTGAACTTACGCACAGCTGGTGCAACCGGTCCCAGGAACCTGAATGACTCCACTGCTGCCACAGTGCTGTTTAGAATGGTGAAGGGGGTCAATGTTGGGGTGTTCCTCCTAAAGTCCACAATCATCTCCACCGTTTTGAACGTGTTCAGCTCAAGGTTGTTTTGACTGCACCAGACAGCCAACTGTTCAATTTCCCTTCTGTATGCAGACTCATTGTCATCTTGGATGAGCCGGATGACTGTAGTGTCGTCTGCGAACTTCAGGACCTTGACAGGTGCACCGGTGCTGATTGTACATGTGCTGGAAGTGAATTTCCCCTGTCTCACTAGCTTCTGCCTGTCTGTCAGAAAACTGGTGAGTTGGTGTAGTTTAGTCTGGAGAATAGCTGGGATTATGGTGTTGAAAGCTGAACTGAAGTCCACAAAAAGGATCCTTGCATATGTCCCTGGTCTGTCCAGATGTTGCAGGATATGATGCAATCCCATGTTGACTGCATCATCCACAGACCTGTTTGCTCAATATGCAAATTGAAGGGGATCTAGAAAGGGTCCAGTGATATCCTTCAGGTGGGCCAACACCAGTCTCTCAAATGATTTCATGACCACGGACGTCAGGGCGACAGGTCTGTAGTCATTAAGTCCTGTGATTTTGGGTTTCTTTTGGACAGGAATGATGACTGAGCATTTGAAGCAGCATGGGACTTCACACTGCTCCAGTGATCTATTGAAGATCAGTGTGAAGATGGGGGCCAGCTGGTTAGCACAGGATTTTAGATAAGTGGGTGAAACGCCATCTGGGCCCTGTACTTTCCTTGTCTTTTGTTTTCGGAAGTCACGGCACACCTCTTCTTCACAGATCTTAAGTGCAGGTTGAGTAGCAGGAGGGGGGTTGCAAGAGGTGTAGGTGTTTGTGTGAAGTGAAAGTCAGAGCGGATGTGGGGTGTGAGATTGGGCCTTTCAGATATATAGAAGAACACATTCAAGTCGTCAGCCAGTTGTTGGTCCACTACAGTGTTGGGGAAGGAGTCATGTAGTTAGCAAGCAGTTTCAGGCCACTTCACACTGATGCAGGGTCGTTAGCTGAAAATTTGTTTTTCAGCTTATCAGAATAGTTTCTTTTAGCCACTCTGATTTCCTTATTCAGTGTGTTCCTGGCCTGATTGTACAAGACTTTATCCCCAACTCTGTAAGCATCCTCTTTGGCCTGACGAAGCTGCCTGAGTTCTGCTGTAAAACACGGTTTGTTTTTGTTGTATGTTAAATAAGTCCTAGGAATGCAAATATCCTCACAGAAACTGATATATGATCTTACAATATCTGTGAGCTTGTCCAGATTGGTGTCTGCAGCCTCAAAAACACTCCAATCAGTGCAGTCAATGCAGGCTTGTAGTTCCAGCTCATTGGTCCATCTCTTTACAGTCTTTACTACAGGTTTAGCAGATTTTAGTTTCTGCCTGTAGGTTGAAAGGTGATGAACCAGACAATGATCAGAGAGTCCCAAAGCTGCTCTAGGGACAGAGTGATATGCATCCTTTATTGTTGTGTAGCAGTGATCCAGTATATTTCTGTCTCTGGTTGGGCATGTAATGTGCTGTTTGTATTTGGGCAGTTCACAGGTGAGGTTTGCTTTGTTAAAATCACCAAGAATAATAATAATTGAGTCCGGGTATTGTTGTTCCTGTGTGATTTGATCAGCCAGCTGTTGCAGCACTGCATTCACACATGTGTTTGGAGCGATATAAACACTCACCAGAATAAACAAGGAAAACTCCCGCGGCAAGTAGAAAGGCTTACAGTTAATAAAGAGCGCTTCCAAATTAGGATAGCACATCTTCTTTAACGTTGTTACATCTGTACACCAACTTTCATTGATGTAAAAGCATGTTCCGCCGCCTCTCGTTTTCCCCGTAAATCCGCGACGCGATCCGCTCTAAACAGCTGAAAGCCTGGCAGATGTTATGCGCTGTCCGGAATGGCTTCACTCAGCCAGGTTTCTGTGAAACACAAGACAGCAGAGGTTGAAAAGTCCTTGTTTGTACAGGTGAGGAGATGTAGTTCATCCGTTTTGTTAGGAAGACAGTGGAGATTCACAAGATGAATACTTGGCAGGGCTGTGTGAAAGTCACGCCGACGGAGCCTGACCAGCGTGCCAGCTCGTCTCCCTCGCCTGCATCTCTTGAACAGCAAAGCTGCGCCTCTGACTAAAATGTCCAGCAAAGCATGCAAATAGTCAAACACCGGGAAAAGTATGCTATGTGCTGCCGAACGTTCAGCAGTTCGTCCCTGGTGAAACTGATTGGAAAAAGATTCCTAAACACAGGACAAAGAAACAAAAACAACAAAAGAATTGAAACCGTACAATACCGAGGCTGCTATCCATGGCGCCATCTTGCATCATCTTTTCATGATACATACATGATCATCAAATGTAATGTATTACACTACCTTTTGACTAAAAAAGTAATTATATTACAGTAACTACTTGTTTTGTAATAATACAAGATTTTGTCCATCTTACACTTCTATATTCCAAAAAAGGATCAAATTAATATCTCAGTTGCAAAGTAGAAAACAATTTAAAAATTGACCAAAGGAAAAAAAAACAATCTATGAAAAGAAAAATAAGTTAAAATCTTCAACACCTTGTCACAGTGCAGCAATCCCTTCTAACCACATATGTAGCTTTCAGCTGCTAAGAAACCGTAATTACACCCTCAGAGAGAATTTAAATTCCTAATTAGGCAGCAATTTCATGATGATTAGGGGATAATTGACTAACGTTGACCATTGCTTTGACACACTCTTTTCTTGTGGATATCATCTGTGGACTGAAAAAAGCCATTGAAATTAGAAAATGGAAATGTGGCAAGACAAAAAATCATTTGGAAAAAGAATAATTTACAATGAATATTAATAGAATAGTTCACCCAAAAATGAAAATTCAGTCAATATTTATTTGCTCTCATCCCAATCTAAAACACAAAAGAAGTGGTTTTACAGAATGTCATAGCTGCTCTTTTCCATCCACTGAAAGTGAATGGGGATGGGGGCTGCATAATGTTCCAAAAGATGACATAAAAGCACCATTAAATTGGCCCATTCATCTCAATGCTACATTCCAAGCATTCGTACAAATATATATATATATATATATATATATATATATATATATATATATATATACATATATATTATCAGGAACAGAATATAAAACATCATTAGTTGAAACATCTCTATCATAGCTCACAAATCTCATTTGTGCTTGCATACATTCAAATACGATATATCAAAATATGAGGCAGCTATGACATTTTGCCTTTTGTGTTTCACCGAAGAAGATAAAAACATACAAGTGTGGGATGACATGAAAGTGAGTAAATTATGACAGAATTTTAATTTTTGGGTGAACTATTCCTTTAAGTTATAATAATGTGGTATGCAGTCCCTAAAGCTAACCTGACCTTACACACTGTACCAAGTAATAACAAATTGTCTGTAAATTCTCAGAATCCCAACCCTGCATTTCCATCCTGTTCATTTTTCTCCCCTAAAGTGTTTTCTCTTTGATATGTCAGTAAGCAGTAACTCTCTGAGCACCATGTGGACAAACTGCTCTAAGACAAAATGTTTGGAAAAACGATGAGGCAACTCAGTACAAACTTCTGTTACTGTCAAGGGAGGTGAAGAGGAGACTTTTCTAGCCGTTACAGAAGACTCATTGGCCCGTTGCTCACTAAAATAAAGCTGAAAACAGCAAAAACGAAATGTTGCATTCCCAGAATAGCCATTTCTGACAGGAGACATCTCTGAGCTACAGCAAACTAATGATCAAAATAATAATAATAAAAAAAAAATAATAAAAAAAAAATTGTCCAATCTGGTAGGAAGAAAACAGAGGGTACGAAGTGTTAAGATGTTGAAAACCTGAAGCAGAGAGCCATTATACCACCCTTTTACAATGGGAACCATAGTTTCAGATGAAATCCATAGTTTCTGTCAAAGTACCAATTTCTACAGTTAATAAATCTATTAGCATGAACAATGCTTAATAAGCTGACAGCGTGTGTGGTCATGATCATGTAAATGACTTAAAGGGCTTTCCTTTTCAGGGTTAGGTCATAAACAGTTGGCACATGTAGATTTTTGCCCATTAAGTGCACATGACTGTTTATGTTTTGATGTCAAAAGCTGAGAATATTCTGATTTCCAATCTCATGTAAATTCAATTTTCTTGCATTGTCGGATATTTTGAATAAGCTGATTTTTGGTAGTTATTTATGTTTACTGCTATAAAATTGCATAAGGGAACAATAACAGGAGTTACTGGTATTTTGGTGGGAACTTCGGTTACCATGGTAAGTTTTTGCAAGGAGAGTTCACTTTAAAATGACAATTTCACAAGTCGTTTCCCTGATAGCATACATACATCACCCAGACGTCTATTTGATGTGTGTTTTTACATCTAGAAGACATATTTTTTATGTTGTTTGCTTATCTGCAATACATATATAAGACGTTTCCTCTCAGATGTCAATAAGACATTCAGCAGATGTCTTTGAGATGTTTATGATTTTCTTGTGATGCTTTCTAGATGAAAATATCTAAAACAAACATCTCTAAGATGTACTTGTGCTATCTGGGTTGATATATCACTCAGATGTGTCCATAGAAATGGACGACAACAATGATATTATGACAGACATTATTCAAGTGACGGAATACTTGAGATGGGCCTAAAATTGAAGAGAAGGACAGAAGAAGGAGAGGAGAGGTTAAAGAGGGACAGATCGGTGGAGAGCAGCTTGGCAACCTCTTGTGTGCTCGCAGATGAAAGATGTCCTGCATCAGAAGTTCAGAGGAGCTGACAGACATAGACAGGATAAGTGTGTGGGAGAAAGAAAGCAGGGTGAAACAGCACTGCCTCTTCTAAAAGGCTTTGTGTGTGTGTGTGTTTCTGCCAAGGCATGCATGGCTTTCCCCATGTCATTCCGGCCATGCCTGTGTAGGCTATGGGATCTGCTAAAACGGGATCCCATTTTATTCACTCTCGCTGGGCTAAGCAGACTGCACCATGCACATGGGCCAGAGGCGTCATCCGATAAGCGGTCTTACATGAAAATCACACACAGAGGATTAGCTCACCCTCTGACGACACCCCCATCGGCTGGTGGTCCATGGAAACATAAACAGGAGGGTGACTGTGCCACGATGGGGGGATAATATAGGCCTGCTCTTCTTTAGGGTTGAAGACAACAGAGAAATAAAAGTACACAGGATAATGAGGACAAAAACAATTACAAAACACACCTTTGAGCAATCCATGTTCCTGGAGAGGAGAGTGTTAACATTAGGCATTGAGATGATTATGTTTAGGTGGGTTAAAGAAAACATGAAGCGGTATTTGCAATGCATCTAATGTTCACGATGTGACGTACACTCACTGAGCACTTTATTAGGAACACCTGTAGACCTACTTATGCAATTATCTAATCAGCCAATCGTGTAGCAGCAGTGCAATGCATAAAATCATTGAGACACGGGTAAGGAGCTTCAGTTAATGTTCACATCAATCACCAGAATGGGGAAAAAATGTGATCTCAGTGATTTGGACCATGGCATGATTGTTGGTGCAGACGGGCTGGTTTGAGTATTTCTGTAACTGCTGATCTCCTGGGATTTTCACACACAACAGTCTCTAGAGTTTACACAGAATGGTGCCCAAAACAAAAAAAAATCTAGTGAGCGGCAGTTCTGTAGGCGGAAAGGCCTTGATGATGGGAGAGGTCAACGAAGAATAGCCAGACTGGTTTTAGCAGACAGAAAGACTATGGTAACTCAGATAACCACTCTGTACAACTGTAGTGAGCCGCATAGCATCTCAGCACAACACGTCGAACCTTGAGGTGGATGGGCTAAAACATCAGAAGACCATGTTGAGCCATTTATTAGGACCACAGTGTTCCTAAAAAAGTGCTCAGTTAGTGTATTTCCAAAATAAACAGAAGATTTAGTGGAAAATAACGTAGGACGGGAAATAATTTTATGATTCAGGTCACCAAAAGACCCGAGGTATGCTTTTAAGTACAAATGTAACATGTTTCAAGTAAATGGGGTCAAATCTGAGTTCATGTTCTCTTTAAAGAAAGTACAATGTTGCATTCCTGGTCTGTAGAGAATAGATAGTATGGACAATTATCGGAAGTATTTTGTCCTCAATCTGATTTTGGAAAAAAATACAAATAGGCAGCGCTAGGTTTGAGCTGCATAATTACATGGTGAGCACCAAGCACCATGCCTGGAACATTTCTGTTATTATTAGTGCTGAACAAAGAGACAAAACCTAAATATAGCATAAGAGTGCCAGTAGGGTTGGGTATTTAAAGTGTTAACATTGTGATATAACCCTTCTGCTTTCAAAAAAACTGAGTACAGTGACCGACAACTGTCCATGATTGACATTGGAAAAAAGAAAACAGGAGGGAATGTCAGTGTTACAGAACAATGCAGTCACTTCATGGCCTTATTACATGGTGACATGTAAAGAATCCCATTTAATCCTTTCAGCTGTGCTTGGCTTTCCAACTTCTAAATATCACATGGAAATTAACAGCATTTTTCCATAAACAAAACACATTAACTATTATTATGCCTCTGTCTTATTAAAATTCAAACATTTAGATGGATGAGGCAAACTATGCAGCTGTTTAAATGTGTGCTTGTGCCAACAGTGAGAGTCAATATCTTCATGATTTTGCCATACAATTTTATTTCATTTTAAGTTCTCTTATAATGTTAGTCAGGTTTTCTTGTACCAAAAAAAGCCATAATTTGGTTTTACCATATCATTTCCCACTCTCTAGACACTGACAATTATACAGGCTGTTTTTGTTACTGTACCTTTAAGACTTCTATATGTACATAAGTTCTGTTATGATTGGTTGACCTCTTCGTAAGTAAGTCGTATGTTATGTTCACAGAGTGTCACACTGTTGTTCACCAGGGTGGGCCAATTAATTAATTCTGAATAGGTGTTGATGTAAAATTGTGGACAGTCATATAGTAGTGTATGAGCCAACTCGTTCGTCATCTTACAATTTTTCTAGCTGCTTACTTATGAGTTTAATGTGATGCTGCATCCGAAACTGCATATTGTTACAGTATGTACTGTATTTGATGAAGGATGCACTTCTCGGCTGGTAAATTGGTACGTTCTTTTAGCTATGCATGCGAGTAGTATGAATAGATTTCGGACATACTTACTCTGAGGACGCGGGCATCGTCTCGTGACCCAAATATATGATGTAAGAACATCGATATTGGCTATATTTTGATATATATAGATATTTTGGTATATATATCACTTACAGTTGAGAAGAGGTGTCCGACTCGAGATTCACTGGCATTCATTTAAATTCAGTGTTTTGACGTGATGTCGCCTCAGCTCCCGAGGAATGGGACCGTTAAGTGTCCAGTCGATACGCACTTAAAAATCTCACGGAAATAGTAGGTCATCCGGGTATTTCTCACTTACTGCTGGACATACTGTTCCATTGGCATACTGCTTTTGGCATACTATATAGTAGAGAAGTATGGATATTCGGACGCAGTGTGAGAATTTGTTGGAGCATAAATTTTGCTGATATCTGTCAGATATTAGGGACATTTTATCCTCTATAGATAAAGTATAAAGGCTTAAAGTCTTAACTTACCTTAGCACGCCGTAATTCTGCAGGCAAGGGAGGCATGGGTGGACTTTGAGCGCATGTGAAACCAGCAAAAAAAACGAATTGTGAAATAAGCCTACTTTTCATGGTGCACTTAATACTCTGTGAGAGTGAAGTTAAAAACAAAAGCACCGCTAAAATTATACCCTTTTCTATTGTGAATACTCAGTGCAGCTGTGAAGCACCGCTCACACAGAGGTCACTGCCAAACCAAGTAATTACCCATCGGTCAACACGGCGAATTTGCCTGTCAAAGTTTACCAAACTTGAACTCCATGCAAAATCTGTGAAGTGAAATTCTTCACCACCAAAAGTCCATTGCGTGAAATTTACGATTGCACATATTCCCACTGAGATTACTGTATTTAGCCCGCAAAATTTCGCTGTGCAAAGGTAAATGTGACCTCGCCTTTAAATAGCAAGCTAGCTTAAAATGAAATCCTGTATTGCACTGATTTGAAATTGCGTTGGTTAATTGATTTGTCTGAATTGGAGTACAAATCATGCATTTTGTACAAGCCAGCTCGTATGATAATTTATGATTTTGCCAACTTTGGCATAAGACTATGTTGGAGCATCTAATTTCAGTGATATCTGTCAGGTATTAGGGATATTATAGCAGCTCCATGATAATTCCTCTTTTAATGAAATGAGTGTTCAACATGGGTTACGCATGTAGGATGACAATGAGGAAGTGTACCCTGGATAAAGTCATCTAAACATTGTTAGATGTCCTTCTCCAAAACAGATCTATCTTGATGTTGAAAAGAAATCCACAACGCTTGATGTACACAGTCAGGCCCCATAATGGATTCCTGACAGGCACCATGAACAGCAAGTAAGCAGCTTCTTATTTACGGAGACCCCCGCTAAATATTAGCACCTTATTAAATTGATTTGATCTGTGGAGAGCCGAATGCCGCACAGTGTCATCTCACTCCTAAATAAATTAGTGTTTAATGAGTTTATTTGTTCTGGGCAAAGATGCCCATCTGCCTCATGTCATCTCCATGACAGTGACATTACAGTGAAAATCAACTCCAGGCACTCTTGACACAACAGATCAAAGGATGCCAATGCTAATCATGCTTTTATTGCAAAAAAAGCTAATTTGCTGGATTTCTGTAAGTTAATGTCTGTGATTTTATCTATATGAGTTAAAAGGGACCAAAAACAAAATAAAATGTCCAGTTATAGCTCAGATTTTCAAAATTCGTTTGAAGTGATCCGCACAACTGTTACCACACATCAATTAAATTCAATAGTATTGCGACTGAATGAACTATATGATTTTATACTGTTTATTGCTATTATTATTAATAAATGCAATTATCTATTACACATCTCTCCAGAATTCAGACCAGATCGTCTGAGGCCACGTCCACACTAAAACGCTTTCGTTTGAAAACGCATCTTTTTCTCTAAGTTTTGGCCTTCTGTCCACACTGAGACGGCATTTTTGACAGCAAAAACTGAGCTTTTCGAAAACGCTCTCCCAAGTGAATACATTTGAAAACGCCATCTTCGCGTTGTAGTGTGGAAAGGGAAAATGTTGATATCTGAAATCGATGACGTATTTGCTGTTATGTGACGCAGTCACGTTATCCATTCAACCCAAAGCAATCAAGATGGTGGCCCATGTTTTATCAACATTGTTGTGTCTGATATTCACTTTGATAGCATTGTTAAAAATAAATGTTACGTTGTACAACCTTCATATTGCATGTTGTAACCTTCCTTCAAAGGCAACAGGAAGTTTACTCGGAATTGCTGCCCGGCGATGGAACACGAGGACAATTGCATTTCAGACTGTACAAGGAATGGCGATTTTTGGTAAGGGGATTTAAGAGATTTCATACGTTCCAGTGTGGACGAGAATTTTTGGAAAATGCTTGAAAATTTCAGTGTTGACGGAGAGCCTTTCGAAATCGTTTTCCAATATACCCGTATTAATGCGGATGTAGCCTGATTGTACCTAATCTTTTTATTTATTAAATGTGTCTTTAATCATATTGCTGATGCCTCCATTTTATTAAAACAATAAGCCACTAAAGGTTGTCCGTTACTGGGATTTAACTATGGTTAAGGAGTATTCTTATGCGCAATACAAAGCTAAGTATCTTTTTGCAAACAAATTTATTGCAATCAGACTTTAGAGTCTGAAACTATATACTGTTTTACAAAACTATCCATTTTATTTGTGTTTCAGATATAATATAGAATTTAATGTTATATTATATCTGCATCATTAAAGGTACACTCAGTAATTTTTTCCTCATTAAAAAAGTTTAACTAACTACATTTTGCAATGTAGGAAATTATGACCACTCACATTAAAATGAAGACTCCAGTCATATCAGTAACCTTATAAAAGTTGTTTTATTCTACATGGAGAGGGTCCTGTCATGGGAGGCTGCCATGTTAGAATCACATGACCTGATGAATATTTCTCACTTAACTTTAGTAACCGCTCTGTTATTGGACACTTTAACTCATGGATTACATTAATCATGGCTGATTGTGAATTCTAAATTTCTACAATGGAATCTGAAACTATAGATTTTAAATGATGCTGCATCCAAGCTACTAGGTGTCAGTGTAAGTGCAAGATGACACAAAGACAAAAGTTACTGAGTGCACCTTTAAATACAATGGAGACAGTTATGTAGAACTGTAAAGAAACAGAAATTCTGACTTTGCGTTGTTCAGATCAAATGGCACAAAATACCAGCTTGAAACCTGTTTAAAAATCAATCATGAATAATATTAGCAATTGAAATATCTAATGAAATAAAAGTGATTGGGCATCTTGAATGCAATTACTTAATTAGCATGCTGATTGTTTTGCTATAGATAAATCCGATAAACAAAAACACTTAGCGGCTTGATAAGCACTTCAGTCAGCCGCTGAAAATTAAAGGCTTGATTATTTCCACTGATAATTTTAATATGCCACCCAGGCATCTGCTCTAAACAGCACCTGTCAACGTTTAAAGCATGCAAGACAAATAAGCCCTAGGCATCATATAATCATCTGTCATTTCCCTTAAAACCATCTGATACTTTTAATCGCTTTGGCCATAAGAGCCTTTTTAAGCTGATAGAAATGTAATCTGTTATGAAAAAGAAATCATTTCTGCTCTCTCCAGCAAGGCAAAGCAGCTTCATCTACTTGACACAAGACCACGACGCAAGAGAAACCGAAAAGATACTATTCCACATTCCACAGGGGATTGTTTTTCCTTCCCTCCCATCTTTTAATTACACCTTCTCCTTTTGCCTTGCAAGGGCACGGAATCCGCTCTCTAAGTCTCCTAGCTTCCTCCTCTCAAATGGAAATGTGCTGTTTTAAATCAGGGGTTATCTCCGGCGTTCTTCTGATGAGATGACTTCAGACAGTATCTAGTCCCAAGGCTCAGTTTTATTTCGGTGCTGTGTTCTCAGCCGTAATTGAGATATTATCGTGTAAAGGGGTAAGCTTCACTTCCTGAATCACTATAAAACTTGATACAACATCCAGGGCCCCGAATTAATGTTTTGCCACACCAGCCAATGATGGGTGAATTGAGAAAAAAATAAAATAAAATAAAAAATGTTTACGGGGCATAAAACTGTATTTTGAATTATCTTTATGTAAATTACATTTAAAGAATATGCCACACACTCTATGTGTCGCCACAACAAGTTCTAGGGAAAAGAAAACTTAAGGCATCCTAAATAAACGTACGATGTTTCGAATTTTCCACAGTGGTAAAAGTCATTATTCGATGTGCACGTCGCAAAAAATATTTTTTCTACAGTAGACCATTTGTATGTTTTTTATTTGAATCGCTCATGTCATGTCATCGTTTAGAGTATAATTATTTCAGCTCAATTTAAATGGTACTATGTTACCGTTCTTGATCAAATTTCTGGCCAACTGGCAGTTAATGTCGTTTTCTGTATTCGCCAAAGCAAATATTTATCCATTTGGTGATTGGCAAGTGTTAATCCAAAGTCTTTCTAGCAAGTTAGTCCACTGTCGGCCATTTCTGGAACGCTCTCGGGATGCTATTTCCAGTTATGTCCGTGCAGCTCCTATCTACTTGAATGGGGAAAGACCGAAATCTCCAAAACGGTTGGTCAAGATTACGATCAAAGAACATATTTCAAATCAGCAATAAAATCTGACAATACTGGTATCATAAATTTTGACTCTTTACTTCATATTACGCAAAACAAAATGTTCCCGGCTTGTATAGCTAATTTGCATGCTGTGAGTCTGCAACTCATCGTTCTCGAGTTGATTGACAGGCGATGTCAGTATCTAAAAGATGATTGGCTCTTTTAACTGTAAGGTGGGACTTCCTTTCTACATCCGTTGACCATTGGGCACTCAGAGCTTCTTGGTTGAGCGTTCCAATTTCTCCCATTCATTTTAATAGAAGAGGCCCATCTCTGCTAAATAATCTGTGGTTAATCCCATTACTGTCAATACATTGTGCTGATTAGAAATACAGGGTGACAACTACATCAAGAGACCAAATAAAGTCATTGACAAATTGGCACTTAAGAATTAAGTTCATTTAATTAATTAATTTAATCGATTTGTACTTCAGTACTTACCCTGGTTGCATGTTTTTCCTGTGTAACCCGGATGGCACTTGCATTTGTTGGGTCCCACACATTCTCCATGTTTGCATCCGTGCTGGCATACAGCTGTAGGCAAAAATGATGATCAGTATCATTTCAACACCAAATGCCAGAGTCAGTGCATTAGACATAGAAACATGTAACATGAAACAGCCTTTAGTTTTCCCATTTAGAAAAATCTACCTTACTTGCTATGGGAAATAAGAACAAGTGTCTGTACAATTAGACTTTAAGGATATTGTGTTGAGAGAGACACAAAATCATTATTTTGGAGCACTGGCCCCCTACATCAATAATTCATTGTTTGCCTTGGTCGTTTTAATGAACTTGGGACATGGAGAGTGTACGGACCACCTCACATCTTTTTATGACTCATTACATCTCACATTTTTATTGGGAGCCAGAGCTGTGCAATGTTGGAAACCTTTAAGATACAAGATTGGTGGTGAAGTTCCCAAGAGCTGATGTACAGTAAGGTGAATTGAGGCTCTAGTCAAATTAAACGACTATCACCCATTATTTTTGATAGAAAGTAGTATGCAATACACTGTCCACAGTATGCAATTTTTCTGTTTAGCACCTACTATATTGCATCCCACAATGAGCACGTTTACATGCATACCAATTCGCTACCGAAACTACAAACATCAGCTTATTAAAAAATTCCAGTGAAAACTGTTTAAATGAGATTTGAAATCAAACCATTCTCTGCTTTTGATGTAAAAATGTAAACAGGCATGCGCACAACACTAGTGCACATTGTATGAGCAGGTAAGAATGCCGGTAAAAGTGGATGCGTTTTATCACGTTAGTTCCCTATATCGTGAATCAGTATATCATGAACACGAATTCGGACACTGGCAAGCGTGTTCATCCACTGAACATTGGTACACTTATGACTCATTACCTATGATACGATTTCAAGGTCACGAGTTAAAACACATCTGGTATTAATCAACAACATTGCTGTATGAAACAAAATATCAGGCATTTTCGTTGTAGATATTAAAACGTACAGTGTTACTATGAAAGTTAAATAACATAAATGAAGAAATAAATATACAAAGGAGTGTATTTTTAATCTTCTGCTAAAACTCTTATGTTAAAAAGATTGTTTCCCTTTCATGCACATTATAGATAAAAGACAATTACAAACAAAATCCCTTTTAAAGAGAAAATAATGCTTTGACTTCAGAATTTTACACTTGTGCTCACCTTTTAATGACTTGAGGTACTTCAGAATGATGACATTTCTGGAAATTGAGCGTTTTTAGGGAGTTAATGTTTCAGTGCACTGAGACAATTTTGCGAATGGGACAGGCCTAGAAATGGCCGACTCCATTTAAGGCATTCACATGATCACATACATTTTCAGCTTATTAAAGGGATAGTTCGCCAAAAAGGAAAATTCTCTCATCATTTACTCACCCTTATGCCATCCCAGATGTGTATGTACATTACTTTCTTCAGCAGAACACAAACAATCATTGTTTAGAAGAATATCTGAGCTCTGTGGGTCCTTACAGTGCAAGTGAATGGTGGCCAGACCTTTGTAGCACCAAAAATCACATGAAGGAATCATAAAAGTAATCTCTATGACTCCATTGGTTAAATCCATGTCTTCAGAAGTGATATGTTAGGTGTGGGTGAGAATCAGATCAATATTTAAGTCCTTTTTTTCTCAAAATTTTCTCTATTTTCACTTTTCAGATGTGGAAGTGAAACTAAACAGGCACCACATGTGACTTTCCACATGACACCACATGAGATTTAAAGTAAAAAAAGGACTTAAATTTTGATCTGTTTCTCACCCAAATCTATCATATCACTTCTGAAGATATAGATCTAACCACTGAGGTCAAATGGATTACTTTTATTTTTCCTTTATGTGATTTTTGGAACTACAAAGGTCTGGCCACCATTCACTTGCATTGTAAGGATCTACAGAGCTGAAATATTCTTCTAAAAAAAAAAACTTTCATCTGGGATGGCAAGAGGGTGAGTAAATGATGAGAGAATTTTCATTTTTGGGTGAACTATCACTTTAAGCATTATTGGTGGAAGAATGAACATTGCTCATTGCTCAATGTACGCTCACCAGCAACTTTATCAGGGACACCTGTACATCTACTTATTCATGCGATTATCTAATTAGCCAATCGTGTGGCAGCAGTGTAATTTATCAAATCATGCAGATATGGGTCAGGAGCTTCAGGTAATGTTCACATCAACCATCAGAATGGGGAAAAAAATTTGATCTCAGTGATTTCGACCATGGCATGATTGTTGGTGCCAGACGGGCTGGTTTCAGTATTTCTGTAACTGTTGATCTCCTGGGATTTTCACGCACATCAGTCTCTAGAGTTTACTCAGAATGGTGCCAAAAACAAACAAAAAAACTTTCGGTGAGAGGCAGTACTGTGGACGAAAACGCCTTGTTGATGAGAGAGGACAACGGATAATGGCCATACTGGATCGAGCTGACAGAAAGGCTATGGTAACTCAGATAACCACTCTGTACAATTGTTGTGAACAGAATAGCATCTCAGAATGCACAACATGTCAAAACCTGAGGAGGATGGGCTACAACAGAAGAAGACCACATTGGTTTCCACTTCTGTCACCCAATAACAGAAAACCGAGGCTGCAGTGGGCCTTTCATTTGTGGACCTCAGCAGAAATCCAGATTTGACAGACAAGGCAATGTTTTTCCAATCGTCTTCTGTCCAGTTTTGGTGAGCCTGTGTCCACTGCAGCCTCAGTTTCCTGTTCTAACAGTAGTGGTACCTGGAAGGGTCTTCTGCTGCTGTAGCCCATCCGCATTAATGTTCAACGTGTTGTGTGTTCAGAAATGCTTTTCTGCATAGCACTGTTGTAACGTGTTTATCTGGGTTACTGTTACCTTCCTGTCAGCTTGGACCAGTCTGGCCACTCTCTGTTGACCTCTGTCATTAACAAGCCATTTTCGCCCACAGAACTGCCGCTCACTCGATGTTTTTTGTTTTTGGCACCATTCTGAGTAAATTCTAGAGACTTTTGTGCGTGAAAATCCCAGGAGATCGGCAGTTACAGAAATACTCAAACCAGCCCATCTGGCAACAACAATCATGCCACGGTCTAAATCACTGAGATCACATTTTTCCCCATTCTGATGGTTGATGTGAAAATTAACTGAAGCTCCTGACCCATATCTGCGTGATTTTACACATTACACTGCTGCCACACGATTGGCTGATTAGATAATCGCATGAATAAGTAGATGTACAGGTGTACCTAATAAAGTGGCCGGTGAGTGTAACGTGCTTGTCATGATCTTTTTTCTTTTCCAATGTGATGAATAAACTGCAAGTGATATCAACCGTAATTTTTAACATTTGCTTTTTGACTCATTATTTTACTAAACTGCACAAAACTAGATTAAAAATGCATGTAAACTATATTTGTTAGCAGGATGATAACTGGATGTCACTCACCAAATTAAACACGCAACATAGTGAGGTCAGGTGACAACATTGTAGCATACTACTGTTCATATCATATGTTACTACCGTTGCATAATGCATATTTTTTAACTGTTCAGTATGCAGTGAGCAGTGTCTTATCCTTGATGGGGGGCTGAGGTGGCACAATCTTATCTGTTCACACTGAGCCAAAACACCAGCTGCTGTACCTCCCTCTTTGTGATACTAGACTGGACTTGACTAGACTAGGCTTACTGCAAAATGCTCAAGCATGGCTCATACTCCAGCCTGCAGTCAGCTGAGACTAATTTCCATTAAAAGCTTCATTGAGTCTCCAATTATAGAGGCCTATCAGAGCTGTCAATGTTCTTCGCTGTTGCCATTGTCAGAATGACAGATGAGAGAGAGAGGGCAAACAGACCTTTGATTTACAATATGCAATAAATATGCATCCAAGTAAATATTACAGTACAAATTAACAGCTAACACTGATTTGTGAGCAAATTGTTTTTTTGAGTTGGATCTTTTCAATGAATGATGCACGACTACTGTAGTGTGAATCCTAAACAAATGCATCTTATGAGTCGGTTCTTTTTAAAGAATCAGTCTAACAACTCACAAATCAATCTAAAACTTCTTGGCCTAATGGCTCATTCACTGAATCAGTCAGGGTGGTTACAGAATTAAAATCTGACTCCTTAACTGAACAGCATGTTCCTATCCGACTTGATCAAAACTAACAAAGAAGTTTAACCATGTTAAATCAGTGTCATTACTGACTGGTCATTCATATATCAACATATACTGTAGATAATATTCACATTCATAACAGAGTTTTGTCAGAATATGTAGGTAATGTAAAAGAACTGTCAATGGAAATGTTATGGAACTAGAATAGAATATCCATATATTCTGACTAAGGTCTATAGAGTCAAATAATGTTAATAATGTTATGAACATTACAGATAAACATTGATGTTGGTACAAGCACATAACATGACCGTCTGCATGACATTTAGACAAATACATTAAAGCCATTGGAGCCGTTTTCATCTCAAATTCAATTGGGCCCAAGATGGGTGAAGCAAGACTAGATCCTGATTGTTCTACTACACCTCATACAGTAGATAAAAGAGATACATTGATTTAATTTCAATATCTGAACACGGTTCAAACTGCACAAAGGCAGAAAGCATTAGTGCAACTCTTTGAAAATGCTGAGATAAGAATCAACCTGTCTCATTCCACCTTATTAGATTGTGTGAGCAAATCAAGGAGCCATGTTCACCCTGCTTTTAACCTGTGTTATTCAATATAGGAGTTAGATAGTGAGATCAAGCCCTGGAGTTAAAACACAAAAGGACAAACACAGGCTATAATTTGGTGGTAAAGCCTGAGCTGGCAGGAGACAAACAAAGAAACCAGCCGAGTTCTCTGACATAGAGAGTATATCTGAGCAGTTAGCTTATCTAGATTCTAGCCAGCCAGCCAGTTATCAAGCGTGATAAAATCGTGGCTTAATTCTGGGGTGATGATATGTGATCACAGACAATGGTAAGTATATTTTTAAGTGCTGACGTATAAGGAGCTTAAGATGGGGTTTTAAATGGAAACCAATCCCCTGTGGTCCGATTTGGAAAAATGTCAATGCTTGAAACCCAAACCACAGGCGAAATGGGCTAGGGGAAGTGCCCTACTTTATTGACAAAACACATCAAACAGTCCCGCTGGCTTCAAAACGGCCAGCTCCGCTCTCAACCACAAATGCTCATATATCCCACTTGACTCTACTTGTTGGCATGGCATACCTTACAATCCATGCACTTTTATGACACATGAGCTGATGGCAGCTTCAAAGCAATATGTTGGAAAATGTAAATGGTGAACTCTACATAAATAAGTTTCAGATAGGTCTCACTTTGAATATAATAGAATGTGTGACTGTGATTTTGGCAAGTGGAACATGATCCGGAATCAATCCTGAATCAATCAATCCCGAAAATTCCTCTAGGGCTGGAGCAGGAATGGGTGCTGGCTCTGGGACGGACGAGGCTTCAAGCGCTAGCTCTAGGATGGCAGAGGCTTCAAGAACTGACTCTTTGACTGTGGCAGGCTAGGGCATTGGCTCGTTGACCACGGCAGCAGTGGGCGTTGGCTCGTTGACTGTGGCAGGTGTGGGCGTTGGCTCACTGGCCGTGGCAGGTGTGGTTGTTGGCTCATGGACCATGGCAGGCATGGACGTTGGCTCGTCGACCATGGCAGGTGTGGACGTTGGCTCGTTGACCATGGCAGGTGTGGATGTTGGCTCATCGACCGTGGCAGGCGTGGGCGTTGGCTCATCGACCGTGGCAGGCGTGGGCATTGGCTCATCGACCGTGGCAAGCGTGGGCGTTGGCTCGTCGACCGTGGCAGGTGTGGGCGTTGGCTGGTCGACCGTGGCAGGCGTGGGCGTTAGCTCATTGACCGTGGCAGGCCTGGGCTCGTTCATCGCTCCTACAGTGAAGGCTGATCCACTCAGCAACAACGCCAGATCAATAAATCGAGTCCATGGGCTTTTGCCATAAGGCATAAGAGACTTGACTGGTTCGTTTAGCCAAATCGAAAGAGGTCCTTTTTTTAAAAAAATAAATAAATAATTATATCTCCTTTTCTCCCAATTTGGAATGCCCAATTCCCACTACTTAGTAGGTTCTTGTGATGACACGGTTACCTCAATCTGTGTGGCGGAGGACAAGACTCAGTTGCCTCCGCTTCTGAGACAGTCAATCCACGCATCTTATCATGTGGCTCATTGTGCATGACACCGCGGAGACTCCCAGCATGTGGAGGCTCATGCTACTCTCCGCAATCCATGCACAACTTACCACGCGCCCCATTGAGAGCGAGAACCACTAATCGCAACCACGAGGAGGTTACCCCATGTGACTCTACCCTCTCTAGCAACCGGGCCAATTTGGCTGCTTAGGAGACCTGGCTGGAGTCACTCAGCACACCCTGGATTTGAACTTGCGACTCCAGGGGTGGTAGTCAGCGTCAATACTCGCTGAGCTACCCAGGACCCAAAAGAGGTCCTTAAGAGACACGTCATTAAAGTTCACCTCATTGGCTAACTCACAGAAGTCCACAACATACTCCTCCAGGGAATGATTCCCCTGACTTAACTGTAGAAGGCAAACTGCTGGGTTCATGTTGAAGGGCTAGTCTTCTGTCAGCATGAACAAGGAGAGAGATGCTGATTGAACCCAAATGCAGTTATTAATAATGATGATTGACAATATACAAATAGAAATAGCACTAGGCTTGGTAAACAAAAGAATGACTTTAGCTCAATGCCACAATAGACGAGACTAGACAACGAGTGTGGAAACACGAGGGAATATATACAAACACAGGAAATCACAATACAAGGTACAGCTGGGAACACTGATGGGAAACAGGTGAAAGTAATGATGATGGTGCATGCTGGGAAATGCAGTGTGGGGAAAAACTACAACATAAAAGTCCATGACAGTGTCAAACTAAGAGTCCGTGAACAAGAAGGGATGATGACGTCACAGACGTGACAATTAAATCCTTCTGATTTGAGGGTTAGTTGAAGGTTTGTGTAAGTGTAGAGGTTAGGACCATAGGGTCAGTGTTTAGTCGCTTCGCTTTTAGGGCTGCGTATTGATCGATTTGATTCTGATTCACAAGCTCTCGATTTGATTCAGATTCCATTATGATTTATATGGGTATATTTCAGTTATAGAGCTCTATTTTCATGACCGTGCTAAGCGCAGTGCTACACGCAATGCTATGTACAATGACAGTGTTCTATGTCTTATCCTATTTTTGTGAGAGCGCTAATTCTAAGTGCAATTTTCATACCAGAGCAAGCAGGGGTGGGTGGGAGTTTTTGCGCTATCTGTGGGTGCATGCACGCAAACTTGGGGTGTATTGTACATAAAAAAGTGGCGCAAAGCACAATTTGCTATTTTCCTAAGAAATAAGTCATTACGCTAAGATGTTTGAGAAGCACATCTAATGTCAGCGCAAAGTTTAGACTCAGTTCCTGCATTTGCAGTTTGGAGATTCCACAGGTAGGTTGTAATAAAGTTCATTTCCAAACTCTGAAAGTACAGAACATCAAATAATGTCCTTGACAATCACTGTTGTATCCATTTTATAAAACAAACATGTATGAGATTTGTGTTTAACTTTCTAGAAGTCATGGTTTATTTTTTCATTTATTATTATTATTATGTTTAGGCTATATTTACAATCGTATTTATGATCTCATTTATACTGGTATTTCTCCACCTGTTGTCACTGCAAAAGGGGCCGGTAGAAGAATTTATAGAGGGTGAAATGTTTGGATTTTGTATGATTTTTTTTTTCATTACTTCATTACTTCGATTATATTTTCATTGTGTCAGTAGATGAAAATGATTAATAATACTTACATTCTCTATATTTTAAGGGAGCCTATATCCAAATCCATTTTTCATGCATATAAAAAGGAGTCATAGAAATATGCCTGACATTTAACAAGGAATGTACAAAAGAACGCAAGTCTGTATTTCTATTCTTCTAATATATTGCATACAGCCTGTTTACACTACCAACTTATGAATGTGCTGTCTTTGTTTATATAGCTGTTGCTTAAGGGAATGGACGATATAATAGGACAAAGACGGTGCAATAACCAGAGAAAAACCTCAGAATTAAATTGCAATTGACCCACCCTATTAGCGCTTTGTGCGAGTAATTTTGCGAAACCCACTTGCGCCTAGACTTAGCGCATGCTTGCACGAAAATACCAAAACTTCATGGCCATCCCAACTGACTTTGCGCATATGACTTACCACATAGCGCTATGCTTAGTGCAAGCGCTCTTAAACTAGGGCCCATAATGTCCATTTTTCTTACATATGAAATAAATTCTGTCTCAGCTAATGCTGTTAATTATACAAGGGACCTTCTAATTAGGTACATTACAAAGATATTTTTTCATCATTTGGGTCACATTTTTTCACATCTTTAATTAAATGTTTCTTTTTGTTTTGTAGCGTTTACCCATGTTTCCATTGATCATGGTATAAATAATGAGGGGTTTTACTTGCTTGTTTTGCTTGTATGAAAATAAACTAGAGAGTCCAGATTTAAATGGTAGCTGCAGCAGGTGTGAAGTGTTCACAGGATATCAGGATATACACATATGAGAAGTGCGTATGGGTGGACTATAAATAAACAGCAAATTTGGGAAGCATGCTCAGAATGATGCTTAGTCAAGATGATTGAAAAGGAAATATGATGTGGTGCTAACCTTGGGGTTGGCACCTAATCCTGATTACTCTGTGGGTTAAGATGTAGAGAGCTGCAAAACAAACGGCCAGACAAAAAAAAAAAAAAAAAAAAAGAAAGCTTTGTCTAAGTGAGATGAAAACATTACTTGGAAGCCATGCTGTTGATGAACAAGTATTCCAAAAGCAACACACAATGTATAGACACAAACAAAGCTTCGTCTCTCACACTTCACGTGGTCATGAGCTATATAACATAAACCTTACATTTATGGCAAATAATAATGTAATCAAATGTAATTTCTTGCTGATTCATTTCCATTTCATGACAAAACAGAGACAGACTGTGTTAATAAAAAAGAAATATGCACAATATATCTGAGACCATATTGGTATCTGTCAATATAAAAAAAATATATATATATATAGTTTTTTAATATAAGCGGCAGACTGATTTTACAAATATTAGGCCGATATTTCTATGTCTACTAAAGGGTTATCCATCATGGCTACTGCACATTAAAATGTACAGTATCCATTATCCAGATGATAAACAGTTATCTATAATTTCTGCTGTATAGTATATTTTGATGCCTGGTTTCACTTATAGCATCGACTGATTAATAATAGATTGCTAGAAGCTTTTGTATGAATGCTGATTTTTCTATAATCCATACAAAATTATTCAGTTATGAAATACAACATAAAAATAATAAAATGTAAAACTTATTTCTACAATTTATATAAACAGTATAGATAATATCTTATTGGTTGCTGACTATAATATAAAAAAATAATTATTAAATAATTATTGGCTATATGTCTTTATAATTTCATATAATTCTTCAAATATTTGCACATTTTACAAAAAAGTACAAAACAGATTACACACAATGTATGGATGTTTTATTCAACTTCACTATTTTTTTTATTTGTTCCAAACAACGTCAAACACTGTATGTGTATGAATCACAGGAGATTTATGTATTTATTTATTTTTTTAGTTTTTTGTTTGTTTGTTTGTGGGACAATCACAATTTTTGGAAAAATTGATAGAAATCATTCTCACACTTTAGATATTGAAATTAGAATATCATTGTTTTAAAAATGTAATCATTTGTATTTTTATAATGGATTTTCATAGTTTAATATTAAAAGTCTGGCACAAGGCTTAAACAATAAAATCTACACTGATGAGCCAAAACATTATGGCCTAAATGCTGTTGGTCCTCCACGTGCCGCCAAAACAACGCAGACCCATCGAGGCATGGACTCTACAAGACCCCTGAAGGTGTGCTGTGGTATCTGGCACCAAGACATTGCAGCAGATCCTTCAAGTCCTGTAAGTTGTGAGGTGGAGACGCAGTGGATTGGACTTTTTGGTCCAGCACATCCCACAGATACTCATTCGGATTGAGATCTGGGAAATCTGGAGGCCAGGGCAACACCTTAAACTCTTCATCATGTTTCTCAAACCATTCCTGAACAATGTATGCAGTGTATCAGGGTGCAATATCCTGCTGAAAGAGGCCACTGCCATCAGGCAATACCATGTTTAGGTAGGTAACACGTGTCAAATTGACGTCCACATGAATGGACAGACCCAGTGTTTCCCAGCAGAACATTGCCCAGAGCATCACACTCCCTCCACTGGTTTGTCGTCTTCCCATAGTGCATCCTGGTGCCATCACTTCCCCAGGTAAACGGTGCACACGTACACGGCCATCCACGTGATTTAAAAGAAAATGACTCATCGGACCAGGTGACCCTTCTTCCACTGCTCCAAGGTCCAGTTCTGATGCTCACGTGCCCATCATAGGCGCTTTCGACAGTGGACAGTGGTCATCATGGGCACTCTGACCAGTCTGCGACTACGCAGCCCCATACACAGCAGGGTGCGATACACTGTGTGTTTTGACACATTCCTCCCGTAACCATCATTAAACTTTTCTGTGACTATAATAGATATATATAGTTTTTTTTTTTTTTTTACTATGGACAATCACTGACCACATGGACAGTTAACAGTAATTGGTGACAAATTGCTAATTAGCAAAGAGGACTTCTGACATGTCCTATGAATTATTGGGATCAAAGCTCTCTATGCCAGGGGAAGTTAATAAGTTAATATTAGGCCTAATCGTTCCAGTTCAAATCCACCTTTAAGGGTAAGAAAATAATAGACAGGGAGAGTGAGAGAGAGATATATATTCCAGTAAAAAGTGTCTTGATGTCTGTACCTTTGAGATATTTTGCCCTACCTACATCCTTATTTCACTCTCAGACATTCTGGGTCATCATCTTTTTCTTGAAGGAACTTCATCGAAATTCATTCAGAGCTTCAGATCTTGTTAACTTGAGATGATAAGGGTGTTATGAGTGGGGAATCCAATTTCAGTTGTTTGAGGACTAATCTTAATTAAGTATTCAGCGTATGAAAGCGAGGGCTGCCCCCTAAAGCAGCTGTTTTCAGAGAGTCAAATATTGCAGCTTCATCGTTATTGGTGTGTGAACTATAGATAGGCAGAATGGTCATTGGACTTGTTTATCAACTATTTTGGCTAGATATTAGCTTTTAAAATAAAATTTTGAGGAGATGAACTAAGAGACACAACTTCTTGGAGATGGTTTTAGCACGCTTACAGCGTTGCATCATGACATGAGCGTTTATGATACAGAAAACATATTGAAAGAACCTGGACATTTTTTTGCTATGGAGCAAACTCAAAGCGGGATTTATTTCACCTGTGAGCAAGAAGGGGGAAATGGAAAACCCCGAATGGAGTTGGTGTGGACTGATTACAGAATACTTTTGGTTGGAGAAGGTAAATAACTGTCGCTCCAATCAACTCACATACTCTGGTTTAGACCACCCTCTGACTTGTCGATTTTGAAAATATCCACATCCCAAGAGTGAATGGTACCAGTGCCTTGCAAAGCCATTGACTTGAATGAAGGCATATTTGAAAGGCATTTCAGAACCACGCACTTCACTTTCCCAGAGGACTCTGTGTTCAGGGGCACATTCATTAAGGCCTTCACTCTCAATGTGCATCCTCACCCTGTATGATCACTGACTGGCCAAAACAAACAGCAGCAATTTCATCAAAGATGTGAGATGCAGCAATCCTGTAATAAGTAATTATGTAGTCCCTGATGTCCCCCCGCACACTTTCTATTCACTGCCGAAATTGCAAGTTCAAATGAGTGAGCCAAACTGCTGGCAGTCCTGCTGTCTGTCTGTGATTGAGGAGAAGATACAGAGTCGGTCGGTTCAGCACCCACTGTGCGCTTTTATTTACTTCCAATTACCATTTTCAGCTGTCTGTATCAACCCTACTAAGGCTAAAGAAATAATACAGGTCTTTGTCATTATCATGCTGGGCCAAATAAGAAATTTACTGAGGCACAGCTAAAGGTGTACGTCTTTCACAGAGTTGGGGAAGCTACTTTGAAACTCCAGCTTGTCAAGCTACAAGCTATGCAGTATTTAATGTAGATTAACTACAGTCAATATACCCTATTGAAAAACTAGTTAGTAATGCTACTCGCTATTATTAAAATGTTGCTAACTTCATTGAAGTCCCTGTGATGGGTACAGTTTTCTTGCCTGTTTTGATGAATTTCCTTTCAAAATAAGTAATTAGGGTATAAAACAGCACTTGAACAGATCAATTTACACTAAATACTGTTCAATAAAACTAGAAAATATTAAAATGTATAAACTAGTGCAGTCAGTTGATTAAAAATTTTAATCGCAATTACTCGCATTATTTTTTTTCTATTTAATCGTGATTAATCACAGATTTTGAAAGTGCTTAAATTTCACGCTATATATAATTCTTTTCCTGTCAAAATGCATTTATTTCCATCTTAGGAAAGAAAACAAAGCAAAATGTAACAATATAATGCATTATTAACATTTTCTAAACAAAGCCTTCCACAGTATAAAGACAGAAATGCACTAAAATAGCACCAATTCAAGTAACATTAAACGTTTCCCAAAGTCTAATTGGGAGTTTGACAAATTGAAAGAACTAGTCTCCCCATAGGTTGCATTTTTTTTTGCAATGGGCATTAAATCTGTTAAACTCATATCCTACACAATCTGCTGGTAGACTGTGGCTATCCGCTTTGCAACAGCAATTGTGAAGCCACGTTCGTGATTCGCGTCAGGGCATCAATGCCAGTGCTGCTTTGAAATCCACATGAAGACAAAAACTTCTCATTCTGCATTTTGGTGATAGTTGCCTGTCACAGTTATTCACTGTTCTGTTCCATGGACTCTTATTTTGAAATGGTTTTGCATCATCTGTCCTTAGTTTCCCACGAACTACATTCCCCATAATGCACTGCCCTCATCACAGCCATCTGTTCCCAATCCTCCTCACCTATTCTCCATTCCTTCATCAGCACCTTTGTGTATAAATACCCTCTAGTTTGTTCCTTCCTTTGTCAGTTCTTGAATTGTTACTAGTTGGTTATGTATTGTTATGTTGAGTTGTTACTTTGTAGTGTTCCACTCCAGCGTATTTCCTTGTGTGATTCCTTGTAAGATATTTGTTCCACTCCAGCATGTTTCCTATATTGATTCCTTGAATGCCATTTGTTCCACTCCAGCGTCTACCATTAAAAGACTGAAAAGTTACTCCTGCGTCTCCTCTCTTCCTCTCCACATACCAACGTTACATTGACGTGCTTCTGTGGTAATAAAATGCACCTTACATAGGCTTAAAATTACTTGATTTTATCACAAGTCCCATATGGCTTGTTTTGTACATCAAATAGCATTAAGAGGTCCTTTCTCCATCATGTTATCATGGAAGCGCTGTTGTGTGTGCAGAGATTATTTTATTTACTAAGATAACAACCTCCACTGCTTTATCATAGGAGAGAGTGTAACAGTCAACTAGCGTGTTATACTATTTTATGCTAAGCTTGTAGACTAGAAGGGCTCTGGTGTGTGTTGTAAAGTGTGCGTCAATGTAATGACACATTACAAAGGCTACACCCTTCAAACTAATGTTTATGCTGGTATATTAATGGCAAGTGTGTTAATTGCGATTAAGATAAATTAACAAGTTAAACTTTAATTAATTGCATGCATTAACACATTAATTCAGACAGCTCTAGTAAAGTTTGCATACCCTTGGAGAATTGATAATATATGTACCATTTTTAAAGAAAACATGAGTGAGCAGGCAAAACATATTTCTTTTATTTCTTATGGGATTCATATTCAACTGTAGGTTATAACAGAATGGCACAATCATAAAACAAAACATGGCAACAAAGAAAAAAATGAAATGACCCTTGTTCAAAAGTCTGCATACCCTTAGTCCTCAATACTCTGTATTGCCCCCTTTAGCATCAATGACAGCATGCAGTCTTTTGTAATAGTTGTCTATGAGGCCCCAAATTCTTGCAGGTGGTATAGCTGCCCATTCGTCTTGGCAAAATGCCTCCAGGTCATGCAGAGTTTTTGGTCGTCTTGCATGAACCGCATGTTTGAGATCTCCCCAGAGTGGCTCGATGATATTAAGGTCAGGAGACTGTGATGGCCACTCTAGAACCTTGAACTAGAGGGTCAACTTGGCCTTGTGCCAAGGGTCATTGTCATGCTGGAAAGTCCAAGAGCATCCCATGCGCAGCTTTCGTGCAGAAGAATGCAGATTGTCTGCCAGTATTTTCTGATAACATGCTGCAATCATCTTGCCATCAATTTTAACAAGATTCCCCATGCCTTTAGAGCTCACACACCCCCAAAACATCAGTGAGCCACCACAATGCTTCACAATGGGGATGGTATTCTTTTCACTATAGGCCTTGTTGACCCCTCTCCAAACATAGCGCTTATGGTTGTGAACATAAAGCTCTATTTTGGTCTCGTCACTCCAAATTACAGTGTGCCAGAAGCTGTGAGGGGTGTCAAGGTGTTTTCGGGCATATTGTATCCTGGCTTTTTTGTGACATTGGCGCAGTAAAGGCTTCTTTCTGGCAACTCGATCATGCAGCTCATTTTTGTTCAAGTATCATCGTATTGTGCTCGTTGAAACAACCACACCGTCTTTTTCCAGAGCACCCTGTATTTCTCCTGAGGTTACCTGTGGTTTATTCTTTGTATCCCGAACAATTCTTCTGGCAGTTGTGGCTGAAATCTTTCTTGGTCTACCTGACCTTGGCTTGGTATCAAGAGATCCCCAAATTTTCCACTTCTTAATAAGTGATTGAACAGTACTGACTGGCATTTCCAAGGCTTTGGATATCTTTTTATATCCTTTTCCATCTTTATAAAGTTCCATTACCTTGTTACGCAGGTCTTTTGACAGTTCTTTTCTGCTCCCCATGACTCAGTATCTAGCCTGCTCAGTGCATCCACGTGAGAGCTAACAAACTCATTGACTATTTATACACAGACACTAATGGCAATTTTAAAAGCCACAGGTGTGGGAAATTAACCTTTAATTGCCATTTAAACCTGTGTGTGTCACCTTGTGTGTCTGTAACAAGGCCAAACATTCAAGGATATGTAAACTTTTGATCAGGGCCATTTGGGTGATTTCTGTTATTTTTATGATTTAAAAAGGAGCCAAACAACTATGTGATAATAAATGGCTTCATATGATCACTATCCTTAAATAAAAGACAATTTTTTGCATGATCAGTCATATTTTCAAAATCAATGCCAAAATTTCACAATTTTTGCCAGGGTATGCAAACTTTTGAGCACAACTGTATAAACATAATAGACAATAGTGATAACAGCACCATTTGACTAAATATAGATATTTTAAGTAAGCACATTTGATTTTTACCTCAGTTTGCTCAGCTGTAAAGCTACATGTGACAATTTAAGACAAAATGTAACACAATTTAACCAAAAATAGTGATGTTGCATTTTGCTACACCGCCACTTGTTGGAAAAAGTAGATTGCTCCTAAAAAAGCTACTCTGTTTTGAAAACAGCTGAACTTCTGTCACGTACACTACTGAAAATGTAGTTACAGTAGGTTAGAAGTGTCGCTACTTTTAGTTAGCTAGCTGCTCCCCAACATTGTTCCACATAAAGTGTGAGAGACATTTACACGCATACAATCAAACACACAGAGAAAATATTGCAAACTGCTTCAAATATGATGAAATACTGTATGACAAAAAATTAAATAACAGCAATCTACATGCAGAGAAGTGTTAGTGTTGAAGCCTAAAGCCTTTTTGAGCCTGTGACCGTGTGACCCCAGATAAACTGAAATTCTTCAGCAAAGCCAACAGTTGGGCTATCATATGCACAAGCCATGCAAAGAATCTAGCATTTGTCAAGTTGCCTGATACACTGTCCTGCTAATATTGTAATGCATCACGGAGTATGAATCCATTTTGTTATATGGTCCAACACTTGTGCAAAAGTATGCTACATAGTGCATTTTTGGATTTGTAGCAGAAATATGGCAGCTGATGAATGAAACATTAGACACTATTAATAAAGGCAGTAAAGGCACATTCTCTGATTCCATGATAATGCAATAAAAAAAGCTAATTCATGCTTGAAAATCACTATGTGATTAATGTGGTGAACAATCTGAGAGGCCTTATCACTTCTAGAGTGAGATGAAAGCACATTTTTTTTTAAGGATCCATGCTTGCTTCAACACAGGGCCAAAAGGTAATGCAATGACAGAAAATTACCGCATTTTCCTCTTTGTCTGTTTCTGTCGTCTGCCAGGCAAAAATCGTCACATCACTTAGAAAATTATGTATGTCTATAGTACAAACTGAGCTGGATGAGTTGCAGTTTAATGCTTAGAGTCAGGTGGTTTGAACAGTATAAGCAATAATTTGTAACAACATTTTATTCCAAATGACTGAACCACAAAATTTGGGGTGTCATGTAGAATATCTTGAAGGCAATGTGGATTTCATAGAGGTATTTTCTTGCAGCTATGCTATCCCAATGTTAGTTAGCATGAAATTCAGAAGCAATATATCCCAGAACAAAGTTTTGCTTAGCCAAGTGATCTGACCTAGCTGCTAGATAGTACTTCTATAAGGGCGTTGCAAGTCACCAATCCATTATATCCTAACAATTCAGCATTTTAAACGTTGTGCCAATCTTTGAATTGAGTACTGTTCATATTAAATGAATAGTTCACCCATAAATGTCATCATGTACTCACCCTCATGTTGTTCCAAACCCATGTGACTTACTTTCTTCCGTGGAAGAAAGGACATTTTAAGCAGAATGCTAAGGAGGGACTGATAGCCTCAGTAATAGCCTCAGTAAGCATTCATCAAAATTCTTCCTCTTGTGTTCCACAGAAAAAAGTAAGTCATATGTTTTGGATCAAAATGGGGGTAAATAATGACAGGACATTTTTGGCTGTATTATTCTACAATTTTGTTAGGCTACCCATGTTTGAAATTAGGTATTTACTCCACTGAACTAGTGACTTGCTGTGCTGTTATTATGTGTTGGCTCTAAAAAGTCAAAGCCCCCAAAGCTAGCCCCACAAAGCCCTGTTCACCCCCTCTAGCGTCAGTTACTCACGCTGGCACTGGCCCCAGGAGACACGCGTCCAACCCCAGCAGCAGTCGATGCGGCCACCGTATCGGCACAGCCCATTGGATGAGGTCATCTGTCTGGGCCACCTGTCAGGAGACAGTTTGATCAGTTTTTGGCCAATCACTGCACAGCAGACAGTTACGCGGGAAAAACAATGTACATACTTTGGCAAAGAATTACTTAAATACAGTGACAGCTGCTCTTAATGTTACTCTTACAAACATGTTATGCTGGATGTATCCAGAGCAGCATCTAAAGTGTTCTTTAGGGAGTCTAAAGAGGTCTAATGAGGACTGATGCAGTCTCTAGGTGGTTTGATTAGGTCTACTGGGGTCTGATTTGGTCTTTAGGGGTCTAATGTGATCTCTAGGCAATCTAATGAGGTCTACTGGGGCCTGATGTGGTCTTTAAGGGATCTGATGTGGTCTTTAAGCCAGTGTTTCCCAACCTTTTTTCTGCCACGGCACACTTTTTACGAATAAAAAAAATACCACGGCACACCACTATCAAGTCACGTAGGTATGCTACATTACTTATATGTAGTGAAGTCACAGGTGGCAAGAGCGCTAATTGGGTAATGAAAAAACAACAAATTTGCTTCTTTTCTAATTTGTTGATTTGTTCTTGCAAATGAATTCTTGCAATGCCACAGCAAATTACAGGAATGCAAACTCATGAAGGGCAAAAAGGTAAGAGAATCACTGGTCCACGAACATTTGTTTTTTTTTAACAATTAGCTAAAAGCACCAATTCCAGTGATTATAATGATTCAAGTAGAACAAATTAACTGCACAATTTTGCAGAATTAGCTGCAAAAATAAAGGGCATTTTAGTGTGGCTTGCTTCTGTGTCACAAATTTGTTCAATTTAATTAACTTATTAATTCAGTGACCACTTCTGGAGATGCCAGTAGGTGGCGACAAATGAGCATCTTATGTGCTATGAGTGAGTCATTGAATCATTTTGAGTCATTTATGACCGAAGAGACTTTATAGTGTTTAAGCATTCCTTCAGGTTGAGCATTATTTTTCATCCAAAAAGACAACAGTAATAGTCTAATAACAGTGAGTTTTAATAACGTTCTTCTCCTTCATTAAAACTTGCTTGACTACAAATCTACTGACTTCAGTAGATTTTTTTAAGAATTATAAGTACAAAGCAGATCTACGGTATCATTTTCCTACAGTTGCCTATTTAAACTGCTGAGCATGACTTTTATCAGAAAAGAGGACAATAATAGCCTAATAATAATAATTTTAAGTTTAAATAGTGTTTTTTCATCATTGTAAAGTGCATTTCACATGAGTTGAGTTGAGGTGTCAACACTCCGTTCAACACCAGCGTCAAGTGCCGCATTGCCCTCCACATGACAAGAGTTGCAGAAAGCGCCACGGAGGGGCGATTTTTAGAGTTTGCTATGCAAGAAAGCGGGAGATGTGTACAATAAACATTGAAAACATGTATTTGGAAGAGAGAGAGAGAGAGAAAAAAAACTGGCTGTTGCTTTGATAGCAGAAAGTAATAAAAGGACTTGTTTATGTTTAGGTCTTAGCGTTTTCTTGGTAAATTTTAATTAGTTCAATAACTGGGGTCTCTGATACTTGGAAACAATAAGGTAATATTTAATTAAAAGAACATTCAATATCTCTTCACAAATTTGGAGAGATTTTAAATATTTCTTGTTGCTTTGTACTCTCAAAGACATTATTTGTGAAGCAAAAACCTGTGTGGAAAAAAACTTTGGTGAAAAGTGGCGTCACTTCATAGACTTCAATGATTTCGGCAGCGCTAATGAGAGTCATGTGAAAGACCCTTAACATGTAAAAACATCTCTCACTTTAACACATTTATCATAGCTCTTCCACCCTTTTCTCTCTTTGATGAACAACGAAGACGATAGATCCCGAAGTGTACGAAGAACATGCCCCTCTCATTCAGACGGTCGATGCATGTACCAGGTCATTCAGCTCGTTTACAAATGAGAAGTTTCACGAGTGTCTCTTCTTCAGAGTTCAAGCTCCATTCCTGTCAGACACAGATTCACTGTGCACGCACTGCTGTAGCCATGCACGCGATTGGCCATAGCTGTAACCAATCAAGCGATCTGCCTCAGTAGGACTGCGGTTGCCAAGAATGCGATTGACTACTGCTGTCAATCAATCAAGCGGGAGTTCGACCCCTGATTATTTGTAATTTTTTTATTTATGCATTTATTTATTTTGTGAAATTTGATAATTTTCCACGGCACACCTGACAATCTTTCACGGCACACTAGTGGTTGGGGAACACTGCTTTAGGCAGTCTGATAAGGTCTATAAAGGTCTGATTTTGTCTTTATGGGATTTGATGTGGGTTATATGGTTTTCGAGAGATCTGAAGTGGTCTTTAGGGGGTCTGTTGAGGTCTAATGGGGTCTGATGCAATCTAATGGGGTCGGATCAGCTCTAGGTGGTGTGATAAGGTCTTTTGGGGTCTGTTATGATCTTTAGGGGATCTGATGTGGTCTCTAGGGGGTCAGATGAGGTCTAATGTGGTCTGATGCAATCTCTAGGTTGTCTGATGAGGTTTATTGGGGTCTGATATAGTCTTTAGGGGAACTGATGTGGTCTCTAGGTGGTCTGGTGAGGTGTTTTAGGGTCTGATATGGTCTGTGGGGATCTGATGTGGTCTCTAGGGGGTCTGATGCAGTCTAATGTGGTTAGAAGCAGTCTATGGGATTTGATGTGGGTTTGGTTGGGGTTTAATAGGGTCTGATGAGGTCTAATGTGGTTTCTATGGTGTCTGATGCAGTCTAATGGGGTCTAATGTGATCTCTAGGTGATCTGATGAGGTCTGTTGGGGTCTTATATGGTTTTCAAGAGATCTGATGTGGTCTCTAGGGGGTCTGTTGAGGTCTAATGGGGTCTGATGCAATCTAATGGGGTCGGATCCAGCTCTAGGTGGTGTGATGAGGTCTTTTTGGGGTCTGACTTGGTCTTAATGGGATTTGATGTGGACTCTAAGTGGTCTGATGAGGTCTAGTGGGGTCTGATGCAGTCTCTAGGTCTGACATGATCTATCTATCTATCTATCTATCTATCTATCCATTCATCCCTCCATATACCGTAGTTCTACTTGCATGCATTGTTTAGTAAAATATACTATTAAAAAACAAATTTGGCAAAGATTCTTGCACATGTGCTAGTCACGAGGCATCTATTATTGTTCCTGTTTTTTCTCTTGTTTGGTTATCCTAGCATCAGTTATCTAGCGGTGTCTTATCTACAGAAACACAGCTTCCGTTGTGCTCTGTGACACAGGTCTTAAGACCACCTTGAGTTATCACCCTGCTGTGCCATACCAGGGGCAGATGTTCTCATCTGCTGATACTGGATGCACAGAGCAGAGATAACCCAAACTGTGTCTAGCCTTAAGTTAGCAGGAAGCTGTTAGAAATAGTATGATTTTTACAGTGAGATATGTTACATGACCCAACAATGAGGGTGAACAAGGCATATTTTTTGAAAACATAATGCAAAGGCTGTTTAAAAACGATTTTCCACAAAGTTAGAAAGGTATAGCTACAGGAGCAGTTGAATCGCTTTTGAATCGGAGAGTTTCTTGGCAGCTCAAACTGGGATTACTGATTTCTTTTTTCACAAGCAGCAGTCTAAATGTTTTTGTGTAGAAGTAAGAGCACAGAACCATTTAAGGTCTGAGAAAATAAGCAAAAGGGAATGAACAAGGGTCACATGACGTAAGGAAAATGAATCATGGGTAAGAAATACAGGGAAAACATCAAATTTTGCCAAAGCAAAGCTAAAATTAAACTTCTACTTAAAGTGCCTGGCTCTATTACCAAACAAAGGAGAAAATAAGAAAGAAATAGTGAGTGTAAGGAAGATCATGAGAACAAAAGAAAGAAAGATACAGTTTTATGGCTGAGGAGAAAACAAAACCTAGTGAGCTGCCTACCCAATGCGAATGGTTTCAAAAGTTAAGTAGCATAATTATTCTGTTTCTTAGATACCTTTCTTATAACTGATTAGAAATACACTTAAAATTCATTCAAAACTAATTAATGAAACGAGATTTGAGGTGTAGGTTAGAGCTACATTGACTAATAAAAAGCACTCAGACATTTTGACTTTGCTATTCACAAGAAGCATCTGCTGACGAGGACCATACCTCACTAAAAAGAGATCTCAGAAGACCTACGATCAAGAATTGTTGCTTTGCATGAAGCTGGAAAGGTTACAAAGTTATCTTGATGAGCTTAGATATCCATCTGTCCACAGTTAGACAAATTGTCTATAAATGGAGACAATTTAGTACTGTGGCTACTCTTCCAAGATGAGTCAAAGTGCACACATCAGAATACTCAATGTGGTAAAAAAGAACCCTAAATTGACAGCTAAAGACTTGAAGGAATTATTGGAACTGGTTAACATCCCTGTTCATGTTTAATGTTCAGAAAACATTAAACAGGCATGGTGTCCATGGCAGGACACCACAAAGGAAGGCTCTGCTTTCCAACGAAAACATTGCTGTGCGCCTGAAGTTTGCCAAAGACTACCTTGACACTCCACAATGCTACTGGGAAAATGTTCTGTGGACTGATGAAACTAAGTTTGAACTGTTTTGGAAGAACACGCAGCTAAAAAGAGTACAAGATACCAACATGAAAACATAATCCCAACAGTGAAGTACAGTGGATGGAGCATCATGATTTGGGGCTCATTTGCTGCTTCGGGGTCTGGACCACTTGCCATCATCGAGGGAAAAATTAATTCAGACAAAATCAAGGCCCAGACCTAAACCCAATAGAGATGCTGCTGAATGACCTCAAGAGAGCCATTCACACAAGACATCCTAAGAATATGAGCTGAAGCAGTTCTCTAAGGAAGAATGGTTCAAAGTTCCTTCTGAATGTTGTGCAGGTCTAATCCGCAGCTACCAGAAACACTTGGTTGAGGTTATTGCTGCCAAAGGAGGATCAACCAGTTATTAAATCCAAGGATTCACTAACTTTTTCCACAGAAATGTGAATGTTTAATGGGATGTGTTCAATAAAGACATGAAAGTTCATAATTGTTTGTGTGATGTTAGCTTAAGCACCATGGTGTTTGTCTATACTTGTAACTTTGATGAAGATGACATCACATTTATGCATTTGGCAGACACTTTTATCCAAAGCAACTTACAGTGCCCTTATTACAGGGACAATCCCCCTGGAGCAACCAGGAGTTAAGTGCCTTGCTCAAAGACACAATGGTGGCGGCTGTGGGGATTGAATCCACAACCTTCTGCTTACCATTTCAGTGCTTTAGTCCACTACACCACCACCACTCCACTCCATTTTATGACCAATAAAGAAAACTAGCTAATTCCAAAGGGTTCACATACTTTCTCTTGCCACTGTATTTATGTACTTAGTATTGTGATGTTAGCTTAGCAACATGCTAACTCTAAAAACTCATTCTAAAAGTTCATTCACGGGATGTACAGAGTTGCTGCCTATGTAGAGCATTTAAAATTGTTCACTTATGAGGTTTCATAATAGCTATGAAGTTGCCTTAGAAGAAAACTTCCTAGGTAGGCAATAGACAACTACTGTAGGCAGTTCACTATAGGTTTTAATCAGAATCAGAATCAGCTTTATTGCCAGGTATGCTTACACATACAGTTTGTCTTGGTGACAGGAGCTTCCAGTGCACAACAATACAATACAGCAACAAGACATGGATAATAATAAAAAAGAATTAAAAAATAAAATAAATAAAAATAGAATAAAAATAAAAATTGAATAGAAAATAAAGTATATATAGAATACACAATAATATATATATATATATATATATATATATATATATATATATATATATATATATATATATATATAAATACACACACTACAGGTCAAAAGTTTTGAAACACTTGACTGAAATGTTTCTCATGATCTTAAAAATCTCTTGCTCTGAAGCAAATGCTTAAATGTTTGAAATTAGTTTTGTAGACAAAAATATAATTGTGCCACCATATTAATTTATTTCATTATAAAACTTACATTTTATTTAAAAAAAAAAAGTTTTTAAATTGATGACTTGGATCAAATAATAAAGAAAAGCAGCCAATAAGTGCCCAACATAGATGGGAACTCCTTCAATACTGTTTAAAAAGCATCCCAGGGTGATACCTCAAGAAGTTGGTTGAGAAAATGTCAAGAGTACATGTCTGCAAATTCTAGGCAAAGGGTGACTACTTTGAAGATGCTAAAATATAACACAGTTTTGATTTATTTTGGATTTTGTTTAGTCACAACATAATTCCCATAGTTCCATTTATGTTATTCCATAGTTTTGATGACATTAATATTATTATAAAATGTGAAGAAAAAAAATTATAATAAAGAATGAGTAAGTGTTTCAAAACTTTTGACCGGTAGTGTGTATATTTATATAAATATATAGGCAACAGTTCCAAAAGGTATTGGGCAGGGTGAGTGAGGTCCAGAGTGATTTGTCCAGCATTTTTCTTCACTCTGGAAGTGTATAGTTCTTGAAGGGAGGGCAAGGGGCAACCAATAATCCTCTCAGCAGTCCAAACTGTCCTTTGTAGTCTTCTGATATCCGTTTTCATACCTGCACCAGAGTTACTGAAGTGCAGAGGACAGACTCAATGACTGCTGAGTAGAACTGTATCAGCAGCGCCTGTGGCAGGTTGAACTTCTTCAACTGGTGAAGGAAGTACAACCTCTGCTGGGCCTTTTTCACAATGGAGTCAGTGTGGGTCTCCCACTTCAGGTCCTGTGAGATGGTAGTGCCCTGGAACCTGAATGACTCCACTGCTGCCACAGTGCTGTTTAGAATGGTAAGGGGGGTCAGTGTTGGGGTGTTCCTCCTACAATCATCCAGTCCACAATCATCTCCACTGTTTTGAGTGTGTTCAGCTCCAGGTTGTTTTGACTACACCAGTAAGCCAGCCGTTCAACCTCCCTTCTGTATACAGACACATCATCATCTTGGATGAGGCCGATGACAGTAGTGTCATCTGCAAACTTCAGGAGCTTGACAGAGGGGTCCTTGGTGGTGTAGTCATTTGTATACAGGGAGAAGAGTAGTGGGGAGAGCACACATCCCTGGGGGGCACCTGTACTGATTGTACAGGTGCTGGAAGTGAATTTCCCCTGTCTCACTAGCTGCTGCCTGTCTGTCAGAAAGCTGGTATTCCCCTGACAGATAGACGTGGGAACAGAGAGTTGGTGTAATTTAGTCTGGAGAATAGCTGGGATGATGGTGTTGAAAGCCGAACTAAAGTCCACAAAAAGGATCCTTGCATATGTACCTGGCCTGTCCAGATGTTGCAGGACATGATGCAATCCCATGTTGACTGCATCCTCCACAGACTTGTTTGATCAAAATTGAAGGAGATCTAGAAAGGGTCCAGTGATGTCCTTCAGGTGGGCCAACACCAGTCTCTCAAATGATTTCATGACCACAGATGTCAGGGCGACGTCTGTAGTTATTAAGTCCTGTGTTTTTGGGTTTCTTTGGGACAGGAATGATGATTGAGCATTTGAAGCAACATGGAACTTCACACTGCTCTAGTGATCTATTGAAGATCAGTGTGAAGATGGGGGCCAGCTGGTTAGCACAGCATTTAACACAAGCGGGTGAAACGCCATCTGGGCCCTGTACTTTCCTTGTCTTTTGTTTTCAGAAGACACGGCACACCTCTTCTTCACAGATCTTAAGTGCAGGTTAAGTAGCGGGAGGGGGGAGGAGGGGGGGTTGCAGGAGGTGTTGGTGTTTTTGTGAAGTGAAGTGAAGGTCAGAGCGGGTGTGGGGTGTGAGATTGTGCCTTTCAAATCTACAGTAGAACACATCAAGTCGTCAGCCAGTTGTTGGTTCCCTACAGTGTTGGGGGCAGGAGTCCTGTAATTCGTAAGTTGTTTCAGGCCACTCCACACTGATGCAGGGTCGTTAGCTGAAAACTTGTTTTTCAGCTTATCAGAATAGTTTCTTTTAGCCACTCTGATTTCCTTATTCAGTGTGTTCCTGGCCTGATTGTACAAGACTTTATTCCCACCTCTGTAAGCATCCTCTTTGGCCTGACGAATCTGCCTTTGTTCTGCTGTAAACCAAGGTTTGTCATTGTTGTATGTTAAATAAGTCCTAGTAGGAATGCACATATCCTCACAAAAACATCCAAATTCGTGTCTGCAGCCTCAAAAACACTCCAATCAGTGCAGTCAAAGCAGGCTTGTAGTTCCAGCTCTGCTTCATTGGTCCATCTCTTTACAGTCTTTACTACAGGTTTGGCTGATTTTAGTTTCTGCCTGTAGGTTGGAAGAAGATGAGCCAGACAATGATCAGAGAGTCCCAAAGCTGCTCTAGGGACAGAGTGATATGCATACTTTATTGTTGTGTTGCAATGATCCAGTATATTTCTGTCTCTGGTTGGGCATGTAATGTGCTGTTTGTATTTGGGCAGTTCACGGGTGAGGTTTGCTTTGTTAAAATCCCCAAGAATAATAATAACTGAGTCTGGGTATTGTTGTTCCGTGTCTGTGATTTGATCAGCCAGCTGTTGCAGCACTCATGCACGCATGTGGTGGGATATAAACACTCACCAGAATAGAAGAAGAAAACTCCCGTGGTGAGTAGAAAGTCTTAGAGTTAATAAAGAACGCTTCCAGATTAGGACAGCTCATCTTCTTTAACATTGTTGCATCTGTACACCACCTTTCATTGATGTAAAAGCATGTTCCACTGCCTCTCGTTTTCCCTGTTAAATCCACGATGCGATCTGCTCTGAATAGCTGAAATCTCGGCAGATGTAACGTGCTGTCCAGAATGGCTTCACTCAGCCAGGTTTCTGTGAAGCACAAGGCAGCAGAGGTTGAAAAGTCCTTGTTTGTACACAAATGACGAATACCTCCACAATGCAATTCTCGCTGCTCAAATGAGGCAGCCGGGTCACAAAATTAAAAGTAGATGCTATTATTTTTCTATACATTTGCTCTGGTACATTTGAGACAAGAGAAGTCATGAAAGATTAATGGAATTCATGTTTCTATTGCCTGCAGTGGTCTTTCGCAATTCATGTGGTTGCATAGTGAGTTCACACATGTATATGAATTATGACATCAAGCGGAGCTCAGGTAAAGTACAAGGGAGTACAATTACAGCCCTTTATATTCCTCTGCCACCTCCACGGACTGACAGACAATTAGACAGACATCTTCAAAACATGTGCTTGAGAGTCAAGCTGTCTTTGTTTAACAGAGTCTCAATATAGAATACGTGGGTTAGCCCGGCAGATGTAACGTGCTGTCCTTGAAGCACAACGCAGCAGAGGTTGAAAAGTCCTTGTTTGTATGGGTGAGGAGATGTAGTTCGTCTGTTTTGTTAGGAAGAGAGCGGAGAATCGCTAGATGAATACTTGGCAGGGCTGTTCGAAAGCTGCGCCGACAGAGCTTGACCAGTGCGCCAGCTCGTCTCCCTCGCCTGCATCTCTTAAACAACACAGCTGCGCCTCCGACTAAAATGTCCAGCAAAGCGTCCGTATAGTCAAATACCAGGAAAAGATTGTCTGGTATATGCTGCTGAATGTTCAGCAGTTCGTCCCTGGTAAAACTGATTGGAAAAAGATTACTAACACAGGACAAACAAACAAAAACAACAAAAGAATTGGAGAGCTCCACACCGAGGTTGCCATTCGTGGCGCCATCTTATCAGCTTAAAAGACAAAGCGTGTGTGCGTGGATGTGCTATACTCTATATGTAAGTGCAAAAAAAAAAAAAAGTTGCTGATTTTTGCCACACACTGCATCATTTTCTTCAGTTAGCCTTGATCGCAAGGCAGTGAAAATGCTAATGTGGTCACTACTGCTGCCAGTCACTCCGGTAAAAAAACCATGATGCTAAGCAGTAAGTGAGAATGACAGGCTGAGGAAAAATGTTAGTATATGCAGCCTGACAGAGCTATGAGGGAAAGGTGATTTCACAACAGCTCTAGAGACACAGTGTGCATGCTAACAAGGTTGTGTTCAGCTCCTGGCTATCACTCCTCTGTATGTCACCTGAAACACATTTAATCACATTTACAGCAGAGGCTCAATGGATGCCATGCATTCATAGCCAACTAGACAATACATTAAAAAAATACGGTATAGTGATATTATTTAAAGGTGCACTCCATGTTTTTCTTTTTTTCCTTTTTCTAATTAGTAACATTTAAACAAAAAGAAATAAATAGTATTTTTGAAAAACATGCTTAAAATCGTGTACACACATGAGATGAAGAATCCAGTCATAAAGTATCAGTTTTGGAGAAAGCTGAATTATTCTACATATGGTGCAGTGCAAACAATCATGAACGCTTCCATGTTGAGATCATATGATCAGCCGAATATTAATAGCTTTAATATTTGGGAGAGGGGTTCCCCCTTGAGCATTTTACCATTTCAATACGGTACACAGCGCATTCAATATGAGGCATCCACTAAAACATGGAACAATAGGAGTCCTGTACAGGATGTCTTCATTTATGCCAAAATACGGGATGTCACTGCTAATACAGGGCAGTGGGCAATCCTAATGGCAATGGTCATTTAAAAAAGTTTGTCTTTATGTAATGCTGCATCGACGCTACTAGGTGTCAGTGCAACAAAAACAAAGAGTGCATCTAAAGGAAATTATTTGAAAAAAAGTATCTAACTAAACAAATAAATATATCATGAACAATTTCAGGCCATTTTCCATCAATTTCCTCTATAATTTATTCTATTCAACTTATTATACATCCATATAATCCATACAAACCCCTCTAACCCTAAGTTTGAGAAAAAGTAATAGGAACTCTTGCCTTAGAAAGCACACCTAATAAGACAGTAAGCCTGACAAAATATGAATAATAATAAGATAATAAATTAAATAAATAATAATGACTTAGTCTGGCAAGAGTATAATTCATATTTTCTGCAATGCATAAGAAAGAAAGAAAGAAAGAAAGAAAGAAAACAGATAGCAATGAAGGAAAAGACAGACCTTCATCACAGGAACTTTCTACACATCTAAGGAGCAGAAGAAGTCAGCGTTTGTCCCACTGAAGAGACAAGAGCAAGCAATCGCGTGCCAGTCAGCAATCTGCGAACTCTGGGCCTGATCCAAGGAGACACCAAACTGAGAGAGAGTGCATCGCCCACGAGAAACTGGCGCCATACTCACTGCTTAGTGGAGGTAACAAGACTGTCACAACAAATCCCCTGTCACCTGAGAGATTATCTTTACTCACCTTGTTAAAGATGTAGCTATTATCCAGTTTCAATTTCCAGCTCGGTCTGGGATTTGTGTATTACACAAATGACGAATACCTCCACAATGCAATTCTCGCTGCTCAAATGAGGCAGCCGGGTCACAAAATTAGAAGTAGATGCTATTATTTTTGGCTCTGGTACATTTGAGACAAGAGAAGTCATGAAAGATTCAAGGAATTCATGTTTCTATTTGCCTGCAGTGGTCTTTCGCTATTCATGTGGTTGCATAGTGAGTTCACACGTGTATATGAATTATGACATCCAGCGGAGCTCGGGTAAAGTACAAGGGAGTACAATTACAACCCTTTATATTCCTCTGCCACCTCCACGGACTGACAGACAAGACACAAGTCTTCAAAACTCTCAGAAGTTTCAGTCTCTCAGAATACATGGGTTTGCAGACTGACATATCAATCAAGCAAAGACCAGCTTATACTATGCTAAGCAGCAATTAAATGTAGCCAGTATGTTTGAAATTAATGCTCCTCTGGTTTAAGGGCCAAATGCATGAAACTGTCTGTCTATGATGAACATTTCAAGACAGCACAGTGAACTACTCCTATAATTATGGTTATATTGACCATAGTCTGTTAACTAAACATCTGATGCATATTGCTTATTAAACAAGCATATTGCTTGTTTGCCAGGTCAGTCGAAACAGATCTTTTTTCAGAGGTTTTGTTTGAGGCACTTAGTAGCAGTAAACAAACTAATCACACTGTGAATTCTGCAACAGTAGGTCAAAAATGTTGCTTCTGAAATCGGTCTATGCTTGCCAAAATTCTAAACACTGACCCCATTGTCCGAAACTGGAAATGTTGTTGAACCTATGGGCTTGTGTGAGCTCCAGTTTTCAAGTTACAAATGTTTACCAAAAGTGAGTTGTCTTATAGTTGCAAATGATGTTATACAGTCAACAGTAGGGCTGCAACTAATGATTATTTTGATAATCGACTAATCTAATGATTATTAGAACGATTATTCGACTATTCGGTCAATTATTGCAACGATTAATCATTAACTGTTAACCGACTATTCAGCTTGTGCCTAGACTTAAAAGGTTGTATTAAATGTGCTTACTAATAATAAAGAGGACAAAATCATCTTTTAAAAATACCTCTAAATGACATTCATTGAATTACAAGGAAATAAACTTTCTTTTTTTATTAAGTTTAATTCAGTAAAAACAAATTAAAAAAAATCGCTGCAAAAAAATCCTATTATAATCAAGAGTTTTTGTCTTGTTTTCCATTTAAAATATCTAAGAATCCTTAAAACAAGATACATTTACTTGAGAAGCAACATATAAGATATTTAGACTTGCTTTCAGAGAATGTATCTTGAATATACTTGTATTTTTTATATAAGAGTATTTTTTCACTTTATAATATGAAAAAGTTGTAATGAAAAAAATATACTCATATACAAGATATATTCTCTAAAAGCAAGTCTAAATATCTTATATGTTGCTTCTCAGGTAAATGTATCTTGTTTAATATTTTAAAATAATGAAATATTAAATATTGTATTCAACATTCTCCAATAACAATTTTTTCTTCTGCAGTATAGCTCCTAATGTAAATGTATGTTGTTTTAAAGGAGTTTTAGATATTATTTTTGGAAAACAAGCCAAAAAACACTAATCCAAAACATATTTTGTTGCAGTGTATAATGGGCTAAGACTACACTCTCTCACCTTTATGTTTACTTCGATCCATCTTTAACTCACAAAAACAAAACGCCGATTTTCTTCACGATAAGATACACATCATGACACATAGGCTACAGTATATTATGATTCAATAAGTCGCAAGCCATCATGTTATAATCTAGCTGCAGCAAACGCGCACGAGGGATGAGCATCCCCTTGCTAGAGTGTTCATCAGTCTGGTGCAGTTTCAATCTCTCCACCTTCACGCGACTCATAGAAGCGGCGCTGACTGCACAGAGACATGCCATTTTCTGAGTTTGTTTATGGCCCACTTCCTTATTGTCTAATAAAGGATGCATCAAAGATATAACGGCAGGTTGTTTGCTTTTTAGACGCTCTGACATGCAGGTTTTGCTTAAGCGGAATACCAGATCCGGCTCTGCTTTATTTCACGATGACAGTGCTTCTGTATTTACTTAATTTGTATTTTTGCATTATAATTCCCTCATACTTTGCAATCTAGATCAACTGAAGCTGTTTGGAAAGTTTAGAGTGCATCTGGACATGTGTTTTCTTCCTCTCAGTAAGGCGTGAGCTGCGGTGCTCCTCTCGTGCGCCATCATTAGAGTTTCATATGATCTCATGCTATGTTAAATGAGATCAAACGACTATTCGAAAACAAACATTTTTGTTGACAATTTTTTGTTGTCGATGTTGTCGATAATGTCAACTAATTGTTTCAGCCCTAGTCAACAGGAATACAACTTTTATTATCCCTACACCTTAACCCTAACCCTAAACCTAACCATCAGTGGTGTAAAAATCTAATTTCAAAGCAAAAATGCAACCTCTGAATCATTGTTTATGTAAACGTGATTATTTCCTTCTTCGAAAGGGACCAGAATGGTATAAGTTGCACTAGAGAGAAATGAGATTACACTTGAGTTGATGCAAAAATTTCTGAAGGATTGCGCATTTCAGTGATCTGGCTGAATGACGTTGATTTCGGAATACATGAACTTTCGGAACCAATATTTGATTTCCTGTGTGATCATGCAAGTAAAATAGATATTCTCGAGCAAAATTTATCTGATAAGTATTCATTACTTACTACTTTTAGGCTGCAACTAATGATTATTTTGATAATCGATTAAACTTTGATTATTTCTTCGATTAATCGGATAAAAAAGCCTAATTTTATTTTCTGCATTTTATTACATTTATTAATTTAAAGAACTATGACTGAATGCTATACATTGGTTTAAAATATCAATGTTACAATATAAATTGCATGCAATTTGTTTTTAAAATTTCGTTTGTCCTCAGTTTTGATGCAGCAAGTCAATTTATACCACTCAATTATGAAAAAAAAAAAAAAAACACAATCTAAGTGTTAACTTGTAAGAGGTAGAATGTTGTAATGTCTTATTCTATAAATATAAGGGACTCTGTGCAGTTAATTACTGTTCTTCTAAAATATTATTTCTTGCACAAAGTGCTCCCATACGCTGGACAACTTTGGTCATGTTTTTTTAAAGCTTCAACTTGTCTTCGCCATCAGAGTTGTCTTGCAAACGTATTTTTACCTACTGTACAGTAACGTCACTGAAAACGTTTTTCCATGCATGCCACACATATCCAACTAATCAATAATCAAATTTACTGTCGATTGTTTTCATGATCAATTATTTGGATTTATCGATTAGTTGTTAAAGCACTCGTTAGATGGTTTCTTCCTGTCTAAAAGAGCTTTTTTGCCAGAATAAGCTGCAAAGTGTACCAGACTTTATGCTAATTGTCAAAATCTGGCTAACCGATACTACACAGGAAATAGCAAGAGACAGTAAATTCTATGGTCAGTTCACACTGAAGTTTCCGTGAAATGCGCATCAACAATGTCATGGCAGTTGCCAAATTTCAAATGGGCGCTCAGACCTCCTGAATGGATGGCGAAATGCTCAGAGGGGGAACTTGGACACTTTAAAGACTCTCTCCATAATTGATTACACTTGTTATCATGTCACCAAATGACAAGTTTGCAGCTTAACAGGGAGCCATCCCTCGGGTATGGCACAAGCCATTAGACAGCAGCTTAACGGCCCCTGCTAAGGGCCGGAAGATAATGAATGGACCTCTTGCAATGCCCTCTTGCACTATTTTCACTGTATGAATTTAGATGGGGGCAGTGAAGCAGGTTTATAAGAGGGCAAATTGGCAAATAATGGCCCTGGTGACAAGCTCCCTCCATCACGACTGAAATTAATAACATATGCCAACAGGTTAATGTACATGTTCATTGTAGTGGGCAGATCCAGCTCCTGAAATGCCAGTGCAAGCCATGCCCAGCAGAACAGCATCAACATTGTGTCTGTGTAACGTAGTCGAAGAGACGATGATGTGTGATGAACCCAAGTGCAGTTTTATACCATAACTGCAAACATGAAAAAAACAAAAACATGAACTTGACTAAACTTGACTTGAACAAAAAATAAACATGAACTTGACTTGACTTAACATGACTTGACTATGAACTTGGCATAAACAATAACACGATGTTACACAAACAATACCTGACAATGGACAATGGCAAATATGAGGCTTAAATACATGGACAAGGGAGAAACATGACAATGATTACCAATGACAAGACAGAACTGATAACAAGGTAACTAGACAATAAACCAATGAAAAAAAGACACATGAACATGGAGGGAAACATGAAATCACATGACCAGGGGATCACATGACAAGATCACATGACAAGGAAACAGGAACAAACATGGCATGGAACAAAACGCATACAACCTTGACATATCACCCCCCTCTACAAAAACGCAATGTTCAAGAGGGAGCTGGGGGGGGTGTAGCGACTTGATGTGGTTACTTGGCAGGACATGTAAACATGGTGAAACAATGTGTGGGGCGTGGTCTGGTGAAAACATGGCATGGAGCATGAGACCAGGGTGGAGCCCATTGGGGGTGGAGCCATGAGAGGCTCGAGGGGCAGATCCATGGAAGGTGGAGCCGTGAGAGGCTTGAGGGGTGAAACCATGGAGAACTGGATACCCAGAGAGTAGCCGAAGACTCGAAGGGCCAGGGTGGAGCCGGAGGCAGGGAGGACCAAGGCAGCACCGGAGGTTCAGAGGAGCAAGGCGGAGCTGGGGGATCGGAGGAGCAAGGTGGAGCTGGGGGATCGGAAGACTGAGGTGGAGCCAGTGGGGCTGAGGACAAAGGCGGAGCCATAGGGAAGGAGATCCCCGGTGGAGCTGAAGGATTGGAGAGACGAGGCATAGCCAGGGGATCGGAGAGCCAAGGCGGAGCCAAGTGACCGACAGACCAAGGAGGAGCTGGAGGGATGAGGGACCCTGGTAAAGCTGACAGGCTGAAGGACCGCGGTGGAGCCGAGGGAACGTAGAGCCAAGGTGATGTCGAGGGATCGACAGGCCAAGGCGGAGTCCAGGGCTCGGAGGGTCTAGGCGGAGTCGGAGGTTCAAAAGTTCTCTGTATCTGGGACATCTCAGAGGGCGATGATCGAGCTGGTGGGTTGAGGGGAACTGGCTGATCAGGAGAACTCAGGGTGGGCACAAGGGTGGGAACCAATTCCAACTTAAATAGCCCAGTGAGAGATGGCTCTGGAACGGACGAGGTTTGCAACGCTGCTTCATTGGCCGTGGCAGACGTGGGTGTTGGCTTGTTGACCGTGGCAGATATGGCCATTGGCTCGTTGACCAGAGGTGAGCCTGAGACATTGCATGGAGCAGATGAAGCTTGGCTGTGACATGGCATGTAGCAGGCTCAGGCGCGGCTGTGACATGGCATGGAGCAGGCTCAGGTGCGGCTGTGACATGGCATGGAGCAGAAAGGGGTGCGGCTGTGACATGGCATTGAGCAGAAAGGGGCACAGCTGTGACATGGCATGGAGCAGAAAGGGGCACAGCTGTGACATGGCATGGAGCAGAAAGGGGCGCGGCTGTGACATGGCATGGAGCAGGCTCAGGCATGGCTGTGACATGGTATGGAGCAGGCTGAAGTGTTGCTGTGACATGGCATGGAGCAGGCTGACGCATTGCTGTGACATGGAGCAGGCTGAGGTGTTGCTGTGACATGGCATGGAGCAGGCTGAGGCGTTGCTGTGACATGGCATGGAACAGACTCAGGATCCGGGGCAAAAGATGGCGCTAGCTCAGCAACCATGACGAGGAACTCTGGCTTGGCGGCCATGACGTGGGACTCGGGCTTGGCAGCCATGACGTGGGACTCGGGCTTGACGGCCATGACGTGGGACTCGGGCTTGACATCCGCCTCCCCCACAGTGAACATAGAACCAATTATCTGCAGGGCAAGGTCGATAAACTGAGCCAGATTGATGGGACTGCGACCGCCAGGCATCAGGGAAGAGACTGGCTCATTCAATCCCACCCGGAAAATGTCCTTGAGGGCGACTTCATTAAAGTCCACCCGGCAGGCCAGAGCGCAGAAGTCCTCCACATAATTTTCCAGGGATCGATTCCCCTGGTGAAGATGCAGAAGCTAGATTGCTGGGTTCATTTTGGTCAGTCAGGTATTCTGTAATGTAGTCGAAGAGACGATGATGTGTGATGAACCCAAGTGCAGTTTTGATTTACAAACGTGATATCCAAAAACCATAACTCCAAACATGAACAAAATAAAAACATGAACTTGACTAAACTTGACTTGAACAAAACATAAACATGAACTTGACTTAACATGACTTGACTATGAACTTGGCATAAACAATAACACGACGTTACACAAACAATACCTGACAATGGACAATGGCAAACATGAGGCTTAAATACATGGACAAGGGAGAAACATGACAATGAAAACCAATGACAAGACAGAACTGATAACAAGGTAACTAGACAATAAACCAATGAAAACAAGACACATGAACATGGAGAGAAACATGAAATCACATGACCAGGGGACCACATGACAAGATCACATGACAAGGAAACAGGAACAAACATGTCATGGAACAAAACACATATAACCCTGACAGTCTGAGACTTACACAAACATTAAACTTATGATGCATGGGAGGACACAGAGAAGTTTTAATGTATAAAAAGCAAGTAATTGCAGTATTTTGCCATCTGAGCATGGTTAGGTACTGTAGACAAATACAGATGACAAACAAGTATGCACTGGTTATTCATTATGTCTCTGAAATAGTGCTGGAAATATTTTACAGAAAGCCTGTTATTAATGTGCCCCTAACTGCTTATGGATGCGTTAGTGAAACCACATAGCTCTCCCTCTAGGCAACTGATGATGATAAATAAGGCAAACATATAGAAATAAAGTAGCCAAGCCTAGTTTTAACCCACAAAATACTTATGGTGGTAAATACATTTCCAGTCCATTTGGACGGACAGCTATTGCTCATCTTGCCAAAAGATAAAATGCTTCCCAACAGAGTAGAAACAAAGATGTCATGAAGACCACCATATGAGTTGTATTCAGATAGAACTCCACACTCTGCCACAGTGTCTCAGCAGAATGCATTGTTGAAGCTTGGTGACTATAAAAGTAAAATTAACCATTGTATACTTGACAAATTATGTAATTAATTGTCACATACTTTATAAATGATGTAATAAAGGATTGCATACTGAATACATGACTCAATTAAGCGATGCATACTTAATACAGGAAGTAATTAAGCATTGCAAACTTAGAGGTGATATGTGTAATTATTTCAGTTTTAAAATGCTTTCTCCTATCCCAGCTTAATATACGGATACAACTATGCGAGAGTCATTTCTTGGCTGATCCCCTCGAAAAGTGTAAATTCTGAGGTGCAATCACAATATTGCTCTGTTTGTATGGGCATCCCGACCAGCCCAACATAGCAACACTGGCTCAACCAATGGTATGAGTTTGTAGCAGGACTATCAGACTGATGGATGATGGGGGAGTTTTCAGAAAACATTATTTTTGTAATTCTGCTGTGTTGCTAATAAGAAAAAAAGATAAATCCATTCTTAACAAATGACGTAATCAACCGATGCATACAAATTACGTATTTAAATGCTTCTTGGTTTATAAATTACATTAAGCGATGCATACTTAAATTACGTATTTAAGTGCTACATAATCATTTTTGTAATAAAGCAATGCATGCTTAATACAGTGCTATTAAGTGATGCATACTTAATACATTACACAATTAAGCGTTTTGTACTTGAGTAATTAAGCAATACATATTTACATTATCCAATTAAGCATTATATAGCCCTACTTTATGAAGCATGTAAAGACACATCATAGTAAAAAAAAAAACGATGCAAAATAATAAACTGACATGACAGGTGCTGAGAACTTGTGCTTATGTTATGCACACTTAATACATGAATTAAGCGATGCATAATTAAAAACCATATTTTAGTGTTACACACTTAAATGATGAAAATAAAGGATGCGTACTCAGTACATGATGCAATTATGCCTTTCGTACTAAATAAGTGTGCTATGCGTACTTAATCAGTCATGTGATTCAACTATGCATACTTATTCAATTCCGCACTATAACAAATAAAGCAACGCAAAATTATAAGTAGACATAACAAACACATCAAATTAAGCATTTCTGATTTTTGTAATTAAGAAATGCATATAATTGCGCAATTAAGGGTTACATATTTTAGAAAGCATGTGATTTAGTGATGCGTACTTAATAAACGATGTGTCATAATAAAGCGATGCAAAATAATAAACTGACATGTCCCACGTGCTGTGAACTTGCAATTAAGCGATGCATACATAATACATGACATAATTAAGCTATGCAAAATTAAATGCCGTATTTTAGTGTTACATACTTAATAAATGTTGTGAACAAAGTGTGCAAACTTAAATTACGCAATTATGAGTCTTGTACTTAAAAAGTGTGCTTAAGCAATGCATACTTAATCAGTGGTACTTATTAAATTCCACACCATAACAAATAAAGCAACGCAAAATAACAAACGGACATGAAGCACACATCAAATTAAGTGTTTCAGACTTTTGTAATTAAGAGATGCATATAATTGCGCAATTAAGGGTTACATACTTTAGAAAGCATGTGATTTAGTGATGCATACTTAAATGATGCTTCATAATAAATAAAGCGATGCAAAATAATAAACTGACATGACCCAGGTGCTCTGAGCTTGCGCTTAAACGATGCATTCATAATACGTCGTAATTAAGCTATGCATAATTAAATGCCGTATTTTAGTGTTGCATACTTAATAAATGTTGTAAATAAAGTATGCAAACTTATGGACTGGGTAACTCAGCAAGTAAAGACGCTAACTACCACACCTGGAGTCGCAAGTTCGAATCCAGGGCCGCTGAGTGAATCCAGTCAGGCTTCCTAAGCAACCCATTGGCCCGGTTGCTAGGGTGGGTAGAGTCACGTTGGATTAACCTCCTCATGGTCACTATAACGTGGTTCTCGCTCTCGGTGGGGTGCGTGGTGAGTTGTGCGTGGATGCCGCAGAGAATAGCATGAAGCCTCCACACGTGCTATGTCTCCGCGGTAATGCGCACAACAAGCCATGTGATAAAATGAGCGGATTGACTGTCTCAGACGCGGAGGCAACTGAGATTCATCCTCCGCCACCCAGATTGAGGCGAGTCACTACGCCACCACGAAGACCTAGATCGCATTGGGAATTGGGCATGCCAAATTGGGGAGAAAAGGGGAGAAAATCAAAACAAAAAAAAAAGTATGCAAACTTAAATAACACAGTGATGCGTCTCGTACTTAAAAGGTGTGCTTAAGTAATGCGTATTGCATACTTAATCAGTGGTACTTATTAAATTCTGCGCCATAAATAAAGCAAAGCAAAATAATTAGCGGACATGACACACACATCATATTAAGCGTTTCGACTTTTGTAATTTAGAAATGCATATAATTGTGCAATTAAAAGTTATATACTTTAGGAAGCATGTGATTTAGTGATGCGTACTTAATAAAAGATGCGTTATAATAAATAAAGTGATGCAAAATAATAAACTGACATGATGTAGGTGCTGTGAACTTGCACTTAAGCGATGCATACATAATACATGACATAATTAAGCTATGCATAATCAAATGCAGTATTTTAGTGTTACATAATAAATGGCGTGTGCGAATAAAGTGTGCGAATTTAAATTACGCAATTAGGAGTCTTGTTCTTAAAAAGTGCGCTTAAGCAGTGCATACTTAATCAGTGGTACTTATTAAATTCCGCACCATAACATATAAAGCAACTCAAAATAACAAGCGGATATGATGCACACATTAAATTAAGCGTTTTAGACTTTTGTAATTAAGAAATGCATGTAACTGCGCAATTAAGGGTTACATACTTTAGAAAGCATGTGATGTAGTGATGCATACTTAATACATGATGCTTCATAATAAATAAAGTGATACAAAATAATAAACTGGCATGATGCTGTGAACTTGCGCTTAAGCCATGCATTCATAATACATGATGTAATTAAGCTATGCATAATTAAATGCCATTTTAGTGTTACATTGCTTAAGCACACTTATCAAGTACTAGAAGTTTAATTGCATTTCGTACTTAATAAGTGTGCTTAAGCAATGTACTGAATCAGTAACCAGATTCTGTATGCATACTTAATAAATGACGCGCCATAATACAGCTATGCAAAATAATATGATGACATGATGCACACGCTGAGATCCTGATTTGAAAGAAGTTACATCCGGTGAGAGGATCAGGTGAAAGCCCTCTAATAACGGCACTTCTACAAAAGCGCATACTTAATTTCAAGCACGGATATTTGATCCCCTTTAATCATACTTGAATCTTAGGCACGTTTCTGCTCACCGCATATTTCACATTACATGTCGGGACACGAAAACGTACCGGGACGCGTACGCTCACTGTCCAACAAGGGAAAGAAAATGATTTTTAAACACATTTGTGCAAACTGCAACTTTGAAATAATTTTATATAGACTAGATTCTAAACATATTGAGCAGTTCAGAATACATTTGTAAAATAAATGGATATTTCTTTAAGAGCAGCTGTAGACAGCGGTTCACAAGTTCACTATGTTAATTGACGACATTGTAACACTTATTTAAAGCCATCCTAAATGTAACCGATCACCAACAGCACTGAACTTGGCATCTAGGTTTTTTTTAATAGCAATACCTGTTACGCTTTAATATAAAATTGCATTAAATCACGCAAAACGGCATTTAAGTAGGATACCACATGCTTTTCAAATCTACCGACTCAAATAAATGTCTTTGCATCACAATAATACAAACATGAACATCTCACCTGCCATTGAAGTCAGCGTGTACTCCGACCCAGCAGGTAGAAATCAACACGAACTTTATTATCCACATTCCCATCGCTTACTATATGGTGCCGTATATCCAAATGTCGCCGCAGGTCTCCAAAGGTTAAATGGGAATGATGGTGATAGCTAGATCCAACACTGTTTAAGGCGTCAAAGTGGGTCCTGGAGAAGGCATTTACTGATGTTCACCTGTAAGAGAAACGCGCTGTGGCTCCGTCAATGCTCCGCTCCATCAGATGAATGACCCGTGGACTGAAGCGCGGAGTCGGTGCGCTCTGCTGTCTCTCTCTGTCTCTCCACACCCTCTGAACAAGCAGTGCGCCCAATAAGGAGAGACCAGAGCGTACACACTTTTAGTGTGCATACTTCATTATACACTAATTAACATTCTACATATTACAGTGTAACGTTATGCATTGCAGCGCCTATACATTACTGTAAATATGAGTTTCATAGCAAAACAGTGGCATCACAAATGTAAAGAATTCGCTAAGAAAAAGTACTAAACAGAATCACGGTATTATCATGGTTCCCATCATTTTGGGAAATGTACCAAACCCCATATTCTTTAAAGTAGCCTACCTTGGAGCACCATGCAAATACAATGGTAGCTACATGAATATACTGGAAATGATTTTGTTAACAGAAAAGATTAAGTACTTTCTACACTGAATAAGTTAGTTTAAGCGTGAACTTGAAAATATTGAGTAAATTGACATTTGTACTCAATTCAAGCATGTAAAAATGTATGTATATATATATATATATATATATATATATATATATATATATATATATATATATATATATATATTACTTATAAATGTTTGTTATCTTTACAGTGTGTAATCATGTACCATTCCTAAAGTAGAAAACCTTGTTATATTTATTTGCTAATTTGAGTACATTTTGCTTAACTTTTCTAAGCTGGTGTTCCCAGCTTTATAACTAATAAACTTGCATGGTTTCACTGTTTGCAAGTTGATTTACATGGTTTTTATTGTTGATTTTTTTGTTAAGTTTAGGAACTTCTTGCTTTGTGAAGCCTGAAGTTCATTTTCTACTCAAATTGACCTGTTCATGACCAATAAAAAGTATCTTTTGATTGTTACTGTCATTGTATTTTGTGCACCAAGTGTTCGGGTCTGCGTGCGCAGCTCTGGATCTTGTTTCTATCAGCATTAAAGCAAGGTGATGTTGTCTAAAAGCAAGCATAGCATGCATTAAGCTACCCTGTGGAAAGCTTCCATGTGTCATGTGTTACATGACTAAGTATGTTTAAAAGGCATTGAAATGTTAGTACACTATCAAATGCATGGCTTAATTCAGTGCTACATTGCTTAAGTAAAATGTACAAAGAAAGAGTGAGTAAAATGTACTTGAAACAGAGTATTACAAAGTTAACTTGAGAATTTCTAATTAAAGCCACCAAGAACTGTGTGTAGCCTTTACTTGAAAAAATGGTCTGTTAAATTTAGTAGCAATTTCTGCATAGAAATAGCATAGAAAAAAGGTTTTTTTTAAAAAATAAACCGCACTCCTATTTTTTACAGTGTAGGGTATACTTTGGCAGTCATTTACCATTACTGTGTACCACCACAAGTATACTTTTTTTAAGTATGAAAAAATACACATTCTCAATATTGTAGGGTTTAAAACAGCATTCATATTGAAATTCAGTGAAACAAATGATGGAGGCCTTCTTTCAATTATAGTTTACTATTTAATTCATAGATATTTTTTTCACATTACAGGATACAATTACAACCTGTTGCACATTTATAACACTAAGCGCGTGTCGTTAATTTTTTTGCATGCAGTACTCTTTGTAATTACTGAGTTATTATGCTTTTATTACAATGTAATAATTTAATGCAACGTGTGACCATCCATTGTTTTTTATGTTTGTCGTTGGCAAGGACAAATAGTGGTTTAGGGAATGAAAAAACAAAATTGAATGTTTTTTTGTTTGTTTGTTTGTTTGTTTTTTTTGCAGAACGTAACCAAAAACGGAAACAAAGTTTCAATTACTCCAGAGTGAAAACATTATTTAATAACAGTTTAATTTTGTTCCAATAATTTTTTCAAGAAACCAAAGACTAAGAAGGGTTTATCACAGTAAACTGTCATAATTACACCTCTTCCTGTTGCTTGAAAAATGTAGGATTTTGTCTTTTTAGTTGAACAAGAAAAGCATGCGCTTTGATTCTGAAGGAAACCACTGCAACACATTTTTTTTGCCTAATTGCACATTGTGGATGCAGCCTTCCATGACATGCCAAAAACCTTGACAACTATATATAATTACTACATGTACATGCACGGTTAATAAAGATACAAGGAAAAATATACGCTAAAAATATTTCTCAGTTGTTTCCAAGTCTTCACTGAATTATTGTTAGATTTAATGCATTAATACAGATTTGAAACTGCCAGATTCTGACTGAGAAGCAGTAAAATTAAATTATCCATATGTAGCGGTAGCCAGCTGGTACGTGCTGTGCAGTGTGTGTAAACCTCACTCCCCTGGCCTCAAGAGGTGCACTAGTATCTGGCGCTAGAGGCTGTAGCCTTTAGCCTCCTCATTAGCACGCCTGCCTCCCATGCCGGAGACCCCAGTTCAAATCCTTCTTGGAGTGGGTCGAGCAGGACCGATTACACATACAGTTTACTCTTTAAATAGGACTGTGATAATGTTCAGTTTCATATGGCTTATTACCTCTAAAGATCCAAGAGCAATGAGTCTGTTCTCCTTTCTGTTTTACCCCAGTGTTGGTTATTAAATCAGTATAAAGTTATTTTCAGAACTTTATTAGCACCAGAAGAACATGGTCTGTGCATGTGCTCTCTGTGGGCACACAAAGGTTTAAAATAAGTTAAAATAATAATAATAATTATTATGAATAATTCGGCCTGCATAAGGTGATGTTTAGTCCAACGCTCCCACACAGTGTGTGTACATGCAGGAGAGAGACACGTAGGCTATTAATTGATTTTATATGGCCAGATAATATTAGCTTATTTTCACTTATTTTGGTTGACGCAAGTTCCTTGTTTGGGCTGGTTTTTCCAGACCAGGTTGCTTGTTTTTCTTGTGAGATCTGGTGACACTGCAGCTTGTATAACACCCACACTTAGCACACAGAACTGTCATTTTAAAAAGATCATTATTACCCGTTATTTTATTTCATTTTAACCAATTATCATTTGGAAAGGAGGGCACGGAATGCCGGAACTGCAGGAATTATTCTTTTTTAAGTCCTTGGTTGTACTGTAGGTAAACTGGTCTGTACATATGCTGATAAGAAATCACTGGCTAAAAAGTCTGCAGACAGTAGGGCACTCGTGTTTGACACGTAAAACTGGTGGAAGAAAGATTTATGGTTCTAACTCATCACTTGAGTTTCACATCTCACAAGTCATGTGCAGGGTTACTCTCGCTTTCTGTTTCCCCATAACTTCGGGGAAATATGGCAAAGTGTGTCATTATGTTTCAACTTCATTTTCATAGGGTGAACACTTAGAAACATAAGTATTCTAGTCCAGATCTATATTGTATATTGACCAACTGCATTTTAAATCAGTCCTGTGTCCCACATATTCATGTTCAGTATGATATATTCCAGAAAATGACAAAGGAGAAACATCACAGTATAGTGAGATATTGGAAAAAAAGTTGCACTCAAACAGTAACTGGGCACAGCTACCATCACACCACAAACCAATGTGGTGAATCCCAATTATCTATTGAAATCTTATTTTTGTGAGGTTGTTCATATGACCTTTTAAATGTGTCCCATATTAGATACTAGTCTAGGTGACGCTCCTAAACCTAAACATACATGCGTAAAACACTCTACCCTGGCAGTTTTATGGATTTTTTTTTTTTTATCATACTTTATGTATGTCTAAGTTATATAACTGTATATATTATAAAATAATTTTAAATAAACTACAAAAAATTATAAAACATATATTTAACAGCACAATAAGGAGCTTCAAACATTAATATCTAACACTTTGTCATTTCACTACTTGACATTTTCACTGTCCTCCATCTTGACAGCAAAAAAAAAAAAAACACAATATTGATGGCAACTGAGTTGAATGATGTAAAACACACATAAATTCCTACCTGACAGTTCACACTGAGTTCATATTAAAACAAATCAGATATGTATACAATTTATTTCCCCATATGAAAGTGACCAAGATCAGAATTGTCATTTATTGTGATTTTTGCTGTTCACAATGACATCCAAAAACAAACAAACATATATACTGTGTATGTATATATATATATATATATATATATATATATATATATATATATATATAAAAGCGAGCAAAAGATGGCCTGATTTCCAAAAGGCTTAAAGTTGACACATTTCTTTCATATTTTAAGCAATTGTACTTTTTTATATTCATCTTTTACAGTTTCAAAATAACAAAAAAGGAAAAGGGCCCGAAGCAAAAGTTTGGGCACCCTGCATGGTCAGTACTTAGTAACACCCCCTGGCACGGATCATAGCTTGTAAAAGCTTTTTGTAGCCAGCTAAGTGTCTTTCAGTTTTTGTTTGGGGGATTTTCACCCACTCTTCCTTGCAAAAGTCTTCTAGTTCTGTGAGATTCTTGGGCCGTCTTGCATGCACTGCCCTTTTGAGGTCTATCCACAGATTTTCGATGATGTTTAGGTCGGGGACTGTGAGGGCCATGGCAAAACCTTCAGCTTGCACCTCTTGAGGTAGTCCATTGTGGATTTTGAGGTGTGTTTAGGATCATTATCCAGTTGTAGAAGCAATCCTCTTTTCATCTTCAGCTTTTTTACAGATGGTGTGATATTTGCTTCCAGAATTTGCTGGTATTTAATTTAATCCATTCTTTTCTCTACCAGTGAAATGTTCCCCTGTGCCACTGGCATCAACACAAGCCCAAAGCATGATCGATCCACCCCCGTGCTTAACAGTTGGAGAGGTGTTCTTTTCATGAAATTCTGCACCCTTTTTTCTCCAAACATACCTTTGCTCATTGTGGTCAAAAAGTTATATTTTAACTTCATCAGTCCACAGGACTTGTTTCCAAAATGCATCAGACTTGTTTAGATGTTCATTTGCAAACTTCTGACTCTGTAATTTGTGGTTAGAATGCAGGAAAGGTTTTCTTCTCATGACTCTTCCATGAAGGTCATATTTGTGCAGGTGTCACTACACAGTAGAACAGTGCACCGCTACTCCAGAGTCTGCTAAATGTTCTTTAAGGTCTTTTGCAGTCAAACAGTGGTTTTGATTTGCCTTTCTAGAAATCCTACGAGGAGTTCTCTCTAAAATTTTTCTTGGTCTTCCAGACCTCAACTTGAACTCCACCGTTCCTGTTAACTGCCATTTCTTAATTACATTATGAACTGAGGAAACGGCTACCTGGAAACGCTTTGCTATCTTCTTATAGCCTTCTCCTGCTTTGTGGGCATCAATTATTTTAATTTTCAGAGTTCTAGACAGCTGCTTAGAGGAGCCCATGGCTGCTGATTGTTGGGACAAGGTTTGAGGATGTATAAAGCTTTGAAATTTACATCACCTGGCCTTTCCAAATGATGATTGTGAACAAGCCATAGCCCTAACAAGCTAATTAAGGTCTGAGACCTTGGTAAATGTTATCTGAGAGCTCAAATCTCTTGGGGTTCCCAAACTTTTGCATGGTGCTCCTTTCCTTTTCTTCACTCTAAAATTGTAACAAAATAAAAATAATATACTAATATTGCTTAAAATGTTGAAAAGAATGCTTCATCTTTAACTTTATGCCTTTTGGAGATCAGTTCATCTTCTACTCACTTAACTATTCACAGCAACAAAAATTTTGACCGGGGGTGCCCAAACTTTGCATGCCACTGTATATATATATATATATATATATATATATATATATATATATATATATATATACACACACACACACACACACACACGCACACATAACATATTGGTGTCATATGTGAGGAAAAAATATCAGTTACGGGCTACATTCAGCTGCAGTGTAAACATACAATAGCCTTAGAATGCAGTAAGGTAAAACCTACTTAGTATTCAAGTTGGTGTGTTCATTAGATTGCTCAGGGTTCCACAATTATGACAACCTCAACCTAAGTGCTTTTGAGTGCCATGAAGCACACATATTTATGCACACAAAACACATGACAATAAACGTCCTGTATCTCAAAGCAGGTCAGCTCATTTTCATATTTACGTTTTTAAATCTAGAGAGGATGGTGGATGAGGGAAAATATATGTGCATGTGTTTATGTTGATAGGTAAAACAGTAAAGATCAACATTCAAAGATTCAGAATGGAAAACAAACCATGCATGTATTACGGTAGGTGAGGAAAACAATTCGCATTCTTAAAATCTTATAATTTTGTTATGAAGCAAAGGAAAATCTGACTTAAATCAATCAAATCTCAACTAGATTTCTTTAGCCAAAAAGTGTAAATAAATTCAATTTTGTGTCTTACACTATGTTTAACCCCCTTGATTTGTAACTAGTAGCCCCTAAGAAATATATACACTGTAGTTTTGTATTGGTTAGCAAAGGATTCAAGTTTGACATGAGTATCAAAGCTAAATCTGAAGCATTGGTTTTTGCATGTGTATTTCCAGTCCAGGTGAGTACGAACTACGCCGGTGACATTTCATTACGTTAAGAAAAGACACGGTCACTCTAAATTCATGGAGATATGTCCATGGCCTCAATGAATAATGACAATGGAGAAAACTTGTTTTCAACCACTTCAGAACTGGAGAGCCTTCCACGCTTTCTGATTAGGTTTTGTCACAGATGAATTTAAGGCGGATTGCGGCTTGATTTGCTCATGAATTCTGCGCCTTGCTACAGGTGAAATTGCACATTGCTCCTGTGATATTTCAAATGAAACTGACTTTCCTGTTTGAAAGGTACAGAGGAAAGCAGCCAACAGCCATATCACACTGCAGTTCTCGCCTGTTTGCCCACTAAAGCTAGGCAGGGTTGAGTCTGGTCAGTACCTGGCTGGGAGACCTTCTGGGGAAAACTAAGGTCCTTGCTGGAAGGGGTGTTAGGGAGGCCAGCATGAGATGCTCACCCGGCAGTCTGTGTGGGTACTAATGCCCCAATATAGTGATGGGGACACTATACTGTAAAAAGGCACCGTCCTTCGGATGATACGTTAAACCGAGGTCTTGACTCTCTGTGGTCATTAAAAATCCCAGGGCACTTCTTGTAAAGAGTAGGGGTGTACCCTGGTGTCCTGGCCATATTCCCCCCATTGGCCCTTATCTATCATGGCCTCCTAATAATCCCCATCCCTGAATTGGCTACATCACTCTACTCTCCTCTCCACCAATAGCTGGTGTGTGGTGAGCGTACTGGTGCACTATGGCTGCTAATATTGCTTAAAATGTTGAAAAGAATTTCATCCAGGTGGATGCTGCACAGTGGTGGTGGGTGAGGAGATTCCCCCATACTATGTAAGGCACTTTAAGTGCCTAGAAAAGTGCTATATAAATGTAAGGAATTATTATTATTAATTAAATGGAGAAGAATCAACCACATATATATTTATATCAACATCACAGAATCACTTTATATTATGTACTTATTTTCCCGGACTATCCTGTAGGCATTTTTTCATGTACACTTGGCTAGGGCCCAGAGCCAATCTTTGGGAAAAGGAGCATTTCCCATTGAAATGATTCCAGCTCTTGGAAGGTGCCCCTGTCTCCAGTCTTTCACACTCACATAGATTGACTCTGCTGGCAGAATTCAAATGAGCTTTGCTAGCTTGATTTCTCAAAGCTTAAAGGTTGTTCACTTCCTCAGAAGGGAAACATGTGACAGGCCATAGCAAGCAAACCGAATGAAAGGCATGCTGAATGACTAAATGGATTTAAACTTAGTAAAGTAAGAAAGAATAGTATACATATCATTGTATGCTGTAGTACAGTGTTTCACAGCTTGTTTTGCTTCAGGACTCAGATTTTACATTGGACATCAAGTGGCGACCCAACATCTAGTGGTGTGCCAAAACTATTTATTGTAAAAAAGCAACAAAACTGTCCTTAGAATCAATCTGAAATTCAATGTTAATTAAAATGTATTAATATTAACACATACTTCATAGGAATAACAATATGTGAAAATCTGCAATTTTGGTTTCTAAAAATCAGAAATAGCTAAATGTAATAGGCTTAGTACCACCGCGATTACTGGCAAAAATATTTAACATCGCAAAACATGTTCATCCTTGTTGTGAGTGAACCTCTATTTAACATAGCCTGGACGGTATTTTCTTTAACCTTGTTTGGCTTTGTCCATGGTTTTTCAGGATGAAGGTGTATGCACCTGTCCATGTTGGAATCTGCCTAATTTGGCCAACTTCTGCCATGTGATAGATGAATTACGGCAAAATATCGTAGAGTTTGATTGGACGCACAATCTTTGTTGTAAACAACAAAAAAGTTGGGAAGTACTTTCTCCTCCTTTTAAAACGGACTGATCTCACTGTGAATTTGGCGACAGTAGGTTGAAAGTTCAGCTAAAATCGCTCTGTGCTTACTGAAATTCGAACCACTGCCCCCAGTGGTTGAAGCTGGAAATGTTGTTGAACAAATGGGCACATGTGAGCTCCAGTTTCAGGGGGTGAAATGTCCACAGAGCGGCACCAAAAGCGAGTTGTAAAGGGTGTGTTTTTAGTTGTATATGATATAACAGTGAACAGAAATGCATATCTTACAAACCATATGCCCTAACCCTAACCTAACCTAACGTAACGTAACCTAACCACAACCCTAAACCTAACCGTAAACGGAGTAGAAATTTAATCTTAGAGGGAAAATGTAACCTCCAAATCATGCTCACCATTAATTATGTGAGCACAATTACTTTGTGGTTTCCATGGGACCAGAACCCGTGTCTCTGATAGCCTTTTTCCACCGAAATTGCGATGGTTCTCGTGCTGAGCCTGTGCTCGGCTGGTTCACAGCCGGGGCAATCTGGAGCCTATCGTAAATCGGCCAAGCTTTTCCACTGACTTGAAATCCGAATGGTGACATCACAGTTACGTGGCTATGTGGTAGTTTTACGTGACTACCTCAAACACGAACAAACATGGCATGTCAAAGTGTTTGTGTCCAGCTTTTACTTCTATATTTGTGGACATATTTAAACATAAAGATAAATGCAACCCCACGTTATTACATTGCTCAACATGATTGCCAGAGATGACATATACCCTCAAGACAGGTAACGAAATTACATTATTTTGTATGGGCCCTTTTTAATGGGGCTTAACTTGCTAAGTACTATAAACTGTTAACAGTGGGATTGAAGCTTTTGATGTCTGACACTTTTGTGTTTTTTTTTATTGTTGTTTCAGAGTAATGAAGTACTCCTTTTCTGCAGATAGTAGCTACTGTTGTTGTTTTGGAAAAATTTACCTGGTGAAATTTACATTTAGTCATTTAGCAGATATTTTTTTCCAAAGCAACTTACAAATGAGGAACATAGCAAGCAATTTGTCATACAAATTTTAACACCATCTACAGTGTTGAACTGCCAAGCTCTCAAGGTGGCTGGAGTAGTATAGGTGCTAGCGTAGAAGAAAGAATCAGTAGTATTTTTGTGTGTGTGTGTGTGTACAGTACGTGCAAGTTAAGTTCAATAGTAAGTGCAATTAGTGTGGATTGGCTAAGTGCTCGTGGAACAGATGTGTTTTCAGCTGGTTCTTGAATGTTGAGATGGTATCAGCAGATTGTGTGGAGGTTGAAATCTCATTCCACCACAGTCAGACTTTTGAAGTCAGACTGATGTCTGTCGAGTAGGTTGTTCTGTGAGAGAAAAGCAGACAACTGGTTGAATACGACCCTCTCAACAGTTTTAGACAGGAAAGGTAGGAGAGAGACTGGTCTGTAGTTGTCGACTACTGTCGGGTTATGTGTTGGTTTTTTTGAGCAGTGGGGTTACTTGAGCCTGCTTTAATGTATTGGGAAAATTTACTGTTGTGAGAGATGTGTTGATAATGTGTGTGAGTGCGGGTAAGACTGATGGAGAGGCAGCTTGTATAAGATGTGAGGGATAGGGTCAAGTGGACAGGTGGTAGGATGGTTAGAAAGCAGCACTTTGGAGACCTCAGTCTTGGAGAGAGGGGAGAAAGAGAAGAACAGAGGATGGGATGTTGGAAGAGAGTGGCTGTGGGTGTTAGGTGTAGAGAACTGGCTGCTGATGCTCGCAACTTTGTCAGTAAAAAACGTGGCAAAGTCATCAGCATTCAGAGTAGTGGTAGAATGTAGTGGAGGAGGATAGAGAAGAGATGAGAAAGCTGAAAATAGTTTATGTGAATTTGAAGTGCTACTGATCTTATTCTGGTATTAATCAATTTTAGCACTAGAAACACTGGTGGAATCAGAGGAAAGAAGTGATTGTTCAGGTCCGCAGTGTCTTTTGACTTGTGCCACTTTCTCTCCACAGCCCTCAGCTCGGTGTGTTGTCGAAGTGTCTCTGACAGCCAGGGGTTGGAGGGTGTGGCACGTGTTGGCCTAGAGGTTAGAGGGCAGACACTATCAAGACAAGAATTTAATGTTGAGCAAAGAGCATTTGTAGCTTCATTTAAATCAAGTGATGATAAATGGTTAGTGGAGGGAAGGGATGCAGAGACTATGTAAGAGAAGCGAGTGGGTGAGAGAGAGCGAAGGATGTGGTGGAAGGAGACCTTTGGTGGAGTGAGAGGTAAAGAAGAAAGGAGAGTGAGAGAAAACTGGATGAAGAAATACGTAGAGGAGTAACAAGGGGATTAGTGTTCATACAATTACGTGTAAGGATGAGATCTAGCAGTTTCTCTGCTCTGTGAGTTGCAGGGGTGTCCACTCTTGTAAGGTCAAATGAGGTCAGAAGAGCTAGAAAGTCAGCCGCTTGAGGTTTGTCCAGGTGGATGTTAAAGTCCCCAAGGACCACCAGCAGAGTGCATTCCTCAGGAAATGAGGACAGCAATACATCTAGCTCATCAGTAAAGCTTCCTAGCTGACCTGGGGTCGATAGATGACCAAAAAGAGAATTTTCGCAGGATTAGTGGCAGTAATGGCATGATATTCAAAAGTTGTTTTATTGCAGAGAGATGAGAGCGGAGTGAATTTCCATGAGTTGGAAATGAGCAAATCAGTTCCCCCACCCAGACCAGTTAGACGAGGGGTGTCTGTGAAAGTGAAGTCAGTAGAGAGAGCTGAGGGAGTTGCAGTGCTTTTTGTGCAGATCCAGGTCTCAGTCAGAGCCAAAACATTGAGTTTTGACTGACTGGCAAAGGTCCGAATGAAGTCAGCTTTGTTGATAAAACATAATCATGCCTGCTGCCCCCTGACGTAATCGGTTCCTGCATAGAGACCATCAAGCCTTTGGGGCTGGTGCGGAACCATGTCGGTGGAAAAGGGCTATGAGGCTACTCATGCAACAAGCCGTCACTTGTGCCTCAGGAAAAGGTAAACACATTTGAAAAAATGCGACAACAAAAAAAACTCAGTGGAATGGGGTCGATTCTACTGAGAAATAGAATCGCCCCCCCATTTCATCAATATTAACCCCTTCCAATTCTCCAACACTTGAGACAGGGGAATATTCATAAATACCTCCTGATGTTTACTTTCAATACATTTAATCAAACAGTTCCAAGACAAACAAGAATTCCATCTAGGTTTTCTTGTAAAGGAAAGTAGCAGATTATAATGAATAATTTTACATAAACTATGGAAAGCAGGCTCTTTTGAGAGTCTTTTGTATTGTGCATAATATGTGATAAAGGTGTTGGAGAGGGTGCGAAGTGCTTTTACAGAATTCAATGTGACTGATTCACAAACATCATTTGAAGTCATGTTTAATTTATTGAGGGGGAGTGCTGCTTTCTCTCTCTTTTAACAAACAAATCCAGAGAGAGTCAAGTGGCAAAGCACTGATCTTTAAGACATTAGTGAAACAAAAATCACTCTATTAGTTTTGATGAAGCCACGTTTAAAAAGCTATATATATAAAAATAAAAAAATACAATACAAAAACAAATACACTGATTGCACAATTAGATTGAACCATGATTCAGTCAACATTGTGTCTGCACGATTGAGAGATCCATGCTTTTGGAACAAAGAGATACAATTAAAAGAAAAATTTCCAAATCCAAACCACAACTGTCCAAAACTTCAGATATATCTATTGCAAGACTATCTTGTAGGTTCCCCGACCAGCATATTGTTCTTGGGTGAGCAGCCCTCTGGAACCATGGTCATCACCCTTACAGAATACCCCTGAGTTTCGGCTGCCCAGCTGCGGTCCAAGTCCACAAGTCCCATACAGCGCTTACCTGGCGATTGGAGGAAAAAGATTAGGATTTTAGAAGAGTTATGAAAATTCAAAACTTCTCTTAAGAATATTTTATAAGCTTTAAATTACTTCTCAGTTTTAATATGACTGATATTGAAGTTTTAACAGCAGGCCAGAAAACTATGCTGCAAATATAACTACAAAACCAACCCAGTCTCATGACAAGTCGTAATATTAGTACAAGATGGCAGATCAAATTTGTTCACGGATGTTTCCTTTCTTAAAATAAAGTACTGGATAAGAGGCTAGCCAATATTTGATGCCTGTATTGTATTGATTTGAAATTCTGTTTCTTCGTTGGTTGGTCTCAATGGAACTAAATATTGTACGATATTTTACGATTTCGCCATCTCAAATGAATTATTACAAGTTGCAAAAAACACACAATTAATACTGTTACAAACCCTTTCACATTTTCAGATCTGGAACGTGAAAGTTAACTATAGTTGGGTTCATGGGAGACCATAGCAAATATTATTTTTGCATTACGATGTGCTCCAACAGCAAAAGAAAAAAAAAATCACTACATTGCCATGAGTTTCCAAAAGAGAGAGAGAAAAAAAAGAGCAGTGGGTTTCGGCAGTCATAAGAGAGGAAGATGCCAAATGAATGGTCACTCCCTTAAGAGACCCCATTGTAGAAGTGGTGACTAGTTTCTCTTAATGTCAGGGTAATATAACAAACTGCAGTGATATAAATGTACATTAAATAATTAAAAAAAATTGCTATATTATGGCGGAAATGTATCATCACGCTCCATGAAAAGGGTCCATTGTTGTTGGGCCCGATACTGTACTAATATCAGCGGATTGGAACTATTTCAAAATTAACAATATATATGACATAAATTCATTGTCAATATATTTACAAGTTTTGAGAGTAGACAACAGTGCCATAAAGCACAAAGATTCTAAGAAGAGCAAACACACTGTCTATGTTTACATGGACACCAGAAAGCTGTTTAAGGCTCAAAATTGGTGTATGCGTTTACATGAGCTGTGTTAGCGGCTATCTCTTTACTCCCAGTTAGCAGCTTACTCCACAGCAATGTAATTTCCCCACAATGCTTCACTTTAATTTCAGATATTCACAGAGAGCAAGTTGTTGCTGTGTTTGTTTCCTTAACTTTCTATCGTGACCTGTATCGGAAATGTGCTTCAATAGTGGGGTTTCCCTCTTACATAAAACTCCGGGATTCACCCAATGTACAAGCGCATATACGCGAACGTGAGGGACAGTCGATATTTTACATTGGTGAGTATAAATGGATATAGTTTATAGTGTATGTGCTTTTCCCACTGTACTCCCAGAAATGTTTAATTTTTTCCGCTGTGTTGACTTGTTGTTGGGCTCCATCCATTGACGTTAGTTATCCGTTCTATTCACGCATATGCGCACTCCTCAAAAAATGCTTAGAATGCCACTTATGTGTTTCCATAACCACATTAAGCTGCATTCTCTGGGAGAAACATGGGTGTGTTAAACCGCTTTCTCTTAATTTCTTAAACAGCATAAGAAACTGTCGTTCTCGTTTACATGACGTTTCAGAACGCCTCTTTCTGCAAAAACCCTGAAATAAACTGTTTTCTTAAGTGCATGTAAACGTGGTCATTGAGTGCACTTTCTTAGAATGTTGTCTCTTACAAGGAAAGATTGTTTAATTCGAGAAAAACATTTTTTTCCAGATTGTTCAAAAGAAGAAAAAGATTTTTGTGAACTTTCCAACGCTACTTAAGAAATTATTTACGCGATTTATTGCAGACTTAATCTGTATTTTTTAATAGTTTTTCTGAGCAGCTCAGTTATCTTTCATTTAATTTCCAAACTCAACTTTGAACTTAACTTTCACAAAACTTCAATTGAACTTACATTTCACAAAAGTTTTTCCTAAAGCGAATTTACAAACGACCATTATAACAGATCCTTCTATAAAGAAGGTCAATTATATCGCTTAAAGGATAAAAGGCAAAACATAAAAGCAGTGCCTTTCAAAAAAATAATAAAGGAATTTAAATCAAATGCAATCATCTTTTTGTGCCATAATTAACAGCTTATCCAAAATCAAAGTTATCTGCATGTATGAAAAGCCTTTGTATCAGTCTCGGGTTTGAATGTCACTGCAGAGAAATTGGTGCTGGTTAGCATGTGTTTTGTGTAGAGGCTGCGAGGCTGTCATCTCGCCAGCTATAAAAGATGGTCAGTGGAAGGAGAGTTGACAGCAGTGTCAAGATTTATGCAAGAGTGCGATGAAACTATGTGGCTGAAAGTGTGGAATGAGAAGTTTGAAAGAGAGGGCCCAGAGAGGGGTGATGTGAGAAGATGTGTTTTATCTTGTTTTTATTGTTTCAGTGATTTTACCACTGTGGACTGTTAGAGATTTGCCATTAATACTAAAAGTGTAAGTAAAGTGTATTTGTAACTTGTGAATACTGGATATAGACCAATTCGCAAATTAATCAAACAGACTGACCCATCACTGACCCAAAAGAATGATTCTCTCACAAATTGGACATCACCATGGCTTACTTGCAAATTTTAGGGGCCGTTCATACCAAATGTGTTATTCCATCCATCTGCGCTGTTTTTCTATGTAAATATGCACTAGATGGATGACTAAGACCGTTGTGCCGTGTCTCGCTGTTTTTTCAGTGTCTCGTGCAGGATGATGCCATCAGGTGAAAAAGCATCTGGAGACACCTGCATTCTGTTTAATTTGTTGCGCTGTACCTGCATATTTTTGAGCACAAGGATGCACTCGTTCTGAACGGCCCCTTGTTCTACACAACAGCGATATCAAGCTTAGGAGATATTGTTTAGAGTAGAGGAAAACTTGAAAAATGTACATCCACAATAGTAATATCTTACTTTTTTTCATGACTTTTAAGATTTTATCAATTTCCATGACTTTTCCAGACCTGGAAATCACCATATTAAAATTCCCTGATATTTCCAGGTTTTCCATATTCATGGTTACCCTGAAAATTAGATGGAATATTTACAGAAGAAAATGTGAGTGGTGCTTGCCTCTGCAAAACTCAATGATACATTACAAAACACAATGCTATGGTGTTCTGGTTGGTTTCCAGAAGGTTGCTAAGGTGTTATTGGTGTTTGCTATAGTAGTATTGGTGCTTGCTAAGTAATAATAGCGATGGCTGCCATTACAAACACCAATAAAAATGTGGGCCATATGGAAAACCCTGTCTACATGAGGCACATGTTCTTCTCTATTAAACGTAATTTCCACTCCTAAAGCAAAATTGCCACAATAATTCCTTGAACACCTGCTTAAAACCAAACAGCTTACCTATTGATCGTCGTTCCGTGGGTAAACTGACAGCCGTCTGGTCTGCAAACCTGCACAGTATCATGTGTTCCTGAGGAGAGCAGTACAACATATGTTAACATAATGAACACACTCACAAACACACACAAATATATCTGCTAAACATCAAGTGTGTGGCTCAGCTTGCGTAAACTGCAGAAGAACATCAATATATCCGATCTTTAAAGTACTGTTGCACCAACAAACCATTTATCAACAGTTGTAACCAGCCAACAGAGCTGCATGCAGTTCATTCTATATCAATCAATGCACTGGAGACTCTAATTGCATTTTTTGGAAAGAAGAACTGCAAAACAACTTCCTCTGCTGTGCTTCACCAATGATGACTTCAAGCGACTATTATTCTAACTAACTGAGTAAAGCAAGTGCTGAATGGAAGGGAATGTTACTGTGCTGCCAGATTGATTCCTCATATCAAGTATAATCCTCCAGGCTAATAGGGGTGATCAATGTCATTACTCAGTATAATGTGTCCAAAACATGCTTTAACACAGTAAAGCATCTCTACAGCATGTTTAGAATTGGTAACAATGGGTAGTTCACAATAACATCATTATGGTGAGAAATAATGCATTGATAATTTACATTTATGCATTTGGCAGATGCTTTTATCCAAAGTGACTTACAGTACCCTTATTACAGGGACAATCCCCCTGGAGAAACCTGGAGTTAAGTGTCTTACTCAAGGACATAATGGTGATGGCTGTGGGGATTGAACCAACAACCTTTTGCTTACCAGTTCAGTGCTTTAGTCCACTGCGCCACCACCACTCCACCACTCTCTGTACATAAAGTCGTGATAATGACGACTTTATGTACAGAAATAAAACAACAGCAACAACTTTTTGAACAAATTAACCTCAAATCAAATTCTAGCAATTAATATGGATTTATCAGTTGGGAATTTCAATGCATCTATTTTTATTTAACAACTCAAATCAAATTAAACGAATCAGTCGACATCCTGGGAATTCAGAAATGTAAATGGATATAAACTTTGCATTTTAAACTAGATTTCAACATTTTCTACAAACTCTTTTGACATTTTAAGGATACACATGAGTTTTGTTGTAATCAGCCGGATTTTATAAAAGAATAAATCAATGAATTAAATATATCACATTTTTATTTGTATAAAATTTGTACTTAATATATTCAGTGGCAAGTAAAAGTATGTGAACCCTTTGGAAATTCCTTGTTTTCTGAATGAATTAGTCTTAAAATGTGATCTCATCTTCATCAAATTCACAAGTATAGACAAACACAATGTGATTAAGCTAACAACACACAAACAATTATAATTTTTCATGTCTTTTTTGAACACATCCCATTAATCACCAAACTTCTACTGAGCTTAAGCTGGTGCAAAGCCACACTGACATTATCCTTTAGGATATCTTGATAAACTTGGGAATTAATTTCCCCCTCGATGATGCTCCTTCCACCGTATTTCACCATTGGGATGATGTTTTCAGTTGGTATATGGTGCCCTTTTTATGCTATACATAGTGCTGCATGTTCTTCCAAACAATTCAACCTTAGTTTCATCAGTCCACAAAACATTTTCCCAGTAGCATTGTGGAGTGTCAAGCTTGTCTTTAGCAAACTTCAGGCACGCAGATTTTTTATTTTTTTTTGGAAAGCAACGGCTTCCTTCGTGGTGTCCTGCCATGGACACTATGCCTGTTTAATGCTTTCCGTATAGTAGACTCATGAATAGAGATGTTAACCAGTTCCAATGATTCCTTCAAGTCTTTAGCTGTCACCCTAGGGTTCGTTTTTACCTCACTGAGCATTCTGCGGTGTGCCCTTTGAGTCATCTTGGCTGGATGGCCACTTCTAGGGAGAGTAGCCACAGTACTAAATCGTCTCCATTTATAGACAATTTGTATAACTGTGGACAGATGAATATCTAAGTTCTTTGAGATAACTTTGTAACCTTTCCAGCTTCATGCAAAGCAACAATTCTTGAATGTAGGTCTTCTGAAATCTCTTTTTTGTGAGGCATGGTCCACGTAAGCAGATGCTAGCGAATAGCACACTCAAAATGTTTGAGTGCTTTATGTCAAAGTTGCTCTAACCCATACCTCCAATCTCGTTTCATTAAATGGATGCCAGGTTTGCCAACTCCTGACTCAAATTAGCTTTTGTTGACATCATTAGCCTAGGGGTTCACATACTTTTTCCCAACCTACACTGTGAATGTTTGAATTATGTATTCAATATGTACAAGAACAATACAATAATTTGTGTTTTAATAGTTAAAACAGATTGTGTTTGTTCATTATTGTAACTTAGATGAAGTTCAAACCAGATTTTAAGGCACATTTATATAAATGCAGGTAATTCCAAAGGGTTCACATACTTTTTAGTTAGGATCAGTTACTGAATTGCATTTATGCCTCTAAAAAGTCCTTTTAAAAGAATTACTGTATATTAAATTTATGTTTGAATTTGTTCTGTCTGCTCTATCGAAATCTGAAATGACCTCATTATTTTGGCAACAGGCTGCTGAGGGTAGTAAATACTGTACAATAAAAATTGCATTTCTAATTTGTAAATAATTCTTCCTCAAAAGTTCTAAAACTAAAAGTACTCAACTAAAACCGAAATCCTTGAGAGGAGTCGGAATCAGAACCAGAATCCTTAAATTCCCATCTGTAGGCTTGAATCTCTCATTAAATGTAAGTTTATGGTATTTTTTCGCCCATTTTGTTATCTGGTAGTAAAAAAAAGTAAGTCTGATCGCTTAGAAAAGTAACAGTTCTCCTCAACAAGCCATGCAATTTGAGGTATCATTCATGTCCCTAGCACAAACAGTGTAAGACAAGTTATTTGCCAAACACTTCTAATTAAATGTCTACTTGGCCTAGATCCATGCCCAGGGGAAAATAATATTTTAGAGTCTAAGTGGGTCCTTTGTGGGTCCTAATGCCCCAGTATAGTGATGGGAACACTATACTGTAAAAAGGCACCGTCCTTCGGATGAGATGTTAAACTGAGGTCCTGACCCTCTGTGGTCATTAAAAATCCTAGAGCACTTCTAGTAAAGAGTAGGGGTGCAACCCCGGTGTCCTGACTAAATTCCCCCCACTGGCCCTTCTCAATCATGGCCTCCTAATAATCCCCATCCACTAATTGGCTCTATAACTCTACTCTCTCCTCTCCACCAATAGATGATGTGTGGTGAGCGTACTGGCGCACTATGGCTGCCGTCGCATTATCCAGGTGGATGTTGCACACTGGTGGTGGAGGAGAGTCCCCTGTTCACTGTGTAAAGCACTTTGAGTGTAGAGTCAGAAAAGCGCTATACAAATGTAACGTTCATTCATAAGCACAATATGAGTAGAAGATCTAGTTACTGAGAGACTCCTGATGACAGTGTGAAATGACTGATTAACCTCAGCCTTTACTCACAATTCTCCCTTCATTACAACACTCACTGTTCCGTCAGCACCTACAGTAGAGGTAACACTGGGAAAAATGCAATGTGCAATTAGAAGGGGCACTTAATTCCAAGGAATACTCTATTTCTGAAAAAGAATAAACAGAACTGAATGAGCTGCATAAGGAAAGATCTTTGAGATCTTCAGGATCTGTGGTATCTTCCTGGTTTTGAGATCACAGAACTGATGTCAGACAAAGATTTTCGATCTTATTTTAAACTGCCCCCTATAAATATAACCAGAAGTGGACTTGAACAAACATTGCGCTTCATAAATGAGGCATACAAAATATTTTACGTTTCTATGATGCCATAAAAGAAAGTTAAGTTCCTATGAAGCCATAAGAGAATGTTTTAAGTTTTTAGGATTCCGTAAGGGAATCTTTTAAGTTCCTATGATGCCATAAGATAGTTGTTTAGTTCCTGATGCCATAGGGGAAGCTATGAAAAGTAACTATTATGCCACAAGAGTTTTCTTAAACTTTTATGATACCATAGCAGAACCTTTGTAAGTCCCTATGATGCATAATGGAACATTTTAAAGTTCCTTTAATGCCATAAAAGACTGTTTTAAGTACTATGATGCAATAAGAATGCATTTTAAGTTATATTTTTGAGTAACATTCCCTTATCAAAATTAACCTTGGTTATACTACAGTAATATTCTGGTAATGGTTACAATATTACAATAGCAAAAACATGGTTACTACAATATATGGATCCTACTGTATTATTGTAGTAAAACCATGGTTAAATGTATAAAAGCCATGGTTCATGAAAAATAAAAACCATTTACGACATTCAAGGTTACTACAATATTACTATAGTAAAACCATGGTTTCCATCAAAAACCAAGGTCACTACAGACATAGGTACTACCATATTACTGTAGTAAAACCATGGTTACTATATGGATACTTGGGTATTAAACCATGGTTAATTGTATCAAACCATGGTTTCCACACAAAAAAAACAAAACACATTACAGTCATTTTACTACAATCATGGTTACTACAATATTACTATAGTAAAATGGTTAATTTTCGTAAGTGTTAATCAAATTGAGGGAAAACATTACATTGAACATAAATTATTACTTATATACTAATAAACTAGAAAACACGCTATTTTATAAAACTGAATCGAAATATAGCAATAAACAGCAGTAAAACTCTAAACATTTAGCTTCAAAGCGTGGGGCTCGGATGAATTATTAAATAATTTATGTAAACTAGATTATTCACACCAACCGAAAGAACCGACCGACTAAAATGTATCTGAGTTCACAGTGCTAAATATAAGGGAATCATTTGTAACCAGTTCATTTACATGAACTGCACGAAAGAACCGATTCACTTAAGTGATTTGGTTTTCCTAAAGCTACATGAGAGATAGGTGGACAGTTCAGGTGAGCGTGTTTGATTACTACCTCTCATTGCTGCATTAGCATTACAATGTGACAAATGTAGCATTTTGTGACGCTACCGCACTACTCATTGCATCACTAATTTAGGTAACTCAACACTGGTATGATATGTAGAACCAATTCACTAAGAAACATATAATGTATAACATCACAGATTTCAAGGAACCTATAATGCAGCCAACTCTATAGTCCACCCAACAGTGTGAAAAAAATGGTCTTAATGAGAACCAGAAACATCAATAATGATCTATAACTCTGCATAAAACTGAATGGCATCTATGCTAATATTATTCTATTTGTTTCCACGTCTCAACCTGGGGATTATATCCCGAGGTTACCAGAGCCGGCCAGATCCATCTCCGTTCCTGCTTGGTGTCGGACTCTGCTGCGTGTCTTTGAGCGATGATGACAAACTACAGCCGGTGCTAGCTAGATATCACTTCAGTCTTTTACGATGGCCTTCAGAGGATAAACTGATGCCAACTTCATCCATAAGACAAGCGATACTTCATATGCCATTGCCTGAACCTTGGACTTAGGATGGACCCCACCAAACCTCACCAAAATGACCTGCCGGTTGAACTGTGATGCACCTCATTGATCTCTGCCTGCATCACCTTTGTCTATTGATGGACTACACTCTTGAAATGGAATACATAGACTATCAATTAATTGCCAACAAAAGCCTTCATCAGCCAACTAACAAGGACAATGCATCTATGTGAACTTCTGCAGTTAATCCAGGATGGACTTCAAAGACATTAGTCATTAATCTTACAGTTCATAAAAAATAAAAATCTTTGTTTAAACACTGGCCCTTAACACTTACTTAGTTTACAAATTTTAAACCACGACTTGCACTGCACATAAATAACTAGTATTAGCATTATATTTATATGCTGTTTAGTCATACGGGAACTGGATCCCACAGTGAGCCTGGATTCTCCCAAGGTAATTTTTGTCCATTAACCAGCATCTTATGGAGTTTTGTGTTCCTTGCCACAGTCACCTTCGGCTTGCTCACAGGGGTTCTAAATACAATTATTTAATTTTATACACAATTTACAATCATATTTATTCAAACTACAGAATGATGACTCTAAGTCTTCATAGCTATTACAGTAAAAAATTTTGTTAATGCATGATTTTCTGTAAAGCTGCTTTGAAACGATATGTGTTGTGAAAAGTGCTATACAAATAAAAATGACTTGACTTGACTTGTGTATGTGATAATCAAAAGAGCTATTGCGAAGGCTGAAAGGCTTACCTTATAGCTCAATGTCTCCGCAAACCTCGTACTGTGGAGAGAAACGGAGGGGGTGACTTTAACGAGCACACATGCACACTGAGGCACAAATGACATGACACATAAGTGAAAGTAAAAGTTCAAGAAAAGGACAGTCTATTTGGATCAAAGAACACATTGAAAAAGTAAAAAATGATACTCTATACAAAATCATACAAAATATTTTTGTTGCTGAAATAAGTCGTGTAAATACAGTGGGATGTTTCTTCAAACACTTCAAAGCTCTTCAAATTTTGGCGATTATGTGTGTGGTAGGTAATGTTTAGTACATTAACTGTCTGTCATCATGTTGCCCTTCCTGTGGAACTGTTAAATGCCACAACTGACAAATCACAGATGAGCTGCTGTCAAGGCAACACGGTGAACACAACCATGAAAAATTGTTTCCTGCATTTGCTGCTCTTGCCATCATGCTGTTCATGGCCTACGGCAAAATTCCTGCCTGATATTAATTGAAAGTTAACACCAGATTTTAAGATCCCTTGCAGTGATAGCTCTTGATTGGGCAAAGTGAGGACTGTTCATAAGCGATTCTCACCGTCATGAAGTTTTCAGCCTTTTTTGCTCATTTTAAAGCTTTTTTTACTTTTAATGCAGGACTGAAGAGGCTCAGGTGTGCTACTGTTGATATAGGACATTATATTCCGAGAGTGTTCATTTGCAGAGAAAGACGTAATGGCGAATGTTTATTGTCTTTATCCAGTAGGGTAATTGTCACTATTTTCATTTGTCCTCATGCATCTTTCATTCTTGTCAGTATCTTTTCAGAGTTTCCATTATGCATGTACTGTATGTTTATAGAGCCTTGAGTTTGTTATCATGGATTGCTATAGATTCACACTGTTTAGCATACTTTGGAATTAGGGGACCAAAAATAGAACAACAGTCAGACAGAGAGAGGAGGAGAAATGGATATAGTTTCTACCTCTTGGGAAAGTTGAACTTGAGTGTGTTTTGAATGAATCCATAGCAGCATGGACTAACCACAAACCCAGCCCTCGCCTGCAGGCAGCGATCCAATACCATGTCAGTTGCAACTCCACATGCATGCAGGGCCACCTGAAGAAGACATAAGACAAAACCCATTGTTTTACTTCGAAAGGGGTTATGTAACCAAATGGTTAAAGATCTGGTTTGGTATCCAAATGGTTGCAGTTTGCAACAAGAGCCCATCCATGAACTATCATCATTGTGCTCTAGTGCAAATTCTGGGGGATTGCCCCTGAATAAGTGTGCAGTAGATCAGTTTGGATAAAGGTGAGATAAATGACAAAATGGTTTAGGGTCGATGAAATTCATTAAGGGGCGAATTCACTAAAAAGTTGCTCAACTTTTGCACGTGGTGTTTCAGCACCAAATCCTGTGACATATTCATTAACCACACACAATCTAGTTTAAGCAGGTGCAATCACCACCGTAATAGTGCTGTATCTTGAGTATTTAACCCTTTAAGCTTGTATGGGCCTGCGAGAAAAACAAAATCAAAATATTAATAATTACAGTCTTAACCAACACAAAATGAAGAATAACACGAAGCACAATGTGCACACAGCATCTGGCTATCTGGCATCTTGCTATCTGGCTACAAAAATGTTAGCTTTCCTAGATCAGATGACATCATCGGAAATACTGTAGCATCACTGAACGTTAAACCAATCGGACTGTGTTCAGATTGGTCCAATCAGTGGTGATAGTCCTCCATATTTGGGCAGAGACTCATGTGATCAGTCACTCTAATTACATATGGCCACCAGGAGATGGGGCCAAGTACATGACGCAGACTCGATGAATCTAATGGCACAGAATGAAAATCATTCTGTGAAATCTCATTACTAAAATCATGTCTGCACGCTATGTAAACCTTTAGTCATTGTTGTGTTTGCATGTGTAATTAGTTATTATGTTTTATTTGATTGGAGAGGCTTTTGGACACTTGGAGACATTTTTGGACACTGGGATAAATTATTTTTGTAATGCTATTAATTTTGAATGCTTTTTGTATCAACACAAAATTTTACTCAATTGCAGGTGACAGGTTTTTCGGAGATAACTTATTTACACTCTGAGATATATAATCTCAACCAGAAAAATAAGAAAAAAAAGATTTTTTTGTGATTTTTCAGAAGTTTCTTAGGCTGAGAGTCTCAAAATGTATCATAATCTATATCATTAAAAAAATGTTTTTAAGTTTTATTTAAAATGACACCAAACACTTGACCTTCCTTATGTTTTTTGTTGAGTTATAAGGCTTTAATTTTGGGTATGCCACTGAAACAGGAAATCTTTAAAAACACCCTCAGAGGTTATTTTACATTTATTTTACTTTTAAAAGATTTTTCCTTTTAATTATCTCAGACATCCTTAATTGTCACTGACCCTAAAATATTGTGAGGTAATTTACCTAAAGCATAGTGAAACACAATGCTTGAGTAAACATTTGCATACAAGGCTATTTCAGTGTTCAGAGTGCCATATAAGTAAATGCACATGTCACAACAATTATAAACCAGACTTAACTCTTCAAACTGCTTACCACCTAAGCAGTTTTACCCACCTTGCTTTATCTGGCATCATGTTTTCATTGATCTGTTTGTGGCAAATGCACAGAGCGAGAGTCAGTCATACCCCGCTGGTGTGAAACTGCATGACAGCAGACACCACTCTGCCTATTAGCAGCAAAGTGGATCAAACAGCTTGATGGAGGGTAAAGAAAAGCTTTAGATGTCCTCACAGAAATCTGTGCAAGATCAAGCATTCAGCTTTACTCGTGTCTTAACTGGACCGATGGCTATACCCATCATCATTTGGGTGGGAAACTCGCAAAATAATGTGAACTGTGCTCTTGGAGAGTGTGTGTGGACTGTCAAACAAATCCGTGGATTAACAACTTTCAAATCCCCCAAGAACTTTTCTCAGGAATGTTTCCAACTCTCCGAGGATAATCATTCACTCTACACGCTGCTTGAGGTTGCTATAAAAGAGGAAATACACTTGTGAACTTAGTGTGGGAAAACGTACACAGTCATAGCAGACATTCTTTAAACCAAAACTAAATAAATAAATAAACATTGGTAAAGAGTTCAATGTGGATTGAAACTAAGTTCTAAGGATGATAATTAGACCAAAATGATTCATAATGTCTTTTTAACAGTACCTGGAATGAAGCCATTACAAAACCCTAGGTAGATGTGTTTGTGTATTCAAGTGCCACCTTTATGTACCCTAATCAGAACCCATTAGTAGAGGGTTTTAGCTCTCTGAAGTAGACTAATATCTCATAATGTAGCAATCCATTAATGTCTGGAGAAAACATCAGTATCATCACAAGTAGAATCAACCATAAAAACTTCATTTCAGCAGGCAGATATTTCGATTAAAAAAGAACTTCAACTTTTAAAAACACATCCCGAGACATCTGTGTTCTGTTCTATTACTGGTGCTACGTCTAGCTTTTTTTAGTACGCAAGTACGCACTGGGTCTGAATGGCCCATTACAGTGTTAAAATACTGATCTTGCACAACCAAAGAACCACTGGAAGCTGGTGGTTCTTTTATGCTTGTTGGGTCAACATGAACTAGCTCTAAAGTCTGAAAAATACTCTTGAAAGTACATGAATGCAAACGCTTCTAGCCATGTAAGGTCGATTTTATACAAGTCATTGAGTTCCAAAATGTGCTAGAAACAATTCATAACTCAACACAAGTATGCGTTTCATTCGATATAAGGGTGGCAATAGTGGGCATTAGTAATCTTCTTCTGTCAGTTTTCTCTTTGAAGTCAACAATCGTCATGGCAGAACAATCGTTTGAAGAGAAAGTTATTTAAACTGTCAAGATATTTATAGCGAACTATTAAAATAATAACACATCCGATTTATTGGTACAGATATTTGTAAGTCACTCTATCGTCCGGAGAACCTCAACACCTGGGTCAACATCGGATCGCACCCGGTCGACTGCTTTGCCTTTCAAAGTATACTTTTTTTGACCTCAAGTGACTACGAACACGTTTGATGCATGCACACTACGACTGCTTTGTGATACTCTTTCAGTACAGTCAGCAGCTGGTGCATGCGCCAACTATGCGCACAGACGAGGACTGTGCACATGTCGAGAAAATTTGGGCTATGCGGAGAGTTCACGCAGGCTATGTTCATGACGAAATTTGCGTCACTGTGCGCGGAGCGATCAGCAACACAAACAATCGAAGTATACTTTGGGCTTTAGATGACAGGGAGGGAATTTTGTCCTAAAAATTGTTTCGCAATAGTTTTACATTTTCTCGCAATAGTTTTGCATTCCCTTGTAATAAATTAACCATGGTTTTACTATAGTAATATTGTACACTGAAGTAACCATGTTTTATTTGCGTAAACCATGGTCTTACTATAGTGATATTGTAGTAACCATATCTGTAGTAACCATGTTTTTTGCAGAAACCTTGATTTGGATACAATTAACCATTTTTAAACAGCAACCACAGTTGGACCATGGTATTTGTAGTAAAACCATAGAATCCACAAAATTATTTTTTATTATCAGCTTTCTTATATTATTACCATGGTTTCACCATGAATATCATGCTTATTATACGGTTACTGTAATAAAACCACGGTTAATTTTGTGGTTATGGTTTTACTACAAAAACCATTGTTGAACTATAGTTACTATAGTAAAACCATGGTTAATTTATTGGGAGGAAACGCAAAACTATTTCAAGGACAGGCAAAATGAATTGCGAAGCAATACAAAACTTATTGCGAGGGATATATTCTGATATAAAATATATTCTGATTGGCTGTGATTGTATTGTCATGTGGCAGTTTCAGTGTCGCTGAAAACTTGTTGCATCACGTCTGGTTAGGACAGGACATGGTGTTAGTCATATACAAAAAAGGAAATGACCCAATATCATTGTTAAGTACTGATTACCATGTGCAAAACCAAAGCACTGAGCTTACCATGATGAAATCATCCTTGGGATTTGGTAGCATGCAATTAGGTTCGAGGTTGTGCTCAAAAGCAATAAGGCTGAACAACACAATCAGAGACATTCCCAGCCTTCCGTTGGAATGTTGGATGCACCGTCTCTAGAACTTACTGTCATAATGAGACAAAGCTGGTGGGCCTTCTCCCAAGAGATCATATGATTGTCGTTTAGCATGGGAAAGAAGGCATCTTACAAAGCTTAAGTTTGTTTTTCCTTCAGAAGCAAATGAAGTGGAATCTGCAATGCAGATTCGTTTGGTCTCTTGTACTGAATTGATGTAACAAATGGAGATGTGAGTAAATAACACAAATTTTTTGGGTGAACTATCCCTTCATTGAAGGTTCTTTCCTCTCTATGGGCCACCATCAATTATTCAGCAGTGGAACAATAAAAAAAGGATCATTCTGGTGCTGCAAAAGCATATTTCATTATTATTTTTTGGAGCAGGACTTTTTTTTTTTTTTGCTGAGAAAGTGTTTTTTCCCCCCATCAGTGGAAGTCTTTTTAATTAAGTCGTTTGCCCGAGCTGCAGAAGGCACAACTTGCGACGCAAGTTCATTATTCATGGCAAACAAATGCAGCACTACAATTGTTTCAGAGTCATTCAACAGGTACAACAAATCAAGTAAGGACAAACAGGCCACAAGTTTTTCCTTTTACATCATTACCCATGTTTAATCTGGTGTAGCTTTAGCTACATTGCTTTATTACATTTTCATAAAAAGTAGGTAATAGCAGCTGAAATTTTTTTATGCCTCTGACCCCAGGGAAACAATATGTATCTGTTACCACACAGTTCCGACAGTTTAAGCAGGCCAGTCACAAACAGAACATTTGAATCATTTATGCAAATGAAACACTGTATCTCTATATGAAACCCAATGTATCACTACGCCTGAGCCATACATGAGAATATTCAACACTAGCTTTGAAACTCCCGACTACTTCAAAATTAATTAAATAGTCGGTCGGATTGATGGGTGGACGTTCCATTATACTGGCTTGACTAAGCCAAGATACTGTAATTCTACAGACTTTGTTTAGGATTTTTCCAAAATCAAGACCAAAATTATCATTTGTAACTCCTCCTAGAGCTTTCAAGCAACATCCAACAAACTTGGTTCAAACATTCAGACTGTTCTGACTCGTGTAGCTATAGATTTTCGAACAAATCAGAATTAAGTTTTTCACAAAGCGGACGATAAAAACAAATTTAATTTAAAAAAACCCATAGACTTACATTGACTGAATGTTCCTTTAGCAAACCTGTGTCTCACTATCGTTTTGAAAATATTTAAACTTTCCCTATCTAGTTCTTTTTGTAACATTTAGTTTACTGTCTCCAAAGGTTGAATAGCTTGCTCTGTAGTATTCTTCATTTGCAAGTCTATTTGAATGAAAGTGTCTGCTAAGTGAATAAATGTGAAGTAAATGTATTTTTGAAGATAACAGCTATGAGAAGAAAGTGCTTTATAGCAAACAAAGAAACGTCTGAATTTGTTCTTGATGGGGAAATGATAACAACCCATGATCCTGTAAATCTAAACCAACGTTTGCATTCTACTATGCACAGAATACAAGAACAAATAATGTTTTGATACACTCCACTGATTCCCTAAAACTCATAATAATTTGTGGCAAAAACTTAAGATATCATATGATTTGGCTGGTGGAAAAAGGTAAAAATTGTATTCCCATAGAGACCAGACAACCATTCAACAAACAGAATTTCACATCCATACAATACAGGCACCAAATTTTAGCTGGCCTCCAATCCAACACTTTATTTAAAGAAAGGAGACATCAGTGAACAAATCTGGCAACTCATTCCATATTTATTTATAAAATACAAATGACTGATGTACGTAGGTCAATAACCTGTCATTCCATTGTCTCATTCAATGTTTTCTTTTCTTCCTATTAAAATCATGGTTGAGGTTTAGAGTTTGGATAAGGTATTATACATTATGGTTAGGGAAAAATCATAATAACATCATTCTTTGGTTCATTCCCTTTTCTCTATGGCAGTAAAAGTTGCATGTTGTGCGATTTCTTAGGGTTTTGCCATCGCGTACTATTATTATGACTTCTCATGAGACCGGGTTGAATCTACATGAACAGGTTTAAGTTCTGCAAAGGTTTGATAAACACCCTTTGTGTTGGTAGCAGATAAGTCCCCCGCCCCACCTCCACACTGTAAGAAACTCAATACTGCAGATAAAACATGGGCTGCAGTTTTCAAGCAGGATAAACATCTCATTACAGCCATGAACAAATGCAAGAACTGCAACAAGTCCATTCTTCCTCATTTATTAGACAGTCCCATGGGGAAATCCTTTTAAAGATATTTCAGATATTTCCAAACACTTGTGTCTAAAAATTTCAACAGAAATTATCTAAATATTTTAGGGCACTTGTAAATGTGTTTATACCATGTTTAAACATTTTGGGGGACAAAAAAAAAGCCACGGCTTACAGAATTTGCATCAGAAAAAATCTTTTAGATCAGAGCAAATCTTGTAAATCCTTCACATACCCAGGGGCCCCCATCCAGAATCTCAGCCGATGCGTGGAACCCCAATATAAAAAAACGCTTTTTCATTTTTTACGAATTTAAACAAATATTATTGTAATATATAAGGCTTAACATATCATTAGTTATAATTATACTAATCCTAACTGTTAGAATTGTCATGAGAATTAAAAATAAATCGAAAAGCAAATATGGGTCTGTCTTATATTTTTGATCTAAGCGGTCTTGCATTCATAATATAATTAAGAAGTAATTCAAATGTGCCTTGTAGATGAATAGCATTTGTCTGAATATAATATTTTGTTTCAGCATTTGACAAATTAAAAATAGGAGAAAACAAATGTGAGTACATTAGTATTTGGAAATAAACATATTGCTCTACAATAAGTCTTATTTAGAGGTTAATTATAGTGTTAATGTTGAGTAAGTTGGATGGGCCATGTTGACGAGAAAATTTCCGCACTCAAAATATGGTAATGAGAACACCACTTGCATTTGAAGTTAAATAAAGGATAAACATTAGAGTTTACTGAATCATTAACATGGATGGCAGGCAAAACGAAACAAACTCCAATTACAGAGTGCCATATTTTATCCCTTTAAACAGGCTTTGCAATGCAAATGAACAGATACCTTCTGGCAAAAATTTATGTTCTTCATGTAAAATTATTGAAATCGCTCATAGCAAGAGAATATAAGCAAATGTTAATGGGAGAAAAAAATACAGGATAAAGGACTAGGTATTACATTCACAATGTACTTCCTTAAAATGTTTGGACATTACATTGCATACATGAGTACACCAAAGACGTACTTCCTAAATGACTGCTCTACTACTTAAAATGGGTCTACATTGAAGGCTCCACATAAGGACCACTTCTTATTTATTTATTTTCTGAATTCCAGAAGATGTAAAAACTAGTTGCATACTGGACCAAGTCAAAAGAACCCAACCCCAATCTTAATGATATTTTGGTCCCTAGATATAGCTCATGCCCTTCCGTCAATGTCGGTCTGGGTTAGGTTAAGTTAAGGTTCGGGTTAGGCCCGCTTTATAGTAAGCCAGGCAAAATCATAGGTCTGATAAGTAACACACTTCACCTTAAGCATCGCATGATTTGCATCATATGAGGTTTCATGCATTTCAGAAGCATAAAGGGTGTGTGGCCATTAAGGGGCCATTCAGACCGAACGCTGAACAGCCTATCGCTGAATGGCCACTATCGCACTAACACACTATCTCTCTAAATACATTTAACATACTTGCTAGAGCAATTTCTGTATTGAACGTAACAAACAAATAGCTATGTTTCCATCCATGCTTTTTTTATGCGCATTTTGGGTTATTGCATAAAAACTGCTGGATGAAAACACCAAGATGCAAATAAAATCAGGGGGCCTGGGTAGCTCAGTGGTAAAGACGCTGGCTACCACCCCTGGAGTTTGCTAGTTCGAATCCCAGGGCGTGCTTAGTGACTCTAGCCAGGTCTCCTAAGCAACCAAATTGGCCCAGTTGCTAGGAAGGGTAGAGTCACATGGGGTAACCTCCTCGTGATCGCTATAATGTGGTTAGTTCTCGGTGGGGCACGTGGTGAGTTGAGAGTTGTTGCCGCGGTGGATGGTGTGAAGCCTCCACACGCGCTATGTCTCCGTGGCAACGCGCTCAACAAGCCACGTGATAATATGCGCAGGTTGACGATCTCAGACGCAGTCCTCCGGCGAATCACTACGCGACCACAAAGACTTAAAACCACATTGGGAATTGGGCATTCCAAATTGGGAGAAAAAGGGGAACCCTTGCAAAAAAATGCAAATAAAATCTCCAAAATGCACATAAGAAGAAGAAATGGGCATAAACTATGATGGAAACACATATACCGAATAAACTCCAATCGAATTTATTACGAATACAAGATGCACATCAAAAAAGTAATGTGACTGAATAACTCGTTCATAACTGGACTAACAAGCGGACCAATCATCACATCTGAAATGTTGCTATGGTCATCCTGAAATAACTGTGTCTAGAAAATCCAAAGCCTGCAAAGAGCTTGCAGAGCAAATAAGTCGTATACAAACTTGAACTGTGCCGGAGAACATGTTTATTGACAGTTTTGAAACATATATTATAGATCCGCACAGCAAAGACATAAGAGGAACGCACACACATTGTACTCCCAGAACCGTGTGACGCGCTGTCGCTCCCAGACATGATACAAAGTTCTTTACAGTGTTTTGTCTCTGTGCTCTCAACCGCAAGTATTTATTAAAAAGACTCACATTGACTAAAATTTCTCCGGAAGTGCCGATTTTGTTCTTTTGAACATGGGATTGAAACGATTCTTTGTTCACACATTGTTTTTGCGATATTATGGTTTTTCGAATAATAGAAATTTGCAACTTGGATGGAAACACAGCTATTGTCATGAATCTGTAGAAATATAAGAGGACACTCACTCCAATGTTGAAGTTCCCAATGAAGTAGTCAAGGTTTGTTTGGATGAAGCCAATGTTTGTTAATCCCAACTGAGCGCTTCTGTCTCTGGCCCTGACCAGAGACTCCTCCTTATTTTCAATGAGAATAACCTGATTGGTGAAACAAAGGAATAATTCATTCTACCACACATTATATTTCTTACAACAAATGGGTTTTGTTGTAATAAAACATTACTAAATTATTTAAGTCAGATTACTTTTCTTAAAAAAGGTATTTCATCTTTTAAAGAGAAAAAAGTACATCTTCTAAATAACTATCTAATAATGCACTGAACCATCCTAATGTGTATAAGTGCCCAAATAGTTTCCTAATATAGGTACTACTGTTACATTTTCCTATCCGCACTGGTTAAAGCATGATTTTCCCAACAAGGTCATGAGGAGAGAGAGAGAGAGAGAGAGAGAGAGAGAGAAAACAATATTGTGGAATTAGTTTGTTTATCCATTGTCTCCAAATGAGGTCACCTGCGAAGAAGACAGGTTTAGTTTCTTTCCTTTGTCTCAGTTAACTTGAACTTGCTACACTCGAACAAATCTGAAAGTCGTACCTGACATTTAGGAAGCCTGTGTGCCAAAACAATCCCAACATGCCCCTGAGAAAACAAACAGAGAAAACAAGCAAAAGGACTCAGGGACACAGACCTCAAAGAGCTCATTACATCAAAGTCTGGTAAGAAGAACACAATCGCCCATCAGAATATAATGACCTGCGGCCCTTGGGCTGTAACAGCTCTGAACTTGTAACACGCCAGGCTTATATGTATGCACACAATAACAAGAGCACTACCAGAGATTACATGAGGTGTCCAGGGAGAGGAACAGATGCTAGACAACACACACAGGTTTACTTATCTAAATGATGACATGCCATAGACTTGTATTATTTTTATATAAAAACTAATTAACTAATAATTTATTTTCAAATTAGATATTTTTCCAAATGAGGATGTTCCCAAAGGGAGCCTTTGTCAGACTTAGCTCAAATCTGAGGACAAATTTGTATGTACAAACATATATTCTCGTAAGAAAACACAATAATGTTTTTAAATGTCACAAGGTAACCTACCCCACCGCTGCAGAAATCCACCACAATGTGTCCTGGGCGGGCCATCTCTGTCACCATGGCAACCAAGTTGTTGAGCTGTTGTTGTTTGCGTATGGCACGGGCGTCTGACATCTTGCCTTTGGAGTAAAGTGAATGTCAGCATCTCATTGATGAAACACATACTGCAATACTTAACCGTAATGAAAGAATAATTTGGCTACACTTTACATTACAATGTCAAAATAAATATATTAAATTATACTTTATTTAATGCTGCTTGCAAATGAAGATTAATATACAGTAGTTACATATTATGTATACAGTGTAGGGTGTAATATGAGTACAAAGTAATTAGTTACTGTAATCTAATTACTTTTAGCCCAAAAGTAGTGTAACACATTACATTTTTATTCTTGTAATCAGATTTAAGTTTGTTACTTTCCAATATGGTAATTTTATGTACATTACTTGGATTACATATATTCTAAGATAGTATTATTAATGTATAATATGTAGGGCTGTCAATCAATTAAAAAGTTTAATCGAATTAATTACATGGTATGCCGATTAATCAAATTAATCACACTTAATCGCATACATAAATATTTGCTGAGAAAGCCCCTCAAATAACAATAACTCAATATATAATGAATAGTTATATTTTAATAATTACAAATAAAATTTATATATTTAAAAAAATACAGAAAATTAAAATGCATTACATTATTTAGGCACACAAGTTAAGCATTAAAACAGACAATACAAAAAGTGGCTTTAGAATGCAATATATTATTTATTTCCATATTATTGAACATAAGCCTATTATTGGCCTACAGTTCATAGCAACCATTTTGCAATTTAATTTGTCAATCAATCCGAGATTTATTATAAGGGCTTGTCTAAGGACTCGTCAATGTACGCCTGCGTCAGACGGACGCTTTAGGAGCGTATTGGTTGCGTTGCATCATAAACAGGGTTGGGAGGGTTACTTTTAAAATGTATTCCACTACAAATTACAGAATACATGCTGTAAAATGTAATTTGTAATGTATTCTGTTAGATTACTCCAGGTCAGTAACGTAATCTAAATACTTTGGATTACTTCACTCGCAGATTTTTTTCCCACTTGTTTTAACTATAAACAAGTTAATAACAAGTGAAAAAAATCTGCCAGTACAGTAATGCAAAATACACTTATTTTAAAAATACATTCTCTGAAAAAGGCCTAAATATTTTATGCAATGTAGCTTCTAAAACAAGAGAAAACCAATTGATCTTGTTTTAAGGATTTATATATATATATATATATATATATATATATATATATATATATATATATATATATATATATATATATATATTTTTTTTTTTTAACCTATACAAAAACAATACAAAAATTCTCATCAAGAATAAGATTTTTGCCCTAATATCAAAGGTCTTACTAGACAAAATCCGTTGTGGATTTTCTTGATAGAATAAATATGATCATGTCTGGTAACAGGTGCATGTAAAATGGCTAGAAATAGCATTTTAGCTTAGCATAAAGCTAAATGTTCACATGACAATTTACACAAGGTTTACTTCTATTTCGGCTGCTCCAGGCTTACTTAAAACGTACTTCTCTGTTTGCTCGTGTGAATGTAACACATCTTGAGAAAGTGTTTCACCAGTGTTTAAACACTCCTCGGATCGCATACTTTTTGTGGTTAAATGTGAATAGACTTAATATTAAATGAAACAAATGACAATAAAATGCAAAGTAATCTCTTCAGTAATCAAAATACATTTTGAATGTAACTGTATTCTGATTACCAACGATTTAAATTGTAACTGTAGAGGAATACATTTAATAATATTTTGTATTTTAAATGTATTCCGTTACTCCCGAACTCTGATCATAAACATACTGTTTTTGGTCGCTGTGTCAAGTTAAACGAAGTTTGAAACTAAGAAAAACACGTCTAGAGATCCCTGCCTTCGGATTTGCGCTCCATCAATCTGTGTTTGTACGCAGGAATGTGTTCTCATGATAGCTGTCTCGTTTCGAAGGCTGCATGCTAGGTAGGACGCGTCCTTTTAAGGCTGCAGTATACCGAGCGTCCTCCTTTAAACAAATCTCATTTAAACGAGACGGCCTTCGTAGGACAAACGGAAACAGAACGTAACATGGTTGCTATGACAGCATGCCACTCTTTAACAAGCACGAGCACTTTGAGTGAGAAGGGAACAAAGTCCCATTTTAGGAGAGTTATAATGATGTAAAGAGAAAAGAAAATAGATTTCACAGGTGTACTTTTAGTCTAATACTTTTTTTAATGATATATTAATATAATTACACATATTATATACTCTGCACCCATCTACTGAGGTACTTCAACTTGGATATTATCATTAGTTGCGTTTGAACATCATATTTAAGGGCAAATTGGCGTACTTTTTTTAGACATTTCCGTTGAAGCAAAGAATTGTGGGTTGTGAGTGCCCACGAAGGATACACCTCATGCATCCTCAGAATTCCCATGAAAGAACGTCACATTCAAAGGCTGCATTCGAAGTGTCCTATTCGCTTTTATGAAACAAGACAGCCTCGATGACGTATGCGGCCGAGAAATGCGACCTCCGGTGGATGCAGCCTTCCAAACGAGACACAGCCGTTGTGTTGTCTGCTCTCGGTAAGTGTGGTTTGTTCTGTCTGTTTGAGCTATGCTTTGCCTATACAGCAAGTTTCGCTTACTGCCCCCTGGAAAAAACAGGTGGTACTTCATGCTTGAATTGCTTATATGGAAGCAATATTCCATATTACGGTCAGGGAAACTGATTGTGTAAATTTTTTAACACGTTAATTTTTATATAATTAATCGACAGCCCTAATAATATATTTAACATATGAATTCATATGTTCAAAGGTTTGCATTTCTGTGACAGCTAAAAGGTGTGCGACAATGAACAAGGGGGAAATATACACATTATTTTGAAATCGTTAAGCTGAAAAAACTTTTCTGAGAGACATTTTTAACAACGTAACTTAAAAGTAATAAGCAATATGATTACTTTTCGATTAAGTAATCAGATAACTATTTTTGGAGAAGTAATTAGTCATTAGTAGTGCATTACTTTTTTTTGGGGGGGGGGGGGGGATTTTTCCCCTTTTTCTCCCAATTTGGAATGCCCAATTCCCAATGCGCTGTAAGCCCTCGTGGTCGCATAGTGATTCGCCTCAGTCCGGAGGACTGAGGACAAATCCCAGTTGCCTCCGCATCTGAGACAGTCAACCCGCGCATCTTATCACGTGGCTTGTTGAGCGCGTTGCCACGGAGACATAGCGCGTGTGGAGGCTTCACGCCATCCACCGCGGCAACCACGCTCAATTCACCATGTGCCCCACCGAGAACAAACCACATTATAGCGACCACGAGGAGGTTACCCCATGTGACTCTACCCTCCCTAGCAACCGGGCCAATTTGGTTGCTTAGGAGACCTGGCTGGAGTCACTCGTAGTGCATTACTTTTTGAGTAACTTAGCCAACACTGCATATTAAGTATGTGTAGTTCATAATATTACTCAGTACTTAAAGCTGAAGTATGTAATTTCTGCGACACTAGCGCCCCCAAATGGAATTGCAAAAATAAAGTTTTCAAAACAGCTTTCCGAATAAGCCCCTCATCTGAATTGCTCAAACAGTCAGATGTCCCACCTCCAACTCAAGCTATCGATTGAGTAACATTGTAGGGTGGGGTTTAAGCGGGTTGCTCAAAACAAACACAGGAATTTTTATAGTGCCACAGAGACACAGTGATTACAGTTTGGGAATATGAACCTATGAATTGTTTAACTATAGTTGTCTCTGCATATTAAGATTACATACTTCAGCTTAAATGTAAATTAAACACACTGTAACATACAAATTGAATACTGTAAAATGTGACCAAACATTTAATCGTGTGCATTTATAGTCACTCAATTACCTAAATGGATCCTCGCTGCTTTTATAAAAAATTATAGCATGAATGACAAAAAAGCTGTGGTAAAAAAAAAAGGTATTTAGCTGCAATGTGCATGTGGTTATACATTTAGCATATCCATGTTAATGGCTTAAATATTTTTTTAAATTATCAATGGTAAGGTAGGTTAGGAATGCAATTATGACAGTTTTAACTTTCAACAGAAAATGTACCTGTTTTATGGTAAGAACATTTTTTGGTTCTCTGTTCTCTGATTTGTCCTTGCCTTGCACAGCGCTCAAAGGATTTACATCTGTCTCTAAGCACTCAATATAAACAGCTAATGAATAACTCAAAACTGCTTTCACTATTAGCATTCTTGCATTCCACAAATTGAAAGAAGAAACAGCCAAGCATCACTCTATATTTCATGATTAAAAAGACTAAATTATTTCAACGGATATGTGAGAAACACTAAAAGCGCCAAAGCTCTCCAATATACATTTTTACACCTTTTTTCATCCACTCAAGTCATCTCAAACTTTAATTGGAGTTGAAGGGTGTTTTCACACAGCCACCATCTCTGCCACTGGGAATAAATTTGCAGCAGCTTTCCTGTTTTGAACAGAGCGCTCAGACTGTGTTGAAGAAACACCATCAATGTAATATAAATCACAGACGTGTCTGTCATGCACTGCTGCGCTGATTTTATGCACAACTCTCAGATGACAGCGGATGCACTACCTGGAGCCAAATAAGAAGCAAACTACGGAAAAGCCCAACAATGCTTTGTACAGATTTGTTAATCATCATAAGCAATACCGGATAATTAATGTCTGTGATTATGACAGGTAACCAATCAGGGATGAAACACTAAAGAAGCACCCAAACCAACACTATTATTATCATCATAAACAAAAACTAAAAGAGTACATGGAAACGGGAATTACCTGAAATAAAACTAAAATCTTATGCAATTAGAACAAATTAAAATTAAATTAAATACATGTTCTAGACTCAAAAATTAAATGAAATAAAAATAAAGATGAAGTACTGTTTTTGATACACAGTAGGCTATATTACACTATTTGAAATAGTTACAAGCTGCCCTAAACATTTTTACGGCATTAAATATATTCAAATGATATCAGATAATTCATTAACTTGGTAGTCCTAAAATACTCAAACTAAATGGTGCTGAAAAACTAAACTGGAAAAAAATAAATAACATTTAGAGCGAAAACTAATGATAAAGAAATAATACTGAATATTTTTCAAATAAAATGAAATATAAATTAAACAAATTCAAACACACTCGTAGGCACATGTAGATGCTTTTTCAGAAGAATTCTGTGGCATTTGAATTTGTTGTCTTTCTCTAACAAGACTCCAATGGAGAGAGTGCTATCAAAGCGAAGCAGACTTGTGGCATGCACTGAAGATGTAGCTCATTAACCAAAAGCACATTTGCAGTCGCTGTGTGTGCCAGAGTTGTCTGAGAGACATAAATCCAAATGGAATGTTGGCTTGCTGTCCAATAAGGATCACTCCTTTATCAAAACAATCAGGTTCTTCTGAAATCTGCAATCCTAAAATCCTTCCAATTAAATATGAAGCTTTTTTACATTATTTTTGGCTTTTGCTCCTTTGTTACACAGTACAGTGAAGTTGAGACAGGTTATTTTGAGCAGAGATTACATTATTTAAGAGATGGAATGGGAGCAGGACATGTAACAGTCTGCACTTGAACTTGCACCATCTGCATGAGCACATTGGCTCTGTTAAGGCCTTAATTAACTTAATACGAAATCAAAGAATGAATGGGTGTAACCAGGGACATAGATTTCGGGGAGGGTGGGGGGTGGGGGGAGGCAACCCCCCCAATAACCAAAACAAACAAGTACAAACCCCCATTATTTATACCATGATCAATGGAAACATGTAAATGCTTCATGCTGCAACCCCCCCCCCAATGTTCAAGCCAAATTTACGCCCTTGGGTTTGACGTCATTTAGAACCAAATCTGGCCAAAAAGAAGGTGTTTTTGCATTCATGAACTAATTCTCGTTCAGTTAAGATCAGTCAACATGAACACACTGGCGTGCAGTCATTAGCATAGTGGTTGAAATTCTTTTTTTTTTTTTTCCTACATCTGTATGATCGTTCGCATAGAGACGTTTTCCAAGAACATGTCATGCATTTTTTTGTTTAATTAGTCTACAAAAGGAATCAAATCTACTCAAATACTCTTAAGTGCCCATTCACTCTTTTCTTTATATGTTGCTTCACTCATGTGCCTTCTGCAGTGAACGCCACTCACACATCTGCCCATAGTAAGGTATGCCCATCATCATTCTTTTGTCTGTATTCAGCACATTATTACTCTTTTAAACACCAATCTTAGCAGTTGTATCAGTGCCATCATAAATTACAATAACAGAATGCACGTAATTGGCTATATCATGGCCGTGCATAGTGTGTTTGCGCATGAATTCAGAATGTTAACAAGAAAAATCGCGCATTTTCTGTGGCATATATACAGGGTTGGGGAGTAACGGAATACATGTAACAGGATTGCGTATTTAAAATATTACATATTAGTAACTATTCCACTACAGTTACAATTTAAATCATTGGTAATCAGAATACAGTTACATTCAAAAAGTATTTTGATTACTGAAGAGATTACTTTGCATTTTATATTGTAATTTATTTTTTATTTAATATATAGTCTTCAGTTGGAAAACATTTATCCATATAAATGACGCGATCTGCTTTTGAACAGCGGTGAAACACTTTCTTATGATTTACTTCATTCATACGAGCGCGTTCACACTGTTGTGAGTGAAAAGATGGATATGACGTCACTGAGGAACTTTCCATTGGGAACTTAATAGAGTAGCTACATCATGTTTCTACAGCTAAATAAAAAGCAGCTACAAATGCTTTGACAGATGAAACATAAATCCAGTAAATACACAATTACCTGCCTTGTCAATGTTTTTTATGTGGTTAGGGTATTTTCAAGAAACGCTAATCAATGTAGCCTTTAACATCGTATAGAAATCAACAAATATATATTTTCTACCTCATTCTATGCACAGAATCCACATATGATCAGAAAAGGGTATCATTGTGTACACTCTGTGGGGTTTTGAAGTTTGGAGCAGCACAAATGTGTGTAAATTGTCATGTAAATATTTAGATTTATTCTAAAATGCTATTCCTTGCCTTTACATACCAGGTGTTCTGTTGGTGCGATTATATTTTATAATGAATTCTATGAGGAAAAGTCACGTTAGAGCATAACTTTTTTTCTCTAGTAAGACCTTTGATATTAGGGCAAAGATGTATTGCAAAAATGTTGTTCTTAATGAGAATTTCAATATATTTTCATGTAAAAATATAGAAAAACCCTTAAAACAAGATAAATACTTCAGTAGCAAAACTGCATAAGATATTTAGGATTTTTTCAGATATCTTATTTTACAGTGAAGTGTATTTTCTTACTTTATTTACTTGTTAATGGTCCAAACAAGTGAAAAAATCAGTGCAGTGCTGAAGAAGTACTCCAAAGTATTTAGATTACGTTACTGACCTTGAGTAATCTAACGGAATACATTATTAATTACAGTACATTTTACAGCATGTATTCTACTCATACAATGAGGCATAAAGTCATTGATAACACATTTTAATGTTATATTATTTCAGGTTTTATGGAGCTTCCTCAAATTTAAATGTACATCTAAAAGCCTTCTACAGCGGTGTAGCGGGTGTCTGAATGTTTGCAAACAGTATACCATTGCTCGGCTGTTTCAAACTTCTTTTAACGCCTGAATGAAGAATGAAAAAGAACTTCTCTAGAAGTATACTATGGCCTAAAAAGCCCATGCATTACCACTGTACCACATGTCTTTTTTGTTAAATATTTTGGCCTTTATTGATCAATTGGAGTGAGAACAGGAAATGTAATCTGGAAATTAGTTCTCAAAGTTTTCAACACCGAGACGTGGTGCTCATATGGGTGATGTAAGTTTGAATCCAGCTCGCAACATCTCCCAGTCGCATTCCTTTTCACGTTTTTCTAAATCCAAAAAAAGGGACAAATGTCAAAAATTTATTTGTATAAAAAATTATACACCACACAATGGAGTTGCCAAAAGTTTATACTACTGGTACAATAGTACAATTGTCAAGATAAGCAGGGCCGTAACCACAACAGAGATTGAGAGGTACATGGACACACCCTCAAAATTTAGATTAATGGTTGACTTCTATTCATCTGTTTCATGTGACATCACTGTTTTGACCGCACTGCCATATTTGTGACCAAAACCCAAGATACCTTCATTGTGTGATGCAAAAAACTCACTTTTGATAAACTGACAAAGCTTGATAAAGTGATACTGCTGTTTACTTACTCAACCAGAAATGTTATTTTCTTAAAAATACTCTTATCTATTGAGTGCAATGGATTCTTTTTGCCAAACCCATGCAGTGATGAATTAGGAGAAGAGCTGGAACAATTGCTCATTTATTCAGAAATGTTTAGCCTAAAGCTTTCAAATTTAAAACATTTTCAAACACTGCCATAGCTTCCCCCCCCTCGCTGAGATTGCCATAAAATATGGCGGCTGTTAAGAAAAAGTCTCGTGACTAAAACAAATTGCTATTTTGAATTAACAATCCTGATTATACTGTTATATTCTTGTAAGCTCAAACTCACTCAATCAACGGTATTTTCTAGAGGTGAGAGTGATGGGAGAAAACCAGCCAGATGCTTATAGAATAATGAGATCTATTGATCAGGCAGAGTATTTAATGTGACTTGGTTCTATCTTCGCTCCCTGCAGTCCTCTGAGACAAAGATGGTGACAGCCAAGACATGGCTAATTGAGATACAAGTGAGATGCCCATTTGTTAGGTAGAAAAAGTAGTGAGTTCGTGGGTTTCAACTAGGGCTGTGCTGATACAATCATACAGTATATACATCTTACATCAATACTTTAGATTCTTGAGTAAAAACATTTGTGTGAACATTAATATAATTTCCTCTAAATAAGCGAAGTGTGGTCAGTGTGGGGTTTTTTTTGCGCAGAGGCGGAACACTGTAATCAAATCACATGTCTGTTGCTTGGTTTCTGTGCATCATTTATTGAAAATTTGAATAACATATTTTATTTTATGCTTCAAAGAGGGCCAATTAAAGCTGACTATTCAGTCTTGATTTGTTGATGTACGTATAAAACAGCACTAAAGTAATTCAGGAACACAGTCTACGGCTTGTTTCGGGTGTGTAGCCTACAAAAATAATTGCCGATATGGTGCAGATGCTTAACACAAAATAAGTATTTTAAAGTAAATTTTATCAATCGAAATCGCAAGTTCAAAATCAAGATTAAATAATTGACCATTTATTAACCATGCAGCCCTATGGTGAGGTTAGATACTCATAAATAAGTGTAGATACCAAGCCCTAGTTCTAACTGGACCAGCAAGCATTCTCAAAAACTGATAGCGAACAGAATAAGAAAAAGAAATTAGGACTCTTTTTTTTTTTCCTCCTGAACTCTCAGAAGCTTACAAGATGCTCATGGCATCTCAGAAACAGACTTCCTACCAAGGAGCCAAGAGGAGAATATTTTCCAGCGATCCAGACCTCAAGTTCCTTCATTTTTGCTGTAATGCACAAATGTGTGAGTGAAGGGGGGAGAATCATTCCAACTAAAGACACAAAAGCAGAATAAAACAGGCCTCTCAAGTGGGTGAACACAATTGTGTGTTCAAGTGGCTATATCTGTGTTTGCATGAAGAGGAGAGGCCCGAATGAAGGTATTTAAGCAAGAATTATTCAAGAGCAAGACACCCACAAGGATGTTTTTCTGCCAACCATTCACAGACACCGTTTAAGCAAGAAAGACTGGAATGTACAAACAGTTTACAGACACAAGGCCAAGATCATTGTCATTAAATCTCTGGACAGGAAAACTAATTTTGGTGGTCTGAGCACCCATAAATACCTTTCATGAGCTTGAAGGAAGAACCAAACCTTTTCCCCAACATTGCAGTTAGGCAACGTTGTAACAGAATTTTGAATTCAGAGTGTGAATTATGAAGAGAAAAGAAAACAGTTTGTTTGAGTTTCAAGAGCTTCATATTTGATCTCTATTCCTCTGTTTTGGCTGGAACAACATCAGTACTGTATATTGGAATACTGGGATATAGTGGGGTTGGACTTCCATTCCCTACAGCTGTCATATTACATCTTACAAAATTCCCCCATTAATTTTCCAACAAGTGGTCCATCTCCCACAAACAAGCAAGATTTGTATGGAATTGAACATAAGCCACATTCTGGTCACATTTTAGCTTCTCTGTCAAAATAAAGCCATTATAAGTAATTGTGCCATTTTTTCTTTTAGCTTGAATAAGCAAAATTATGCTTTCTACTGGGGCTGAGTCAAACCTTAAATACCTAAGCTCATCCAACATTTTTCCTTATTTAAAAAATTAGCAATAGCTGAATGTTTGGTTGTTGTTGTTTTGGACACTATGTAGTAGCTGAAAATGCAGTGAAATTTAAGATCAAGACAGAAAGCTGGAAGATATAACATAGCTTTTTCTAGGTTAGAAATGGCTTAAAAAAATTATTTGAACCCGACATTTTCATTTTCCAAATATTGACACATTCAGGGTAAAAATATACAGTTAATACCCATAAAAGGCGCTTAATACTCAAAGTAGGAAAGCAAGAGTTTGAAACCATCTTCATTTGCATTATCCAGCATTTCAGACCGACAGCATGAAGGGGCTCAATGTTAAATTCAGTTTAATCTATCCGTAAATGCTCAAAAGTCAGATCAGAAACGCACAAACACTTGCATTGCTCTACATTAAAATACAAATATGAGTATTGAATTTGGAAGAAAACTGCTTCAGGAAATATAAAGTAGTAATACCTCTAAAACTAATGCAATGGTTATGTGAGTTGATGAGCTGCATTCACTTTGAGAGGATCGGATACACCATAAAGTGCAATACTGGATTGTTCTATGAGACCTGGGACCCTTTCCTTATCTTTTTTCAAAATCCTGATAACTTCAATCCTCTGGTCGCCTCCATACCTACTCAATCATCTATGTAATACATAATGTCATGACAAATTGTATCCCCCTTTGTTAATTTTATTATTGTAATTTCACTGCTTAATGGGTATATATATATATCTGTATTTGTAATTTTTATTGTTATTCTTTAGATTGTGACTGCATATGTTAGGCATGGGGTTTTTCTGGGTTTTTTTTTTTTTTCTGGGATTGGGGATATAGGAGTTGTGTGCTGTATTTTTATTTATTTTTTTGTTTTTGTTTTTTGGTGTTCTGTATAATTTTGTACTCTACGGCAATCCCAAATATATTATAAAACTTCAATAAACATAAAAGATTTTTTTTTTTTTTTTTTTTTAAATGCAACACCTGTGGTATGGTTCAGTGATGGTATCAGATGGTAATACCATGGTACTTTGATATACACCACGGTATTGAAAGAATTCCATATTCATGTACCCTGTTATTTACATGTTACTCCAATGTACTCTAAAGAACACGATTGTAAATATCTATTAATACATGGTATTGCCGTTAGGGATGCAGCGATGGATCAGCTGCCGATATTTGCCGGCCAATTATTGACCAAATTAATGCCATTGGCATATCGGTAATAAGCAAGAAAATGCAGATATGAAAAACCAATGGTTTATTTATAATTAATTAGTAACACACTTTGTAAAAACTCAGTGAATTCAAATGCACAATCCAATAATAATAATTGCCACAATATATAGAAAGGTTGGCACTCCTAAGAACATGTAACCTTTAATTAAAATTTTCACATTAATGTGGGAAAAAAACAAACAAATGTATGTTAAAGTTGTGAAAGCACCAATTACCTATAGGCTACATGATGAGGGAAACCATGCAAAATGCTTTGAAACCAGCAGACTTTGACTTCTGAGAAAACAGTATGATGCCAATTAATGCAGCATGATTGATTGAATTAAGATTGAAATCGCAATATGGCTTTGTACGATTACTAAACCCTAAAAGGCTGTATTTTAAACTGCAAAAACAGAGGTACAAAATCATTTTTAAGCACAAAATAACCTTTTTTCATATTAATCATTATGTTATCATATTTAGTTATTTTTATATATTTTTTTGTCTTTTTATTTTGTCTATATCCTTCACTGTGCCTCTCTTTAAAATTTTGGCACGTCATGTGTTCAACAGATCCAATGTCCAATGGAAATTATTTATTGTTAGAAAAGTGAAAAAGATTTTGCACCTCTTTGTAAATTTTTTAAGCATTCCTAATTAAGTGATCTGATGACAAAATAAGGTAAGTGGCAAAATCGGTATCATCTTTAGCTTAAAAGTTTTTTATCATATCAGCGCATCCCTAATTTTGAAAAGACTGTGTAATGCTTTGGTGTTAATATATCTGTTTTCATGTATATAAAAACAACTGCAAAAAGAGATATATGCATATGCTCAGATACCAAACAATTCTGTCATTGCAAAAAAAAAAAAAAAAGGGAAAATGTGATACAAAAATGAACACTAATGCTTATGCAGCCTGCAGGTCTTTTTCCGGACATGGAGGGACAATTTTAACGGAACCATCTAACTGCCTTTTAACGACCTCTTAGTGATGAACCTTGGATTTCAAACAGAACATTCTTTGTAAAAATTTGACAGGCAATCCTATTTTTCGGCAAAGGAAATGCCTGCACTTCTATGATTACATTGTTTTGAGGCAACTGGAAGCGCTGTGGGGATGAAGCGGCACAGCCAGCAATCTCTGCCCAGCCCTGTGCTTTCGTCTGCAGACAGACACGTTTGCCGAGAGAGAAAAACAACAGCTGTATTGCGAACACATCCATAATATAGCATGAGCACTGTTGCTAACGCTGGGGCTAGCACAGCCCATCTGGCCGAGCTTATGTTCCCAGGGTGCCCAACACGGATTGTGTGGAAGGACTGTGTGGATGCAAGGACAAAGTAGCTTGAGGTAGTTTGAATGAACTGACTCTGAGGTTAACCAATATAGAGAATCTCATTATAAAATATGGCATACTGATTAGCGCAGCCCATTCTTGAGTTATGAGCTGTTTGCCGAGTTGAAGGGGCAATGAAATAAAAAGGGTAATAAATAAATATAGACCCATCTTCATCCTCACGATGATGTCTGTAGCTATTAGCATAAATGAGCATTCTGCACACGTACTTCTTGCTTTCCCTCTGTTGGGCCTCAGGTATTCAGATATAAGACAAAGGCAGGCCTACATACAGTCATAAAGCCTGACTGAGGCCTACATACAGTCATAAAGCCTAACTACAACAATCGCGCCAAAATCAAACAAAGGGAGTCCAAAACAGACTATAAATCCCACGAAGCCTTGCTCACTTTACACCTATGTGTGAAATTCTGAAGGATCGAACTCTCAACTCCTATTGGATGAGGCACATAACAGAATGCGCCCCTCAACCATGACGTCATCAGGAGTATAACAACCTCAGAGATCTTTCTGGGCGTTGCTTCCAGCGACATTGCGTGATGTACCTAGACGTAGCTCTGCTGCTCTCGGGTGTAGCCTCGTTGCACAAGGAAGTAACGTACAATTTGGAACTTTGGCCATACAATATCCATCTCGCCGGACGAGTTGAGATTTCTCCATGTTCCACCAAACACGCTAACGGATCCGAAGGAGACCGCCGAGCAATCCGCGTCTTCACCCGTTTGCCTGAAGAAGTGAAGAAAGAATTTCTCTTCCCTCTTCAACCGAGTCGACTTCACTGTTTTTTCTGCCGACTCGCCAAGAATCAGCCGCCGTACCACCCGCCGACAGAGCAAGGAAACGGCCTCCCGTCATCACCCAAGCTTCGAGGAATCGAGTCGGAGTCAAACGACGGACGAACACACGTTCTACCCACGTCCTCACGCGATTCAAGTAAGAGGTTTACGTCTGGGCAGAGATAGATTATTATAGTGTGTTATTCTTGTGTATCAAGGTTATTGCTTGAACACTTTACGGACCACCGAGTCCGCTCATTGCTGCTAATAATACTCAAGGTATTACTGTAATATACTGTTACCACGAATGTGATTTGCTGTGTTGAAGTCCAACCACGTTGGACTGTTGTGCATTTCCGCCATCGTGGGTGAGACCGGCACACTGAGTTTATCCTTTAAAGAACAAAAGACCGCGGGATGGTTTACAAGCCATTCACCACCTCTCTGAGTGATAAACAAACAGTTGCCTTCCCCCACGATTGCGAAAAACGGCTTTGGTGCCGTCAATCTTTTCTCTCTCTCTCTCATACTAACCGCATACACACGCGACCCCTCACAAACATACCCGCACACACATTTGGCTATTAGATAACTTGGCGATAAAGCTCAGCTTTGTCCCTAAGTTATTGTACAAGTGGAGACACACACTAAACGGGCAGACGTCATTAACCAGCTTCTCTCTGCCCACATTCGCGGCCATATTCTCTGGCAGGAAACCTCACGCAACGTACTCTCAACGAGAGCCACGTCTGCCATTTTGTGCGCGTCACTCCTTACACACACACACACACAATACCTTCCTCTCATGTATTATAGGCTTATTTTGTTACCATATCTAATCATGTTAGTTTAGTTTGTAGTTGAAAGTCAGAAGTTTAATAAGTGCCTTGTATTGATTATTAATTGATATTACTGCATCAATAAACTTTGTTATACTTTAAGGAGAAGTGTTTCTTTTTTCTTTGCATACATCTGTGTCAAGGGCTGGCAGGGGATGTCAGTGCTTGGATTCAAGCGTTCCTTGTTTTCCTTTTGAATGCCGATGTTCTCCGGATGTCGACTTTCCTAAGAGAACAATCCTATATTGAGATTGCTATACTGTCTGGTTATTAGTCTGGTTATTAGTCCCTGATTCCAGGGTGGTGCCCCGGCGATATTAATCCATATTAATATTCTATTGAATTTGATAATTGATGGTTATCTGTGATGATTACTGATTTAAAGGATTAAAAAGCTAACACTGATTCTAATCAATGTTCTATTGATTTTAATAATTAATAATTATCTTTGATAATTATTAATTATTGCTAATAACCAAACCCACACCTGAAAGTAGCGCACGACACCTCCAAAAGGCTTCTGGTGTCCTAACCAGGCATGAAGCATCTTAACCATCTGTTCTAGCCATTTGTGACCACGACAAGACATTTTGTAAGATGCTTTCTATTTCTATTTTCCCTGCCCATAGTGAAATCTAATTGGTCCACTTTGCTTCACAAAACTGTTTATTAAACATTAAATGCGTTCCAATTAGCTGTGAAAGTGTTGCGTCATGCAGGATTTACTCTTTCAGTGTTGATATACTGCTGAAAAAACAGCTTAAATCAGTCTTAACTGGTCTTAGCTGGTTTAAGATGGTCTAGAATGGTCTCCCAGCCTGACCAGCTGTCAAGTGCCTAAAACCCCTATAAAACCAGCAAACTGGCTAGTTTTGGCTGTTTTTTCAATATGCTAGACAAATAACTAGTCGCAACAAACTTGTTGCATCATGCCCAGTTAAGACACAGTCTAACCCTCACTGGAACTGTCAGCATTTCCTCAGGTGGGCATAGAATTTACAAAAAAAGCAAGAAAAATCAGTCTAAACTGCGTGCAAACCTTAAAGGAACAGTGAAGAAACGCTTTACCTGCTGGGTAAATCGTTTCCTAACTCTTCCTTTCCTCTATATGCTAAAGATCTCTTATCAGTCATCCATCAGTGATACTCTGTGCCTTAGATGACAATATCTCAGAGATCACAATGCAAACAGGGCTGATGGCCATGAAAAGACTTTGTTAAAACTCCAGAGTTCCAGAACATTCCTTCAGCTATCAGACATAGCTAGATAAACCCAATGGTCCCTAAAACTACTGGTAAAGTCTTATACTGAGTGATATCTTTAAACTGTGGAGCAGGCCATGAAAAAAATCACAAGTGAGGCCAAAAAGCTAAAAAGCTAAGATAAATTACATTATCTAAGGAATAATGTGAAGTCAGCCGGCCATTATCGTAAAGTAAGCCCAGACAGGGTAATGAGGATTTGAGCTGAAAATATTCTATTATGGTAAAAGAAAGATACCATGGAGCCAAACTGTATGAGAGACACGTGAAATCGATTGCCTGGGACAACAGTCAGTTATACAGTTTTGAGGTCATTATACAAAATAATATAACCATAAAATGACATAATCGACTGATATCTATTAAATATGTGAAATATAAAATATATTAAAATATATTATTCTAACATATTAAATGTTCTTAAATATTAAGTATAATATTATATATTTCAAAATATGGAGTATAATATACCAATATAAAATTGTATATAATATAACATTTATAAGAACATATATCATATATTGGTGTAAGAAACAAGTGGCTAATTAAAAAGCTTTAAACTTTAAATCGTTGCTTCAGGCCAGTGCTGGATTTGCTGTTTGAAATTACCTAACTTTCGCATGACACTCGTTCCTTTGTTGTATATGAAGCGCGCGCTTCCGACTTCTCGCGTGAATGCGCATTTGTGCTTACGTTACTGATGCGTTGACTGCTGGCAGGAAGCGATTTTTTAAAGTTAATGAAGTTTTCTTTATCAATGTATTTTTTACACAAACCTATCGATTTGCTTCTGAAGACATTAATTGATCGACTGGAGTCATGTGGATTACTTTTATGCTGCCTAATTATGCTTTTTGGACAGTCAAACAGCCAGCAGCCTGATGAAACCCTTTTACTTGCATTGTATGGACAAAAAGAGCTGCAATGTGCTTAAAATTCTTCACTTCGGTTCTGCTGAGGAAGGAAAGTCATACACATCTGGGATGGCTTAAAGGTAAGTAAATCATGATTGGATTTTCATTTTTGGGTGAACTAACCCTTTAACACAGACTACATTGCACTGTAAAAAAATAAGTTATGTAAATGTTACAAAATTTACATTTAAATGTACATAATCTTTACTGTTAATTGGTTAACCTTACCATGCATTTTATTTAACAAGACAATACATATCATTTTGCAGTAAAATACTGTAAAAATACATACAGTATTGTTAACAGTGCAAATGTATATTATGTTTAACAAGACAATACATGTACTTTTGCAGTAAACTATTGTTAAAAATTATGGTGAAAAACAATAATGGGCGTTCCCAGATGTTCTATTGTGACCCATTACATTTGGTTATATTTTACTGATAATTTATTTGTTTTCTTGCTTTTGATATCAGTTATGCACACTGGGATGTTTTTAATGTTTATTAGTTCACATTCATTGCATTTATTTATTTATTTATTTATTTATTTTTACTTTTCGCATTTTAGTTTTTTCCGTATTTTAGTGTCACTTTTCACATTTTACTGTGTTTGTGTGAGTAACACTGTGCAGTGTATATACATATTTATTGGCCATTGCTCCAGGAATGCTACTATAGTAGTTTAGAGTGTACTGTATTTAAAGGTGCAAAGCAGATTTCTGCATTCCCAGTAGGTTGGTATATTAACATTATATCATTTAATAATATATAAGGTAGGGAACTGTAAAATATACAGGCATGACATAAATGACATCCTGTAATGCCTGAAACATGGTCACTATTTTTTAAGGTGAATTTCTGGCAACCACAGCTGACAGTTTGTTTTTTATCACAGTGTACTCTAGTCTAAATCTTGTCAAACAACCTGTTTTTGCTCAACAGCAATGAATTTGAGTAACAGGTATTTGACTTATTGAGGTATGGACACCAATGCTAGCATCTAAAACATGCCTTAACCACTCTCAGTAACTTCCAAGCTCAGGTTTGCAAGCCCATATGGACTGTTGAGAGATTTACAAAGCTATAAAATTCCTACCGTCAATTCCAGCAGATATATCAGAGAAAGACTGCTCATAAAATGCCCCGATTACACTGAATTGTAAGTTAGCGAAAGCTGACCATCTAAAATGGCTATAATAAAATGCAACATAATTATGATAGCAAAATAAACAGGAATCATCATTCAATCATCATCCAAACTTTTAAAAGGGAAGAGAAAATGTTTCCTGTACCTTCTGTTGTTGAAATCAAAAACATGTAATCAGAAGATCAGAAGAATCAGAATGAGCTTTATTGCCAAGTATGCATACACATACAAGGAATTTGTCTTGGTGACAGGAGCTTCCAGTGTACAATAATACAAAAACAATACGAAAACAGCAGCAAGACATACATACATGGGTAGTGCAAATCTAATACAATCTGTTATGTACAGTGTAAATACAAATCTGATATGTACAGTGCAAATGTTTTTTTTTTTTTTTTTTTTTTCAGAGGAATGAAATGGCAGAAGAGGTTGGATGTGTTGGATAAATATAAGAAAGACTAAACTGTGTATTACACATAGTTATTGCTTAATTGGGCAATTTTAACTGTTCATGAGATGGATAGCCTGAGGAAAAAAACTGTTCCTGTGCCTGACGGTTCTGGTGCTCAGAGCTCTGAAGCGTTGGCCAGAAGGCAACAGTTCAAAAAGGTAGTGGGCAGGGTGAGTGGGGTCCAGAGTGATTTTTCCAGCCTTTTTCCTCACTCTGGAAGTGTATAGTTCTTGAAAGGGGGGGGGGGGGGGGGGCAGGGGGCAACCAATAATCCTCTCAGCAGTCCGAACTGTCCTTTGTAGTCTTCTGATGTCTGATTTCGTAGCTGAACCAAACCAGACAGTTATTGAAGTGCAGAGGACAGACTCAATGACTGCTGAGTAGAACTGTATCAGCAGCGCCTGTGGCAGGTTGAATTTCCTCAGCTGGCGAAGGAAGTACAACCTCTGCTGGGCCTTTTTCACAATGGAGTCAATGTGGGTCTCCCACTTCAGGTCCTGTGAGATGGTAGTGCCCAGGAACCTGAATGACTCCACTGCTGCCACAGTGCTGTTTAGAATGGTGAGGGGGGTCAGTGTTGGGTGCTCCTAAAGTCCACAATCATCTCCACCGTTTTGAGCATGTTCAGCTCAAGGTTGTTTTGACTGCACCAGACAGCCAGCTGTTTAACCTCCTAATGAAATCTGTATAGAGTGCAACAGTGCTCACCCATTTTTTCAACCGTCTTAGTTCCAGAAGCATTTCTCCCCATTCATTTTTTCCAGTGAGTTCTAAGCCATGATCCACACCAACCACCCACAACAAATCACAACATTTCAAACATTGTCTTTAAGCAAAATGTAACAGTAATGCTTTATTAACATTTTCTAAACAAAGCCTTCCACAGTATAAAGATAGAAATGCACTAAAATAGCACCAATTCAAGTAACATCAATATGGAATGCCCAATTCCCAATGTGCTCCAAGTCCTCGTGGTGGCGTAGTGACTCGCCTCAATCCAGGTGGCGGAGGACGAATCTCAGTTGCCTCTGCGTCTGAGACCGTCAATCCGCGCATTTTATCACGTGGCTAGTTGAGCGCGTTACCGCAGAGACGTAGCATGCGTGGAAGCGTCACGCTATTCTCTGTGGCATCCACGCACAACTCACCATGCGCCCCACTGAGAGCGAGAACCACATTCTGGCGACCACGAAGAGGTTACCCCATGTGACTCTACACTCCCTAGCAACAGGGCCAATTTGGTTGCTTAGGAGACCTGGCTGGAGTCACTCAGTACGCCCTGGATTCGAACTCCCGACTCCAGGGGTGGTAGTCAGCGTCTTTACTCGCTGAGCTACCCAGGCCCCCCATGCTATTGTTTTGATTTAGCATTTACATTGAAATGTTACATTTTAATAGGCTAAAAGGAATGCGTTCAACAGCATATTATCCATTTTTTCTGTGGTATGGAGAGTAACAAAATTTTACTGGTATCGGTTTCGAATACTGAAATGTAGATATTATGAGAACACTATAAAATATATTGCAAAATATGAAAATATATGTAAATACACAAGAGGGTAGGGAGCTCAACTTGTTTGTGTCATTCGCAGTATGTCATGGAAGTGCTTGGTCGCTGCTGAGCTCTTTGCTGAGATCCTCTCATTGGTTTTTTATTTCTCTACTGGATCATGGATAGTGTAGTTCTTCACTAAGAATGCCGCTATTAACAAAATATTTCTAAATTTAAGTTGAACGCGGACTGACGGCTTCAACAGAAGCATACACCACTGATTAACAACCTCAGAGCTCACATTAGGTCTATACGTTTTTTAAGTTATTGTTAATAATCAATTCTGCTTTGTGGAAATAATTAATTGTATTTTTATTTCCAGAACCAGACTGTTGCGATCAATTTGTATTTTGGTGCAAATTAATTTGTCACTTTGCAGAAGCTGAAGTAACATGTTTGCCGATGCCAACATGGACGGGTTTGTGTGATGCCCTCTACATCGAAAACCATTCATTTGATCCAATACAGTTCATGATAATATTAATGCACTTTAAGGTTTTATTTTTTTTAGAACATTTTTGTTTACTTTTACAGGATTTTTTTATTTTGGTCCCGTGTTGGGTCGCAACTTGATTTGCAATGCAAAAGCAGCGTCCTGGAGCAAGACCAGTTAAAAAAACACTGGGCTAGAGAGCAAGTCCTATTTTCCAGGCAGGGCTGCTGTCGGAGGAGTAATTAAGGTAATTCAAGCATCTAACCAGTTTATTGTTGAAAAAGGCTAAACCAGAATGGCTAGTAGGCAGTGCAAAGAGACGTTTTAAAATTTGTACAACTTCAAATCCTCTCCAGAGGAGTCTGCATTTAAAAACAACTACCCGTTCACTGTACCATCAAATTAAAACTGGATCAGAGCTTGACAATAATATCAGAAACAATGCCCTATAAGTACCAACTGGGAAGCTAGATATGAAAGTGGGAAGAACTGAAAGCCTGTTGAGATTTCTCCCTTGCAAGCCAGCATTATTCCAGTTCTGACTTTTGAAACAATCCAAAATATTTTATTCTTACAGAAAGATGTGCAGGTAACAGAGTGCGTAGGAGCTCAGTTATAAGTCAGGATTTAAGAAAGGCCTGGGAAATTATCTCCAACTGAGAATGAAGACTGTGAGACTCAAGTAGACACTAGAGCCTTAGGTACTCAACCTACTGCTTGCAAGCCACATGGGACTTTTTACCAACAGCGCTGTTGCTATAAGTCTCACCGTTTCCCCAAAATCATCCTCTGGCAAGTTTTCGCCTGAGGCTTGAAAGTTGAAATACGAGGCCCTAGATAATGGCTAAGCAATCAGAATAAACATTTAATAAAAAATGTGGTAACCATACAAATGTGAGAAAAAAAATCAGATATACGAGTATCAAACATTTAGTGGAGAGCAGACACTTGAATTTTTCATGTTGAATGGTGTGGCAAAGTGTATACATCATCTTTGTAATGGCATAATCTCACAATTTAAAACCATGAAACCACGCACCAAACATCCAGTGTATGTTGAGAGGGCATGTTTACAATATCACACTTGCAAAACAAACAAATTGTTAACTTGGCTCCTGAACTGACTAAGATTCTAGAGGCATGTTTTCAAATATAGGGGAGACTGGGGCTGGTTGTCACACTTTTTTCCTCAATTAATATTTCTAAGTGTAGGTTTATTTTTTATAATGTCAATTTCCGCATAGCCACATAGACCTTTACTTAAAAAAATTTTTTTTTTATATTTATTTACACTATATGGGGCTAGTTGTCACAAAGGAACTTACCACTAAAGCAGTGATGTAGCTTTCATTTAAAACTTGGGGGGAGACGGGGGAATGTGTCCCCACCGTCACAACCATCAAAACTAAATCTATGCCTCTCATTAAATCTACACCTACATTAAACATCCTATTATAGACATTTAAGCAAAATGTAAAAAGTAAAACATTTATGAAGCACGAATGATTTATCTAACCAACAAAAATGGAAAATGTACCGTACAAAAACACCAAACATATATTCATAGCATAGTTTATCGTTGCCTGAATGTATGCCAGTGTGGTTTAATTATATTCACTTGTTTACCCAAGAGATACATAAAAAAATATATACAATAGTGAAAATTTGCTTTGGAGGGCAGAATTTTACAAATATTCTAATTAAAGGAGCACTCAAATTTTTCCTCATTTAAAGAGTTTTATTCCTAAAGAAATTAATTTTAATTTTGAAACATATGTTTAAAATCATGAGCACTCACAGTCATATTAGTTACCTTATGAAAGCTGTTTTATTCTACATGGAGAGGGTCCACTCATGGGAGCAGCCAAGATAGGATCACATGACCAACCACATACTACTCGCTTAATCTAATTAACTGCCCTGTTATTGGACCCTTTACTCATGAATTAAGTTAATTATGGCTGACTGTGAATAGTGAATTTTTATAATGGCATTAGTAACTGAAAACTATTGCATTTGAATGATGCTGCATCTACACCACTACGTGTCAGTGTAAGTCCAAGACGACAAATTCCAAAAATTACTGAGTGCACCTGTGTGACAACTCTAGCCCAGGTCTCCTCCTATTTGCCTATACTCCAATGCATACTACTTCCCCACTTCCCCACAAAGGAATCTGTACATAAAACACAATCCATCACAGATATGATAACACTGACATCCTCATGCGTACCTTTTGTATGTGGGTTCATGTCAGACAAAGACGGCGCCAAAACATACACATGTCAAGTCTGGAGAATGTAAATACAGCTTCTGAAACCAAACACCACCCCTACAACACCTTCAAAAAAACATGTCAGAGATTACATTGTTCCACGGTGATGTGCACAATAGTCGTTCTGTTTGTTTAACACAGATCCTCCATGCCAGAGTGTTTTAAATTCACACTTCAGTTGTGAGGGAGCGTGGGGTGTTGTAAAAACAGCTGTGTCGGGGGCTGACTGCCCTACTGAGACACCAAGACTCTTCTTGAATCTCTGTCAGAGGTGATGAGACACCTTCAATGATACGAGAGGTGCAGGAGAAGTATGCGTGTACCGATTCAGAAGCTCTTTCATTTAATCCTTGTTCCATAAACCCTGCCGTGAAGAACTGTCACTTTCCTTTGCACAACGTTTTGTTCAAAGTTTGATCTAGGAAAACAAAAAACAGAAGAAGCACAAAAGAGGCATCTAACGTGCCTTTAACGTCATGTTATCATTCAACGCAGAACTTCAACTTGAGCATTACCAACAACAGGCCATTCTCTGAACTGATGTTAACTGATGTTTGAGATCCAGGAAACAGCTGTCACACCTGAAATCTTTCCAAGAAGTGTCTATATCCAATCTTATTGCACCTGCATTGTGATGCGGAAACTAGAAAATGATGAGCACAGCTCACTAAGACAAGTCTGGAATTATACTGGTTAAATTCAGACAGCTATACTGACCTGTGATTTGCCTTTGCAGGGCAGTATACACAAAACAAAAATAGGTAAATGGACAAAAAGACAACCTGGTCTTATAGAATCACGTAACTATACTGTCATTTTTTTATTTGTATTTTTTTTTTACATATCGCGCAGTGTCCTGGTGAACACTATGAATAAACACAAGAGGCGCTTAAACAACGACTTTTATTCCCTTTCAAATGAAGAGTAAATGGCAGATTATCAGTTCATAATCACTTTCCGCACCGTTTCTCACACAATGCTATCTTATGACATCGAAACACTTTTACTAAAGCGCATGACTTGGATACATTTTGGTGTTTATTCAAACGCGATTAAATTGTCCAATAGCTCAACTGAAAAAGTGTTGCAAAGGACCGGGTACGAGTATGGAAGAGCACGCAAGACATGAGTTGTAAGTATTATAGAAGCACTAGAAATTGACATGTTTGCTTCAGCAATTGCGTTTTTCATCTCACATTTGCTTTTTTGACTAGGTTTAAGGTTCAGGGTAGGGAGCAGGGCTAGGTCTAGGGTTAAGGTTAGTTTTTGATCAATTTTGATCGTTTCGCCATCAGTCCAGGGGCGGAGTGCCCTTTGATTGTTTTCCTGTCAGTCAGTGCGGGGACATTAAAAGTTTCGAGCACCCCAGACCTAGCCATGGTATGGATGTCGTTTTGTAGATTTAAAATTCGATAGAGCATTAACCTTAAAAAACCTCATCTGTTTGTGAGAAAATGTACTCGCTTTAAGCGCCACTCAGTGGACACTTCACTGCAAATATGCCGTGATACGTTTAATGAGCCACATAATATCATTTTGGAAAAATGCCACCACAGTCACGTAATTGTCATGTGAACCAGCTGCAAAAAGACCCCATAAAGGTTATTGCAGTTACCACAGGTATTGTAAGCCCTTTGTCAGATTCGAGGAAAGATGCATTAGGAAAAATGTGTTTTGTGTCTAGTTTACCAGTTCCCAGATGAAAGATTCTGACATCTCATCTCTTCAACAAATGTGTTTGGTAAACAAGGATGCATGCCTTGGCTTTTTTGCTGTTCTTTAAAACGTAATGAGGCCTATATTGCACCACTCAATAAATGTCAGCAGTTAAAGGCTTAGAGTCTAAAAACAGGACACAAATTTTCCCAAAAAAAGCCCAACAGGCAACAGAGCTGTTTCTTGAAAAGCAACCACATCCCAGCCACAAATCAATGAGCTAAAGGGGTCTTCATTGTCTTGATTAGACTTTTCGCAGCACTTTATTTGGAACAGATGATAATTAGGTGCTTTGCTTCTGAGCTCTTGCGTCTTGGCGAAAAAATGAGGTGAGAAAACGCAAGAGGGATTTTGAATGTGTGACTTCTGGCGTTCTTGTAAACAGACTCCACTGAACCCTGACGTAAACGCTGTCTAATTGAGTCTTCAGCACAAAGAATGGCCTATTCATTCGTGATAAAGGCTCAAAGGCAGTCATTTGAGAGCTGCTATCCAGTATGTCGTGATGGACATTTAGGCAAGAAGTTGACGGCTAGACAGGAGTTATAGGCGAAGGTCAGTATCTGAAGGCCGATGATTAAAGGGATAGTTCCCCCAAAAATGAAAATTCTGTCATCATTTACTCATCCTTATATCATTCCAACTGAATGAATTTCTTTCCCCTGCGAACCACAAAAGGATAAAGAGCAAAGAGAACATAAAAGCACTATACAAGTAACATGAAAGTCCACAAAACTCATGATTTACACTGATCAGCCACATTTTAAAACCACCTGCCTAATATCGTGTAGGTCCCCCTCGTGCCACCAAAACAGCTCTGACCCATCGAGGCATGGACTCCACAAGGCCTCTGAAGGTGTCCTGTGGTATCCGGCACCAAGACGTTAGCAGCAGATCCTATAAGTCCTGTAAGTTGCGAGGTGGGGCCTCCATGGATCGGACTTGTTGGTCCAGCACATCCCACAGATGCTAAATTGGATTGAGATCGGGGGAATTTGGAGGCCAAGTCAACACCTTGAACTCTTTGTCATGTTCCTCAAACCATTCCTGAACAATTTTTGCAGTGTGGAAGGGTGCATTTTCACGATGCCTCCGGCGGCCTGCCTTCTTCCCACAGTACATCCTGCTGCCATCTCTTCCCCAGGTAAACAACGCACACGCACCCAGCCGTCCACATTATCTAAAAGAAACCGTGATTCATCAGACCAGGCCACCATCTTCCATTGCTCCATGGTCCAGTTCTGACGCTCACGTGCCCATTGTAGGTGCTTTCAGCGGTGGACAGGGGTCAGCATGTGCACTCTGACCTCTTATTTTTGGGCTACAGTAGCTCTTCTGGGGTATCGGACCAGACGGGCTAGACTTCGCTCCCTACACGCGCCTATGACCTTGTCGCCAGTTTACCGGTTGTCCTTCCTTGGACCACTTTTGGTAGGTAGTAAACACTGCATACTGGGAACAACCCACAAGACCTGCCGTTTTGGAGATGCTCTGACCCAGTCGTCTAGCCAACAAAATTTGGCCCTTGTCAAAGTCGCTCATATCTTTACGCTTGCCCCTTTTTCCTGCTTCCAATGAATGAAATTCAAGAACTGACTGTTCACATGCTGCCTAATATATCCCACCCCTTGACAGGTGCCATTGTAACGAGATAATAAATGTTATTCACTTCACCTGTCAGTGGTTTTAATGTTGTGGCTGATCAATGTATATTCCAAGTTTTCGGAAGCCATTCAATAGTTTTGTATGAGGTACAGATGCAAATTTAAGTCATTATTCTCTGAAAATTTTGACAATAGTACTACTGGCGTGTTTATGAGAGAAGCTTGTTCACACTAGCTTGCACTTAAACTTTGCACAGTAACCGCGAGAACTTTTAAGGTGGAGTTTTACACAAAGTTTAAGCACAAGTAATGTAAACAAGCTTCTCTTTTGAACATGCCAGTAAAGCCAGAGCACATATCAAGGTTATAAGTGATTAATGACTTAAAGTCTGTTCCTCACACAAAGCTATTGTATGGCTTCAGAAGATTTGGAATATAAAGCACAAGTCATGTGGACTACTTTTAGAATACTTAAATAGTGATTTTGCATCCTTTGGCTTGACATCTACAGACACCATTCATTGCCACTGAATAGGGAAAAGAAGGTATGGAACAACATGAGTGTGAGTAAATAAATGACAATTTTAATTTTGGGTGAACTATTACTTTAACTACAGATGGAAAACACTAAATAAAAAAGTGATGGGAGGAAAGAATGCAACTAACACGTTTAATTTACCGATATGTTCTGCCTGATACGCTGTATTATTCAGAATAAAAATAGAATAACAAAGCATGAAAATTAACAAGGACATTCTAAAGGCTGAAAACAAGAGTGAAAGAAATGCTCATTTTACACTGTTACCAGGCTGTAAATAATAACACCAGCATAAATTAAATTAAACATCAGCATACATTGGTGCCCAAGCCCTGCATAAGTATAGATTTTGTATTGGAATGAGAAAAGTAACAAGAATGAATACTCATTAAGTGGCATTTTGCAAATAAAAAAGTACTGCTGTAAGGCACCTTAAATTCATGACTCAAACATTTTAGCAATTATTAACATTAATTTAAGGCTCTCTCGAGTGTGGACTATATTGGAACCCCTATTGAGTGTAAAAAGTGCTGAGAAATCTCCAAGGGGGACCAACACAAAATGCAAGCCAGCCTTGACAGCAATATTTAATTGGTATTGATTAACTGAAATGACCTAACTGAAGAAATGGGTTCAATTAATCAAACTGAACGAAACGTCGGCTCCTGAAAGGGTAAGTGCCATTTCTGCCTGGAACACATTTGAAAATAATGTGGAACCTTTGTCTTCCCTTCTTTGGTGAATCCACATCTAGATTTACGCAGGTTTTACATTTACATAGGTTTGATTTCTGACAACGAACAAGGCTTTGAAAAGTGGAAGCAACATTTAGAAAACAATGATTCCTCGATTCACCCATGTTAAATTTAGTTAAGGGGTTACTGTGCAACAATACAGCAACAACCTCAGGTTAGCGTCTGTCAGCAGGAGGTCATAAATCCCTTGACCGTCTGGACTCCCTTCTGAGTTAATGGCTCTGAGAACTGAAAAACCAGATAAAACTTGTTACAAAAAAAAAAAATTCTCACTGGGCCAGGCTCTTGCGGTCTCATCAAGTGACCAATGAGCTTCTTTTACTGAAGAACTGACAAAACGCTATGTTGATCTGATCCCAATACTTTGCCACTTACCTTATTTTGACATCAGATCACTGTTTTACTTTGGAATTATGCTTTAAAAATGGACAAAGAGGTACAAAAGCTTATTTACGGTTCTATTATAAATAATTTCCATTGAACATTGATTGGATCTGTTGAACACAGTACAGGTGCGCTGAAGCGACTGAAGCGCTGAATGCAGACTAGGCCTATATTTTAAAACGCAGTCTTTCAAGGTTTAGTTATCATGCAAGGTCATAATGTGATTTCAATCTTAATTCGATCAATCATGCAGCATTAATGGACATTATAACGATGTCTCAGATGTCAGAATCTGCAAGTTTCAAAGCATTTTGGATGGTTTCCCTCATCATGTAGCCTAAATGCAAGTGCAATTTTCACAACTGTCATGTCCATTTACAGCGTTTCTGTTTTTTCACATTAACGTGAGCACTTGAAAGAAAAAAAAAATATTACATGTTCATAGGAGTGCCTACACTTCTACATATTCTGACTTATTATTTCTGGATTGTGCATTTGAATTTGAGTTTTTACAAAGTGTTTTACTAATTCATTATAAATAAACCATTGGGACCCACTTTATATTAGGTGGCCTTAATTACTATGTACTTAACCATTTGATACAATGTACTTATTATGCACATACAGTGGTGTGAAAAAGTGTTTGCCCCCTTCCTGATTTCTTATTTTTTTGCATGTTTGTCACACTTAAATGTTTCAGATCATCAAACAAGTTGAAATATTAGTCAAAGATAACACAAGTAAACACAAAATGCAGTTTTTAAATGAAGGTTGTTATTATTAAGGGAAAAAAAAATCTAAACCTACATGGCCCTGGGTGAAAAAGTGATTGCCCCCTAAACCTAATAACTGGTTGGGCCACCCTTAGCAGCAACAACTGCAATCAAGCGTTTGCGATAACTTGCAATGAGTTTTTACAGCGCTGTGGAGGCATTTTGGCCCACTCATCTTTGCAGAATTGTTGTAATTCAGCCACATTGGAGGGTTTTCGAGCATGAACTGCCTTTTTAAGGTCATGCCACAGCATCTCAATAAAAGTCTTCATTTTTTTTTTCTTGCTGGTGTGTTTTGGATCATTGTCCTGCTGCAGAACCCAAGTTCGCTTCAGCTTGAGGTCACGAACAGATGGCCGGACATTCTCCTTCAGGATTTTTTGGTAGACAGCAGAATTCATGGTTCCATTTATCACAGCAAGTCTTCCAGGTCCTGAAGCAGCAAAACAGCCCCAGACCATCACACTACCACCACCGTATTTTACTGTTGGTATGATGTTCTTTTTCTGAAATGCGGTGTTACTTTTACGTCAGATGTAATGGGACACACACCTTACAAAAAGTTCAACTTTTGTCTCGTCAGTCCACAGAGTATTTTCCCAAAAGTCTTGGGGATCATCAAGATGTTTTCTGGCAAAAATGAGACGAGCCTTAATGTTCTTTTTGCTCAGCAGTGGTTTTCGTCTTGGAACTCTGCCATGCAGGCCATTTTTGCCCAGTCTCTTTCTTATGGTGGAGTCATGAACACTGACCTTAACTGAGGCAAGTGAGGCCTGCAGTTCTTTGGATGTTGTTGTGGGGTCTTTTGTGACCTCTTGGATGAGTCGTCGCTGCGCTTTTGGGGTAATTTTGGTCGGCCAGCCACTCTTGGGAAGGTTCACCACTGTTCCATGTTTTCGCCATTTGTGGATAATGGCTCTCACTGTGGTTCTCTGGAGTCCCAAAGCTTTAGAAATGGCTTTATAACCTTTTCCAGACTGATAGATCTCAATTACTTTCTTTCTCATTTGTTCCTGAATTTCTTTGGATCTCGGCATGATGTCTAGCTTTTGAAGATCTTTTGGTCTACTTCACTTTGTCAGGCAGGTCCTGTTTAAGTGATTTCTTGATTGAGAACAGGTGTGGCAGTAATCATGCCTGGGTGTGGCTAGAGAAATTGAACTCAGGTGTGATAAACCACAGTTAAGTTATGTTTTAACAGATGGGGCAAACACTTTTTCACACAGGGCCATGTAGGTTTGGATTTTGTTTTCCCTTAATAATAACAACCTTCATTTAAAAACTGCATTTTGTGTTTACTTGTGTTATCTTTGACTAATATTTCAACTTGTTTGATGATCTGAAACATTTAAGTGTGACAAACATGCAAAAAAAATAAGAAAGCAGGAAGGGGGCAAACACTTTTTCACACCACTGTATATGATGTTGCATTGTAATTACATTTAAAGTACTTGCATTTAATCACATTTGTAGTTACACTGTTAACTTTACCCCTAACCCTAACCCAACCCTTACCCCAAAACCTAACTCTAACCCCTAATCCTAACCCTACCCTTGCTCTTAAACCTACCCGTACCTCATACTCAGTAGCAGCAAATGTGGGAATTTTGCAGAACAACATGTAGTTACACAGTAAATACATAGTCTTGTATGTATTTAATGTTAGTACATAGTAGTTAAGGCCACCCAATATAAAGTGACCGACCACTGTTTTTTCATACCGGCGCTTACATGCTTCTTACCAATATGCCAATAGTTTTAATCTGGTCAATAATTGGCCAATAAATATCGGCAGCCGATACATCGGTGAATCCCTACTTTTTACTGGGGTTCTCCTACACAAAAATGACTAATAAAATCAGAAAGCGGAGGCAGAACAATCAGTTTTTGTTGATTTTCACATATTTTTTTTTAAATAACTGAAAGCTGCATATGGACATCAGCATTCTATGGAACGACGTTCTAAGCGTTCTAATACACAAAAGGTACAGTATACACAATTCACAAGGTTACTCCATGAATCACATCCTAAATCACTCTATCACAATTGTTTATGTTCACACGGTAGTCCTGTTGTTATTTCAACAAGCGCCACGTGACAGGGAATTGGAGAGAGAGTCGGAGGGAGTCAGAAAGTCCGTCACCCCTCCACCATTCTGAATCGGAAAGTGTGTCTACCGATTGAAGAGGGCAAAATCTCCGCAATACAGTCAGTAAGTGTAACACCCCCGGCCTAAATCGAGTTGTTTGGAGTGTGACGTCAGCTTAAGAGGGCAGTTCTTGACCAGAATAAACTGCAATGTGGACCAGACATTTGCCTATAGTCAAAGTCTGGCTACTTTATACTAAGCATGCAGCATGTGTATTTGAGGAGTCATTTAAGAAGCCATTCAATCATTTGACTGTCCCTTTGAAAGTTTTGGAGGCTTTAATTTCTCCGCTGATTCTGGTGACCTCACCTCCTCTATGGCCCTCTGCTGCCATAAACCATGGTTTATGTTATGGCAGGTAGCTGCCAAAACAGGCAGACACATCCGGAATGTGCCTCCCTTGTAATCAGCTCCTTCCCACATAAACACACTGGAGTCCCTTAGTGCTCAACAGGGCCAGTGTTGACAGGGGAAATTAATTCATATTCAAGGCACTATCGCCATCCACGATTCCCAGGTGGCCCCTGGGGCTTCTCTCTGCTCTGTAGTGGTGACAGTGACTAGGTCTTTCTCTTGATCTCAACAAACTGCATAATAGACACCCTAGCAATGCAATCCACCCACAGACTGCCCTCAATTTAGACTGCACTCTGGAGGAGGCGGCTTGCAAAATGTGGGTGGTAGAGTCTTAAACGTCCAAATATTTAGCTTAACTGGCTCCCGAAGAAATCGGATAATTGTAAAATTCAAATTCTTACCTTTATATGAATGGAGTGTGTCGAATTACCAAAGACTTCAGTCGCCAAGCCAATCTTCCAAAAGGGAACAGGATTCTTTAATCTAGCCAATCCGATAGCACCTCTATAGAATGCTCAGTTTCCTCCACAAGAAGTCCACAAAAAATATATATATAATCCTTCAAAACAGTGATACAGACATGGAAACCAACATATCCTGAAACAACTAGGTGTGGGTAAAAAACATTGGGCAGAAACTGGGCATAGGTACTTGAGATATTATTGACAGATGGCTACATTGACTCAGAAAATTTGTTGATGTCTCTAATAAGAACTTGATGTGGGGATCATGTTTAGTCCACAAATGTGGACGGGCCCAACATGGAACCTTAAGACATGTTCACTAGTCTCTGAAGCAGAGTCAGAGTCTGCAGTCTTCTGTCGTGAGTCCAAGTCAAGTCTCACGCCTTTCAAGACCAAGTCTAAGTCAAGTCTCAAGTCTTAGGGGCTGTTCAGTCTGAACGTCTTGCCCAAAAAACATCTAGATGCAGAACAACAAACAGAACAGAACATAGGTGGCCCAAGACAAACAATTTAAGTTATTTTTACCTGGAAATGGCATCTAAAAACATAGCAAAGCAAGACGAGGTGCAATGTTCAAATATGTCCGTCTAAAGCATGCTTACAAAGAAGAACAATTGAAAAACAGGCCAGATGGATGCAAGTTCGGTATGAACAGCCCCTAACAATGTGTCCATACAAGATGCAATGCGATAAAGCGGAATGCGATGAAAGGCATCTCATATAGTGACAAATTAAAAAGCATCTCTTCCAGCGACAAATGACAGAACATTCTGGTAATTGCTTGGTTTCTATTTTTGATGCTGCATTAAACATCAAATATATAAATTCTGACTGGGTTGTGCTGTGTCATGCAAAATTACCAAGTTTTTTAAGGTTAAGTCACAATTCCAAATCAGACACGATGCGGTATTGCGTCACGCGATAAAAGTTTTTATATTAAACCAGTCGCAATTGCGATAAGCAGCATGACATTCTGTCGATCGCCACTTCAAAAGACTGCTTCTTATAACTTTATGTTAAGCATCAAACATTGTCTGACTGTATTGTGCTGCATCTACTTAGCAACACCTTAAATTATTTACTTTAATTGGGGCAAGACCATAAAAAGTTTAAGCATTAAACCGGTTGATTTTTGCCCATACCCTAATTTCGTGTTGCATGTAAACACCTTCACTGGCGTTCTTACTGGTATAACAATGTGCGCAAGTGATTTGCACATGCCTGTTTATGTTTTGATGTCAAAGGCAGAGAATAATCTGATGATTTCAAATCTCATGTAAACACGGGTTCCTTACGTTGTCGATTTTCTTGAATAAACTGATTTTTGATAGTCATCAGCATGTTGCTGTGCATGCTCAGTGGCACAACATTCAGACAAAATATATGTCCTTGTAGAATGAATGACTTTTGTTGTTCACAAGTTTCCAATTTGGAGTCCAAGTCAAGTCTTTTAACATATTAAGTGCAACTTTAGACCGAGTCTCAGACTTGAGTTTCCTGATCTCTGGTCAGGAGTTTTTCTGGCTAGCACTTACACATCAGAACACCATGTTTTTCTTTGTGTGGGAAGGCAGGAAATGCTGACTTGGGTCTTATGCACCTCAAAATATCTGTGCAAGTAATCTGGTAAAGTTAGGATACAACAATTCAAGAGTCAGTGCTAAGAGCAGCACAGGAGGACTGCGGCTAATACACTTTCTCCAACAGATGCAGACTATGACAATCCCTAAACAATGGAGCTTGTCTTCACTCCATGGGTTACTTGACAATTGAAAGATGGCAGGAGCGTTGAAGCGATGGAGGATTCATAACAAACAGCAGGACATATACATGCCTCTGTGTTCTTAGTCTCTCTTTCAGTCTCTCTGTTAGCGCTCTGAGATTCAGCACTTGAAAACACATTAGAGGGAGGCGTGTGTGGGCGCGTGCTGACAGATAGAGCTGCTATAGTAAAAGCACAAGCTGGTACCAAATAAAAGCAACATTCTCTAGTGTATGGCAGTGCACATAAGTGCCTGTGTTCAGTATGCAATACTCAACAACACTTGTGAGTTTTTCTCAGAACCGTCAGTTTCTCTAAAGCCTAATGTTCTGTTGAGATTGACTGAACGTGTAAAAATAATAACAGTTTTTTTTTTTAAATCAAAAGGGATAGTTCACTCTGAAATTAAAATTCTGTCATCAGTGGGCCTCACACTGAATGGTGACAGAGACTAACACACTGCCTAACATCTCCTTCTGTGTTTCATTAAAGAATGTAAGTCTAAGAGTTTGAAGCAACACAAGTATTTTTCATCAAAATATGTTCTTGTGTCTTCACCGCACGTCACAGACAATCATTTCTACTTTTTCGGGGGTTCATCTCTGAAATTGAGTTTGATGCAAATGTGAACAGAGCAATACGTTCACTATAGTCCATTTGAGACTGCACTCAACTGAAAAACATCCCCTAAAAGCCTCAAAATAACCTCAGAATGCAAATGGAAGATGAATCAGTCATTATTTTGTGAGAGAATGGAATCATGTGAATCTCCTTTGACCCTGGCTATGCTGCAAAGTGCAGTTACTTATGGATTATGCATTGAATATGCCATGTGGGTGAACTATTATGCCAAACAGAGAGAGGATGCTCAAGCCTACATACATATTAAAGTTGTATTGAATGAAAATTGTCATAATTTACCTACATAATTACAACAAAATCTTATTTTAGTGTAAAATCCTCTTACAGGGTTATTGGATAACTTTACACTGATATGGTTGGTAAGCGATTTTAACCACACTAAAATCATGTTAAGATGTCCAACGTTTGCATCTTGTGGCAACACTTTTGAACTGGCCTCACTCACTTCCATTGTACGTGCCTTACTGTGGCAGCAATTTGTTTTTAATAAACGAGGGCCAATTTGAGCTCAATCTAAAGCATTTGTGGCATAATGTTGATTGCCACAAAAACATAATTTTGACTCTTCCCTCCTTTTCTTCAAAAAAAGTTTGCAGTGAGGAATGGGGCCAATGGAAGTGAATGGGGCCAATTTTTGGAGAGTTTTACGGCAGAAATGTGATGCTATAATTTTATAAAAGCACTTAAATTAACTCTTCTATTTGAGCTGTAAAGTTGTTTATATCGTCATTTTAGGGTTTGTAGCGCTACGTCGTCATGGCAACAAAATTGGATATACGAAGTTGGTGTAACGAAGTTCAATGGAAAGGAGGATGCAAGAACCGGTTTGACAATATAAATAATTATTTAATAATAAACTTAAACAAAAAGACAACCACAAACACATGCCGGGCAGCTGCCCGTAACACTCTCTCTCTTGAACTGCCGACTCCGGCCGTCTTTATCCCCTTCGAGGGCTTGATTAGCCTGATTAGGGGCCGGGTGTGCAGCATCACACTCCTCCCTCCTTTCCTTCAGGCCGGGGAGCCCCCGGCATGAACAACAACAACAACAAAAAAAAAAAAGAGAGGGAAAGGCCAACACGGAGCGACAGCGGGAGAGAGAGAGGAGAGAGAGAGAAAAAAACGTACTCGCCAGTTCTCTGACGTGCCGTCGTCCGGTCCTCGACCACACCACCCTCTGGCGGACGACAGCCGCTCCTCCCAGGGCGGACCGGAGCGAGTCCTCCGACCCCTGGCGGACGGAACGCCCCGCCGCGTTTCGGTGGCCGGTAGGGAACTCCTCCGCCCCTGGTAGCGGCTCCACTGCTCCAGGCAGCCGGCAGCAACTCCTTTGGCTGCTCCTTTGGGTGGATGGAAGTGGCGAGGACTCCAAAACAGCGCATCCCTCTCCTTCCCAGGTTGCGGCACCAATGTAACGAAGTTCAATGGAAAGGAGGCGGCGAGAACCGGCTTGACAATATAAATAATAATTTAATAATAAACAAACAAAAAGACAACCACAAACACATGCCGGGCAGCTGCCCGTAACTCTCTCTCTCTCTTTTTATATGACCTCAAACCTAATAGATATGGACTAAACATGACAAAACAAAAATAATTATCTACCTATTTTCTTGAGAACAAACTCCCTTACATTTGATTTAGTTGTTTCTCGCAAACTGGAATTGCATATAGTTTTTTGACTCAAGTAAATTTTTCTCTCAAGAACGCCGGTCGATGTGGATTGTTTAAATGAAAGGGATTTCTCTTTCTCTCCACAGAGCGCACTCATCTGTCTGTGTGCTGTGATTCGCATCTCGCTCATTCCTGGTGAAGAACAGCTGCCTGCTGTTCGAGCTAGTTAAGATCCCAGAGCACTGCAACCGAGAGCACACAACATGAGACAGGGGTGAATACTTAACAGTCAGAAACCCATTCCTGCTCTAATGGCAACGTCTGCTTAGGAAAACGGTCCGTAACTGATTTTGGATTTCTTATTCCACATTTAAGATGATGTCCTTCAATCATAGGCTTTGTTGCTGCATTAATTGTTGAAATAATATCAGTTCTTCCCTAGTCACTGTATGAAGTAGCTAGCTTCAGTTGAAAATGAAATCACAACAACCAAGCTAATGACGCAAACCTGCCGTGCAGTAAAACAAATGTTTAAACCAGAGATGATATATCTTTAAACAAGTGTTTATGTGTTTAGTTTCAAATTGAAAATGAATTAAAATGACACAGTATCACAGGATGGTACTGGTGAAGAGTTGTGTTCCACATGTATGTGGTTACCACATGTAACTCTTAACCTTCAGTGGGGTTGACGGCCACAGGTAAACTCTCCCAGTCCAGGGTCCATGATGGGCAAGGGTGAGGAGAGAAAACAGCATCTATCCCATTGTCCTGAGGGACACAAAACATAAAAAACAAGTTACCATTGAGTACTGTCATAAGCCCCCAGGACCTGAACAGGAAACACAGAATTTTAACAGTTAATTTTATGGTTACATCTCTTCTGCAGAAAGCACGTGAGACAAGATTCCTATTAAATCAGGAAATAAAGTTACAGAGCAGTTCAGGCTTGACAATCCCACTTTTGAAACCCTTTCAGACATTTATGCTTCCTTTTAGCCAAGAATATTTGACATTTCCTCAGTCAGAAGTGTCTAAGCAAAGTGGCCTTCAGGAGTGTGCAATATGTGTGCAATTACAATTATTCTTCATTGGGAGTACATGGTAAGAAATGAATGGAAATAAATGAATGGAAAGTGATGTAATTCTCAACACTGATCTGGACCGGGGGGCCTGGATAGCTCAGCGAGTAAAGACGCTGACTACCACCCCTGGAGTCGTGAGTTCGAATCCAGGGCGTGCTGAGTGACTCCAGCCAGGTCTCCTAAGCAACTAAATTGGCCCGGTTGCTAGGGAGGGTAGAGTCACATGGGGTAACCTCCTCGTGGTCGCTATAATGTGGTTCGCTCTCGGTGGGGCACATGGTGAGTTGTGCGTGGATGAAGCAGAGAATAGCATGAAGCCTCCACACACGCTATGTCTCTGCAGTAACGCGCTCAACAAGTCACGTGATAAGATGTGCGCATTGACAGTCTCAGGCACGGAGGCAACTGAGATTCGTCCTCCGCCACCCGGATTGAGGTGAGTCACTACGCCACCACGAGGACTTAGAGCGCATTGGGAATTGGGCATTCCAAACGGGAGAAAAAGGGGAGGGAAAAAAAAAACATTGATTTGGACCTTCGAGAGGCTTCTTATATAACAAAGCATGTAAAAACTTCAAAGTACAAAGAAGTGAACGGGACTTAAGTTTCAAGGTAAGGGATGGAAAAACCAGGGGTGTGGTGTCCTTGTTGTGGAGGAAGTATAGAAGGTAAAGTAAGTCCAGAGGTGTGTCAACATTAGGAGGTGACCCATCTGGACCTCAGGAACACCATGTGCATTAACTGGGCGTATCTGTAGATTTATGATGGGACGCAACAAGCACCAGGTGTTTAAACAATTGGAGGGGAGGAGGTTCTGTTGCCAAACCACTGCATAAAAGTAGAAAATGCATCAGAACCGTCACCTACCACTATTCGCACATGCTGAGCTGGTATTCTCATGCGGGAAGTGCAGGTTCAATTCTGGCCTCCATCAGGTACACAAAGCAGAGCTATAATAGAATGTTCTAGATCTGTACGTTTCAATCCACAAAAATTAGACTAGTACGATTTCTGTCGGACAAAAGCGTTTATATGACATTATAAAAAGATGAATTATTGGATTAGTCTGACTCAGATGGAACTTCTAAAGTGCATGTAAATGTACTGACTGATTTAGGACATGCCAGTGTGATTAGCAGTGGTTCTTGTTGTTAAACAGTAACTCTTTACTGTGTATCTCTGTTTGCTGCCCTGCCATTACTAATTCAGGCTAGCCATAAGGTCTAGCCCTACAAAATGTGATTTGCTTTAAAGCAACAAACCACCAGGCAACAGCTGCAGAGCAGACCTTAAGCTGAAAGCATGCAGCCTGGAAATCCCTTCAGACTGCAATGCATTAAGAGTGTGTGTTGAGCTCCAGCTCATTCACACACCAAGTTGATATCTACTTGTGTGACGAGAAATATCAAATTTATAGTAGCTGAATGCCAGAGGTGGCAAGCACCAAACACATGCACACACACACACAAGAAAGCTGGGAATAAAGTTCTGCAACAGCCCTGAGAACCTGCAAGATGGCAGCTGTGCATGTATCATCTGCTGGAGACTCAGCTGTAGCACTATAGTTCGGAGCAAAATGAAAAGAGAGCATTGTTACTCTGTTGGCATCTCCTACGAGGGCTCTCCTACAGCAGAAGAGTATGAGACCACTGTGATAGGAAACTGTGAGACTCTAATCGGCACTATATTCATTGGAATTCAAACCATGGCTTGTAAGGCTTGTAAGGGTCTTTACTGACAGTGTTGTGGCTCAAAAATCGTTATTTAGAAAGTCTTCATCTGAGGCTTGTCAGCTGTAATAACAACTTTCAGTACCATTGCAAGTCACTTGAGCATAATGTACCCCTAGTCTTAGTAATGGCCAGTCAAGGAGAATTAACATTACACTTGCCGTTTACACCCGGTATTATGAAGTGTAATCGGCACTATAATCACTGGAATTCAAACCATGGCTTGTAAGGCTTGTAAGGGTCTTTACTGACAGTGTTGTGTCTCAAAAATCATTATTTAGAAAGTTTTCATCTGAGGCTTGTCAGCTGTAATAACAACTTTCAGTGCCATTACAAGTCACATGAGCATAACGTACCCCTAGTCTTAGTAATGGCCAATCAAGGAGAATTAACCTTACACTTGCCATTTACACCTGGTGTTATGAAGTGTTTTGGGCATTCAATTTGAAATGGGATGATGTGAAAGACAAGGGTAAACAGAGTCTAAAATATTTTGAGATTTGTCCATTTCAACCACATTCAGAGGTGGTCGAAAGTGGTCGAAAACGCATGTGACCAACATTGGGCTTGTAGTGTAAACGCATCTATTCAAATGTGCTCGAACAGCAGCAAAGCACTGCCTGCTTACCTGTCAATTAACCGCAGCGCTAAAACAAGGGTTTAAGCTTTGCCGGTTACATAGGGTTTTGGAATAGGTGCATTTTTGGGCTGCCGCCTGCAATTTTTCACACTCAAATTTAAAAGCTCACCACTTACACATAATGTGGACTAATTGCCAAATATTGGTCTAATTTTTCAGAAAACCCTCCAAATAAAAAAAAGACTCCAATTATTCATTAATAATATTGTATATGTTTAAAGTCTTATGATGAATAGAATTTTCCTTTTTTTTTTGTCCTAATTTATATGCAAGTAATTCTGGTTCTGTTTACTCTGTCTCCCTCTGAAAAGTCTTATTTTATTCCACTAGATGGCAGCAAGTACTGGAAAAAATTTTTTTCCCTCTATCACCTCCCATCACAAAATGCAGATCTTAATTGTAGGTGGTGGTCCTCCATAGACATTCAGTCTAATTTTCAGTTTATGCACCACCCCCATCGTTTCATTGAATATCTCGGCCTCCGAGTGGACTAGAAGCGCAGTCTGGGTGTTATTACATACACCTTAGCCAAATACATTAAAACTCAGTTTTTCACAATTCCTGACATTTAATCGTAGAAACCATTCCCTGTCAGTCAGTTAGGATTACTACTTTATTTTAAGAATGTGAAATATAAGAATATTAGTAGAGAGAATGATTTATATCAGCTTTTATTCCTTTCGTCACCTTCCCAGTGGGTCAGAAGTTTACATACACTTTGTTAGTATTTGGTAGCATTCCCTTTAAATTGTTTAACTTGGGTCAAACTTTTTGGGTAGCCTTCCACAAGCTTCTCACAATAAGTTGCTGGAATTTTGGCCCATTCCTCCAGACAGAACTGGTGTAACTGAGTCAGGTTTATAGGCCTCCTTGCTCACACACGCTTTTTTAGTTCTGCCCACACATTTTCTATCGGACTGAGGTCAGGGCTTTGTGATGACCACTCAAATACCTTGACTTTGTTGTCCTTAAACCATTTTGCCACAACTTTGGAGGTATGCTTGGGGTCATTGTCCATTTGGAAGACCTATTTGTGACCGAGCTTCAACTTCCTGGTTGATGTCTTGAGATGTTGCTTCAATATATCCACATAATTTTCCTTCCACATGATGCCATCTATTTAATGCCATCTATCTAAGTGCACAGTCCCTCCACCCCCACAACATGATGCTGCCACCCCCATGCTTCACGGTTGGGATGGTGTTCTTCGGCTTGCAAGCCTCACCCTTTTTCCTCCAAATATAACGATGGTCATTATGACCAAAAAGTTCCATTTTTGTTTCATCAGACCAGAGGACATTTCTCCAAAAAGTCAGATCTTTGTCCCCATGTGCACTTGCAAACTGTAGTCTGGCTTTTTATGGCGGTTTTGGAGCAGTGACTTGCTGAGCAGCCTTTCAGGTTATGTTGATATAGGACTTGTTTTCCTGTGTATATAGATACTTGTCTACCTGTTTCCTCCAGCATCTTCACAATGTCCTTTGCTGTTGTTCTGGGATTGATCTGCATTTTTTGCATCAAACTACGTTCATCTCTAGGAGTCAGAATGCGCCTCCTTCCTGAGCGGTATGATGGCTGCGTGGTCCCATAGTGTTTATAATTGCGTACTATTGTTTGTACAGATGAATGTGGTACCTTCAGGCATTTGGAAATTGCTCCCAAGGATGAACCAGACTTGTGGAGGTCCACAATTTTTTTTCTGAGGTCTTGGCTGATTTCTATTGATTTTCCCATGATGTCAAGCAAAGAGGCACCGAGTTTGAAGATAGGCCTTAAAATACATCCACAGGTACACTTCCAGTTTAATACACCTTCTATCAGAAGCTAATTGGCTAATTGTCTAAAGGCTTGACATAATTTTCTGGAATTTTCCAAGCTGCTTAAAGGCACAGTTAACTTTGTGTATGTAAACTTCTGACCCACTGGAATTGTGATATAGTCAATTAAAAGTGAAAAAAATCTGTGTGTAAACAATTGCTGGAAAAATTACTTGTGTCATGTACAAAGCTGATGTCCTAAACAACTTGTAAAAACTATAGTTTGCTAATATTAAATCTGTGGAGTGGTTGAAAAATTAGTTTTAATGACTTCTACCTAAGTGTATGTACATTTCTGACTTCAACTGTGTAACATTTTATCATCCATAGTCGATAACATATATTACCAATGATTTGTTTAGCATGCTTTTTCTGCTGGACCACATATTTTGTTCTGGACATTTAAGATATAACATTGGATTATTCACACAAGCAAGCTCACAGACAAGTAAAAATCTTCTCATTTTGTAGAAAACTGCCAAAGGTAAGAGCAGATATAAAGTTTTTAGCTATTAGGGGCTCATAGCAGCAGTGATGGGCACATAGAGACGTTTGTATTTGATGTCTTACATAAATTATATTTCACTTTGTGATTCTTTTGGAAATCTTTCAAACTATGATATTATGGCAACAAAATAAACTGTACAGTCGTATTCCAAGTTCAAAATATTCCAACTTTTAAAGGGGTCATGATACGAGGAATAAAATGTTCCTGCAAAAAGAGCATTTGATATAACCAAGCTGCCAAATGACTCGTTCTTTACTTCCTCCACATTGTGGTAGACATTTGTATATGACCGCTTCCTCAGCAACACATCAATGCCCACTTTACCTTATCACTTCCCTAGCCCACCCAGCAGCAGTAAACAGTAAGATGGCAAGGAGAGAGCAGGTCAGTCAAGAGCAGAGAGCCAATCATAACAGTGTTCCTTTACTGTCAAGTCATTTGGCTGGATGATCAACAAACTTTGAAGCCATTTTTCCTAAGTGATGGTGTGGTTACTGTGTTTTTCCTTTGCAGAACAGCTCTGTTTGTTGTTGTCTTGTGGAAAACACCAGACACATACAGCAAGAATGTTGGAAGTTCTGCAACAGGCCTGAGAACTCTGCACAAGAATAGCTGAGCATTTATCACCTGCTGGAGAATCAACTGCAGCATTGTGGTCCTGGGCAGAGGAGAAGAGGGACCAATTTCTGTTACTCTGTTTGTCTCTCCTGTGGGGGCCGTACACCAGATGAGTGTGAGACCACAGAAGGCTCTTTACTCATTATTAGCACATTTCTGCACTGGGGTAACCGTGTTGCTGGAGTTGGTGGTGTGTTTAGATGCTGGGTAAATCAGCAGGGCTGTTATGGAAGAGGTGAAAGACTGAATAAGCAGCAGAAGAGTGCAGAGGAGGGTATGAGCTGAATCTGCAGGTTCCTCCAGGGAAGGAGAGCACAGTAATTATGTCTCAAGCTGAGCTTTCCATGAAACACAACCTTATAGGTGCATTATCTGGAATGGTGAGAAAATGAAAACAGACTAGCAGAAGTCTGAAACATGGGGGGCTGGGAGTAAACCAAGCAATTCACCATACAATGACAATAATATTAGAAGTCCTACAATATAAAGTTGGCTAGAAAAGTACAAACTAGTATAAGAATGCAGTGTAAGATTAACAGCCCTTACAAAAAAGGATGTGGTACCATGGTACAGAGATGGTATTGCATGGTATTGTTTCTTTGTAACTTTAACATATCATGGTGTTAAATGTCCACGTATAGTCTAGTGTTTACCACAGACCGTATTTTACTCATAAGTTGAAAACCCTCATTATAAAAACACATAGGAAAACAATTAAATTTTTTAGTATGTGTTCAACAAATCAATTTAAATTAGTGTCCGCCCGATATATATCAGTATCTGCGTACATTTTACCGATATGCTCAGATATGAAAACTTTTATTCAGAACATATAATGCAGAAAACAATGCTTTATAATTGGTGTCATTACGTAGTTTGTCCAGCAGAGCATGCTCCGACTCCACTGTTTACAGAGCTGACTCTGAACTGACGGTGGCTCTGCAGACAGGGCGTAGTTAGGTGGTGCTAAGTTGAGCGGTGTCTTCGCGGTATGTTGCTAACTAGTTTGTGAAATACATACTGGAAAGTTAATAAACAATGACCCCATCATTTTCCCTTTTCAATATAACTAATATAACGTTAACCCTGTCCCTGACAACCATGTCACTCATGTCTGTTTGCTGTTAGCCAGCTATAGTTTGTCAGTGCAGTCAGTAATGTAGCAGATTGAAAGTTAAACATCAAAGCATCTTTTTGCAGCTCAGTGCGGTGGTGGATTGTGTCTGTTGAGTGTTGATTTCACGCTATGCTGTTACCTAGTTGATGTGATGCAATGCTGGAAAGTAAATAAACAATGTCCATCTTTTGCTCTCCATGACAACGAGCTCATAGCTAACTAACTAACCATGTAGCTACTTTCATCCCTTGTCAACTGAGTGGAAGCTAATGTGTAAACAAATTCACCAAACTGTTTTGTTAAGGATTCACAGTTTGGTACCCCCTTCAACCGAACAATTCCAGTCGTTGCATTTATAAAATGTAATATTTGAAAGTATTGTTTTCCACCGTTGAAAGTTTCCCCTTAACTTCTATAGCAGAAAACCGTGTAACACCGCTGCGACTGTTTATCTCTTATCTCGGCAGGTGTAAATGCTTATTGTTTTACAACCTGCCAATAATTGACTGGCAGTATTAAAATAGTCAGCATTTGACTGATACTAAACAGTACTGATGTTTATTTAGCTATTTATTTTATTTGAATTTATTCTTTATTTTAATGGTCAGCAACTGACTGATACTGAACATACAGTACTGATATTTTTTAAGCTATTTATTGTATTTTTATTTATTCTTTATTTTCTCAGTGTTCATTTCTAGAATTTGTTGACAATGTATAATAATAATGTCAAATATTCTTTGATAAAAATGTCTGTTTAAGAAAGCAGCCTCCTGAGTACCTTTGCATAGTCATATCGGTGCAAAATCTGTGAACAATCCACATAGAAAAAGTCATTCCAGCTCAAAAATTAACTATATCGGCCACCATATCGGTAATCTGTGAATTTTCCCTCTCTAAAATCGGTATGGTCTCAAAAATCCCATATCGGTCGGGCTCTAATTTAAATACTTGTAAATAGTACAAGTTATGCTTGTAAACAATAAACATGTTACAAAATATAATATATGCATTTAATATCATATTTGTTGATGGAATACATGGATTTGTTCATTTTTTAAAAGCTAAAATATGACCAATATGATGAAAAACTAATAAAATATAATTATTTAAATTAATATTCCCCAGTATAATTAACAGTATTGTCTGGGAGAGAATTTCTTTCACATGTAAGCAAAGTGGACATTATAACTAAAATATATCCATATGAATCAATAGCAAATCGAAATCAGAATTGAATCGGGAGCTTATAAAATCAGAATCGAATCAGGAAATCTGTATCAATACCCAGACCTAGTAGAAAATTAATCTTTTTGTCCATGTTGGTTTCACAACTTTTTGAAAAACCGTTATATTATTTTCTACAAAAAAAAAAAAAAAAAATGATCTAATGACTTCCAAAATGTCATGTAAAATTTCAGCTTTTAATGAGACTTTGATTTTTGATTTTATTTTACTGCCTCTGGACAGTTACACCTTATGACACTTTTTACTTTAAGTCCCAGAAAAAAATATCAAAATTACTTTAAACTCGGCAACTGAAAACATGTTTATCATAATAGTAATTGTTTTGTGTGAATTGCATTTGTAATGTATTTTTTAATCATTTAATAGATGTGGACAAAAATATGAGCATCATGTAACTGACCCTTATTTTTTTATTTTATTTTATTTTTTCTCCCCAATTTGGAATGCCCAATTCCCAATGCACTCTTAAGTCCTCGCCTCAATCCGGGTGCCGGAGAACATACCTCAGGTGCCTCCGTGTATGAGACTGTCAATCCGTGCATTTTTTCACGTGGCTTGTTGAGCACATTACCATGGAGACATAGTGCATGTGGAGGTTTCACGCTATTCTCTGCGGCATGAACACACAACTCACCACGCGCCCCACCGAGTGCGAGAACCACATTATAGTGACCACGAGGAGGTTACCCCATGTGACTCTACCCTCCCTAGCAACCAGGTCAATTTGGTTGCTTAGGAGACCTGGCTGGAGTCAGTCAGTGTCTTTACTCACTGAGCTACCCAGGCCCCTACTGTAATTGACCCTTATTATTGTTTTACAAAAAATACAACTTATTACAGGTAAGTCTACACACTTGACTGCCTTTCTCTAGAGCAAAAGGTTCTTTTTAGGTTTTAGATATAGAGCAGGGGTAGACTGGGAAGAGAAATCGGCCCTGGATTTTACATAGAAACCAGCCCAAAAGTTGTTTTGGGGGGGGGGGGGGGATTTATATATACACTGGCGGCCAAAAGTTTGGAATAATGTACAGATTTTGCTCTTATGGAAAGAAATTGGTACTTTTATTCACCAAAGTGGCATTCAACTGATCACATTGTAAAGTCAGGACATTAATAACGTGAAAAATTACTATAACAATTTGAAAAAAAAATTAAACTACTTCAAAGAGTTCTCATAAAAAAATCAATGACAGCTTTGCAGATCCTTGGCATTCTAGCTGTCAGTTTGTCCAGATACTCAGGTGACATTTCACCCCACACTTCCTGTAGCACTTGCCATAGATGTGTCTGTCTTATCGGGCACTTCTCACGCACCTTACAGTCTAACTGATCCCACAAAAGCTCAATGGGATTAAGTTCCATAACACTCTTTTCCAATTATCTGTTGTCCAATATCTGTTTCATTGCTCACTCTAACCTTTTCTTTTTGTTTTTCTGTTTCAAAAGTGGCTTTTTCTTTGCAATTCTTTGCAAATGTCTGCATCCCTGAGTCTTCTCTTTACTGTTGAACATGAAACTGGTGTTGAGCGTGTAGAATTCAATGAAGCTGTCAGCTGAGGATATGTGAGGTGTCTATTTCTCAAACTAGAGACTCTGATGTACTTATCCTCTTGTTTAGTTGTACATCTGGTCTTCCACATCTCTTTCTGTCCTTGTTAGAGCCAGTTGTCCTTTGTCTTTGAAGACTGTAGTGAACACCTTTGTATGAAATCTGGCAATTTCAAACATTGTATAGCCTTCATTCCTCAATACAATGATTAACTGATGAGTTTCTAGAGAAAGCTGTTTCTTTTTTGCCATTTTTGACCTAACATTGATCATAAGACATGCCAGTCTATTGCATACTGTGGCAACTCAATAAACAAACACAAAGACAATGTTAAGCTTCATTTAACGAACAAAACAGCTTTCAACTGTGTTTGATATAATGGCAAGTGATTTTCTAGTACCAAATTAGCAATTTAGCACGATTACGCAAGGATAAGGTGTTGGAGTGATGGCTGCTGGAAATGGGGCCTGTCTAGATTTGATCAAAAATGACTTTTTTCAAATAGTGATGGTGCTGTTTTTTACATCAGTAATGTCCTGACTATACTTTGTGATCAGTTGAATGCCACTTTGGTGAATTAAAGTATCATTTCCTTCCAAAACAGCAAAATCTGTACATTATTCCAAACTTTTGGCTGCCAGTATATATATATATATAATTTTTATCTTTTTTTTTTTTACCAATTTTCAAATATATACTATATATACAGTTATGCTCAAAAGTTTGCATACCCTGGCAGAAATTGTGAAATTTTGGCATTGATTTTGAAAATATTACTGATCATGCAAAAAACTTTTAAGGATAGTGATCTTATGAAGCCATTTATTATCACATAGTTGTTTGGCTCCTTTTTAAATCATAATGATAACAGAAATCACATAAATGGCCCTGATCGAAAGTTTACATACCCTTGAATGTTTGGCCTTGTTACAGACACAAAAGGTGACACACACAGGTTTAAATGGCAATTAAAGGTTAATTTCCCACACCTGTGGCTTTTAAAATTGCAATTAGTGTCTGTGTATAAATAGTCAATGAGTTTGTTAGCTCTCATGTGGATGCACTGAGCAGGCTAGATACTGAGCCATGGGGAGCAGAAAAGAACTGTCAAAAGACCTGCGTAACAAGGTAATGGAACTTTATAAATATGGAAAAGGATATAAAAAGATATCCAAAGCCTTGAAAATGCCAGTCAGTACTGTTCAATCACTTATTAAGAAGTGGAAAATTCGGGGATCTCTTGACACCAAGACAAGGTCAGGTAGACCAAGAAAGATTTCAGCCACAACTGCCAGAAGAATTGTTCGGGATACAAAAAAGATGGTGTGGTTGTTTCAAGGAGCACAATACTTGTTGACCCCTCTCCAAACATAGCGCTTATGGTTGTGAACATAAAGCTCTATTTTGGTCTCGTCACTCCAAATTACAGTGTGCCAGAAGCTGTGAGGCGTGTCAAGGTGTTGTCAGGCATATTGTAATCGGGCTTTTTTGTGGCATTGGCTTCTTTCTGGCAACTCGACCATGCAGCTCATTTTTGTTCAAGTATCGTCGTATTGAAACAACCACACCATCTTTTTCCAGAGCAGCCTGTATTTCTCCTGAGGTTACCTGTGGGTTTTCCTATATATATATATATATATATATATATATATATATATATATATATATATATATATAACCAAAAAAGACTTTAGTCATTCATTTTCAAGGCCAAATAATATTTGCTGGGTTGAGAAGTAAATTTTTCAAGACAATTCTTAATACCTTTAACATACAGTATGTCAATATTTACCTTGTCTGACTGACTTTGTCAAACTTGTGAATAATTATAAAACCATGAAGCCACAGAGGTGCACGTAATTTTGAAAACTTTGTGAAAAATAAAAGACCTTCCGTTTAATAAGTGAAAACGTTCTTGCCATTTTGTGAAGTAGGCAGAGTTGCTTTATTTTTCAGTCAAGACTATTTTGCTGGAACACTGTAAGAACCAAAACTACTGATGGCAAGTTAAGCGTAAAAAACTGATACTCTTGAGTTGACAAACTGACTGTCCATCTGTTCGGTGAAACTGTTCTATGATTACATTTACGCTTGAAAAAACTTTGTCATTTTAACCACATCCACTTCGAGTCACTTTGACCCAGAAACACATTCTGAGTTTTATTCATTAATGTAAAAGGAAAAGCCAACATTTAAATGATAATATATTGGCAACAGTTTGAAGTAGACATAATATTATTATATTTATATCATTAGAAAGAGCATAAAACTCAAAATGTGTTTATGAGTCACAGTGACTCAAAATGATGGAGCAGGTCACAAATGCTTAAAAAATAAATACATTTACATACATCACACCTCATTCTTTACCTCTATAATTCAGGAACTGAAAAGGTACTAAAAGAACATCCAGTGCTTCTCAGAGTCAGACAGTTCCGTAATGCCAGTCTTTAAAGTATCAAGTGGCAGGGAGTCCCATCAGTTAAGAGCGAGTCAGTGCGGCTGCTGTTCTGCCTCGCTGGAGTGCTTAAAACCTTTATCATCACGGTTCAGGCCCGCAGCAGCACACAGGGCTGCCGTAAAGGGACGAGAGCACGCCACTGAACGCATTGAAAGCAGATCGCCGTTTAGGGATTATGCGAGTTTGCCGCTGACAGGTTCAGTGGAGTGGCAAAGAGAAGCGCTTCTGTGCGCTCCATGTGTAATCTTTCCCTGTGAGAGGGAAGAGGAACGGAGAGAGCAAAAGAGCGAGAGAAAGAGCGAGTGAGAGAAATACAATTACTTGCAGTTTGGTCAGAGTTGGCCTCGGGCCCCCGATGAAGGGTTGCTGCTTCAGTTTGGGGGCTTTGTGCTGGGCTTCACTGGGTTGAGGGGCCTCTGGGTGAGGAGGGCAAGGGTCAGCTGCGTTGAGACTGTGGAGGGCCATCCCACAATCCTTTGCGGCCCTCAGTACACTAGGGAGCTCCTGCACTCGCTGGTACCAGCTCAACAGCAAGGGCAGATGGGAGAGGGAGGAGGCAGCGTGCTTTTGGAGGGATATCTGCAATTGTTTAAACAGAGACATTATAAAAATGACAATCAACAATATTCATAGTTTTATGGAAGGTATTGGTTTTCTTAAAGGGGTCATGGCATGAAGAATCAAATTTGCCTTTATCTTTTTACAAGATGTCATTGCACTATAAAAACATACTGTAAGTTTCAGGACTCAAAACTTCCTACTCACTGCAAAAAGAGCATTTGTTGAAACCAAGTTGCCAAAACGACTCGTTTTGTACTTCCTCCACATTGTGATGTCACACTGTGGTAGACGTTCATCTGACGGCCTCCACACAACACACCAAAGCCTATTTTACCTTTTCATTTACAGTAGCCAAACCACATTCATGAAAAAGTTTTAAAGCAAGGTTTCCCAAACAGGGGTTCAAGAATACAAGAAGAGGTTCATGATGGAACTGCAGCGGGTGAGACTTTTATATAAATGCCAATGTAAAGTTAAATTAAATGTGTAAAAAAAAAAAAAAAAAAAAAAAAAAAAAGCATAATGTGTTATAATAAAATGTGCAAAATGAAAACTATCAAAATATAACATTACTATGATCTTATATAGAAATCTCTGTCATTAAAAGCATAATTAATTTATGCATTTAATATACATTTATAAAGCATTTATAAAGCAAACCTTGAACTCTCAAGGGATATTTCAAATTAAATCAAATAATTAAATATAACTGATAATAAATATATAATATAAATTATTTTAAAAATAAATATGACATTTATAATATAAAATTTTATTAAAATAAATTATAAATTACTTTTGAAACATTTTTAAATAAAATCTATACAATTAAAAATATTAATTAAATATAACTTTATATACCCAAAATAGAACTTTATATAGAAATATTTGTCATTAAATGTATTATTCATTTTATATATATATATATATATATATATATATATATATATATATATATATATATATATATATATATATAACAAAAAATATATATAGTATATATAGTATCACTTAAAATCTCTTTGGGTGTTTATAGTAGTTTTATTAAATGTTAAAAACTGTATAACTGTTAAAATAAAGCCATAATTTGAACTCTTAATAGGTGATTAAAAATTTTTTTTTAAATCTTTTTTAATTAACATGTTTTTAAAATAAAATCTATACAATTAAAACAACCAAAATATTAATTAAATATAACTGTCTCTGATAGAAAAATCTGTTATGTTACATTTATTTAACAATTATATTTATTGAAAGGTTGTAAAATGTCCCAAATTTAAACAGTCAATAACTTAAAATTATAACTATACAGTATATAACAACATATAACCAAAGTGTAACTTTCTGTGATCTTAAAAAAAAAAAAAAAGCTATTTAATGTATCACTCATTATATAACTTGGAGTGGTGGTGGCGTAGTGGACTACAGCACTGAACTGATAAGCAAAAGATTGTTGGTTCAATCAACACCATTGTGTCCTTAAGCAAGGTACTTAACTCCAGGTTGCTCCAGGGGGACTGTCCCTGTAATAAGGGCACTGTAAGTCGCTTTGGATAAAAGCGTCTGCCAAATGCATAAATGTAAATGTAAATAACTACTAGAGTAAATAATGTAGACAATAGGGGTTAAACTGCCAAAAAGGTTGAAAAACCCTGTTTCAGTGGAAAAACAGGACACATTTCAAAACAAATGTACAATTGTTACGGCAAACAGGCTTGCATTCTGTCTCACATTCTGTTGCGCTAACTAGGAGTTTTACTAAAAGTGAATGCATATTAAAAAATGTGCAATGACAGCGAGCCGCAGTGCCTTAAGTAACCCATCAAAGTGTTGTGTCCACTGAAGCAAGAGCAGGAGTTCCAGCTCTCTGACGCTCCTATCATCGCTCTGCAGAGGAAAGAGAGAGGGAAAGAAGGAAGAAGAGAACAGAAGGAGGGAGACATGCTAGACGGAGTGTGAAATGAGAAGGCACCATGCGCCGCTGACCACACAGAACCGAAAGCGAGAAAATGGTAGGGGAGAGACGGGAGAATGAACAAAGATGAGGGGAGAGAGACAAAGACAGAGAACAGAGCAAGAAAGGAAGAGAAATGGATGGATAGACACACACAGACACATACACACAAACCTGACCCCGAAGACACATCACAGGTTAACTGAAGGCCAAGGGACATAATCTGTGCTCAAGTTCAAGGAGTGAATGTGTTCAGGGGCATCATGAAGAAATGTATTCACTGTCACTGTCAATTTAGATACAATAAATAATGCTTTTTAATAAAAGAAATTCTTACAATATAAATTTAGAATAATTGTCATTTTTAATAGGTGGATTAATACTTAATATATAAAAATAAATTAATTTATACTAATTTATAAAATAAAATAAATGTTATGGGTGGTTTCTTATTGGCCCAAGTCTATTCTGGTCTCTAGATATGGACTGGGCCGCAAACTTCAATGCAAGTCTATGCGATGTGAGTCTTAAATATTTTGAGCTATCATTAATGTCCATAGTACATACGGTACAGGATGAGTTATGCACTGAAGTCTAATTCAAAAGGTTAGGTGTTTGTTTCAATCATTTATTCCAAAGTATGACAACATAATATCACTAAGCAAGTGTCACTAACAATTAAAGTGCTGTTTGCCTATAATGAGCACAATTTTATAATTTAATTTGAACATTTCCATTCAAAACCAAAAGAGTCTGATTATAACCTTTAAATCTTTTGCCACTGATTTTTCCAAGAGTAATGGTGTAGCAAATACTAGTGTCAGTCTTTCATTCTCTTGGAGTGAAAGAGTTCAGGGACATCACAGCGCAATGAATCTAATTCACAGTCTCACGCAACACTTCCCACTTGATGCATTTCAATTGAAATACAATCTACCATCAAAATTAACTGTAAGAATGAGAGAACCACACTGAATAAGTATGTCAAACAGTCAAGAACACATCTGTGTCTAATATGATGTGAAAGCACTTGTGAATATCAAAGATATATTCTGCTGCAAAACTAGATGGAAGAATGTCTCACTTTGTGATGAATAGTAATTAATGGGGCAAATTAGGGTAATCTGGTAGGGTAATGTGGGACTCAAATGGGTTGCAGGTCTGTTCAGAACAGGGGAAAAATTATGCTAAATGCAAATTATAAACTACAACTAACTATTTAAGCTTATATAGTTAGTATAGCTTCCTGGCACCACAGCGTGACTTTCTCTTTCTTGCTCTTTTGTTGCCAGCCCATCTGGCACCAACAATCATGCCATGGTCCAAATCACTGAGATCAAATTTTTCCCCATTCTGATGGATGATGTGAACATTAACTGAAGCTCCTGACCCGTATCTGAATGATTTTATGCACTGCACTGCTGCCACATGATTGGCTGATTAGATAATCGCATGGATGATTGTTGGTGCCAAATGGGCTGGTTTCAGCATTTCTGTAACTGCTGATCTGCTGGGATTTTCATGCACAACAGTCTCTAGAATTTACTCAGAATGGTGCCAAAAACAAAAAACATCCAGTGAGCGGCAGTTCTGTGGACGGAAATGCCTTGTTGATGAGGGAGATCAACAGAGAATGGCCAGACTGGTTGGAGCTGACAAAGTCTACGGTAACTCAGATAACTACTCTGTACAATTGTGGAGAGAAGAATATAATCTCAAAATGCTATTCTGAGATGTGGGTTGGCGATGTTTTGGCGGCACGAGGGAGACCAACACAATATTAGGCAGGGGGTTTTAATGTTGTGGCTGATTGGTGTATGTGGACAGTGGGAGTAAGTTGTGCAATTTTAAATAATACCAAGTTAAAGATTTTTTTTTTTAATACATTTTTTAAATTTGTTTCCAGGAGTGTTGATTACTCAAGTTTTTGAGACGTTACATACATTACATCAGAAATTAGTATAATTAATTATGATACAAAGTAATGGATCATCCAGCATCATCCAATCATTGCCAACCAAGTTAAAATAAAATTATACATTATACATTTTGAATCTATGTACTGATTATCATTGTCCCATGTCTGCCAAACATGCTGAGTGGTCCAAACATCATCTGCAGCCTGAAACTGAACTTTTGGTCGGATTTTAGGAGTGAATGCACTTAGCTGCATAGAGAGCTATAGGATGCTCCCTTGCTCCCTATTTAGTGAATGACTTAACCTCCAGTGTGCTGTCTGTCTGCACTGGTCTCAGAACAGTTGGAAATGCACCGTATTTTCATCCTAACTCCATATAAAGCCTCTGAAAGCAACATTTTTCTTTTCAATGTGAATATGCAGAGTAAATATAGGATTCTAATGAAAATCCTGTGCTAATGTGCACATTAGTGTACACTGTGTTTATAAGCATGGCAAATTTGCAATAAATCGCTCAAATTTTTAAAAAATGGCATATCGAATGAAACTAGAGACTTTAATATTTTGACTCAAACAGGTTTCAATGTAAAAACTTAATTAGGTTTCTTACCAGATGCAGTTTTGTTGCCATTTCTCCCAAAGACAAACTCTGCTGTGATCAGCGCCATGTTGTTTTGTCTCATGACTCCATATATTGAAAATGTAACCCTTTCATGACAGCCCAGAGTCTTCTGAACTGAGATCAGTCGATTTAAATGAATTTAAATTATGCGTTGCATCTAGCAAAGCCATAATACAACATCCACACATGTGTATGCGGGGTCGCACGAGGATAGCAAAAATAAATCTGCTTATAAACTTTTAAGAGAGGAGAAAATGCTTCAACCGTGTTTTGTTGCTGACTTCAAAGGCTGTGCTTCTAATCAAACTCATGAATGGTATTTTGGCACAAATTACCAGTAAGCTATCACTTGGTATAAGGCAAGTAAGGCAGACTGCATAATATGCCCTTATACCCAAAAACCAGGAAAAAAATTATGAAAGGTAAAAGAACAAACAATCCAGACTACATTAAATCTGGGTTCATTTGTACCAACGAAAAACAAGGTTTGTGCCAAACACAATGTGCTTTGTGCTGTAAATGATGGGCTGCCAAGAGCATCAGTCCATTAATTTTCTAAATCCATTTAAAAAACAATAATATAAATCAATTATTAAATGCCAATGTTTTAATTTAAAGGACATTTTTGCTTACTTTTTTACTTGATGTCTAATTTAAAATCTGGGTTCAGAAGCAAACCCAGTTAAGAATCACTGTTGTACATTACTTTCTCTATCACAAGCAACATTTTTGTTGAACGAAGTGTTAGGATGAAAAAAATGTTTTGTGATGATAAAAAGTGCAATAAAAAAAAACACCCAGATTACCCTAATTGACCCTACAGAATGAGTGGAAACAGATTGGGATTTGTTTGAGTGATGTTTCTTACCAGGTACTGATGGATGCAAGGCAGCAAGACTACATCAGTGAGAGTGAAGTACAGTCCCTCTGCAAACACATGTTCCAACTCTGGCAGATCTGTGGTCTTGACTTTCCTTATGTCAGAGCACTCTCTGGTGGACACAGCTGGAACTGCATTCACAGAGAGTTTTGCCAGAGCAGCACTGAGCTCAACTCCATGATCCGATTCATTCAGGTGGCCCTGTGTTAAGGGGCCCTCCTCACTGCTGGGGCCATTTAGTTGTGCTTCACTCTGAGAGGAAGTCTTCTTCTGCTGTTGTAGCTTCTGTCGGCGTATCTTGTCATCATTGTGGACTTTGACAGGTTCTCCCAACCTCTTCTCCAGGTTCAGGATTGCAGATGGCACCTGTTCTTCTGGGTTTTGTAAGTGTTTCTCCACCGCACAGGGAATGTCCAGCTCACACAGTCTGGTCCACTGACTCACCTGAGGAGCAGAAGACTACAAGATCAGTCAACAACAAATAAATGTGACTTATCGTTTCACATCTCCACTATTAATATTTTGTTTAGTACTATTTATAATAATAAATACAAATTAATATAAAGGTAGTTTTACTATAGTAATATTTAGCGGAAATAGTTTTGATGCAATGAACAACGTTTTACTACAGTAAAATGGTGTTAAAGAATAGTTCACCCAAAAATGAAAATTCTCTCATCATTTACTCACCCTTATGCCATCCCAGATGTGTATGACTTTCTTTCTTCTGCAGAACACAAACAAAAGATTTTTGGAAGAATATTTCAGCTCTGTAGGTCCATACAATGCAGGTGAATGGTGGCCAGAACTTTGAAGCTCAAAAAAGTACATAAAGGCAGCATAAAAGTAATCCACACAACTCCAGTGGTTAAATCCATGTCTTCAGAAGTGATATGATAGGTTTGGGTGAGAAACAGATCAATATTTAAGTCCTTTTTTACTATCAATCTCTACTTTCACATTCTTTTTTTTTTTGACGATTCACATTTTTCATGCATACCGCCACCTACCTGGCAGGGAGGAGAATTTATCGTTTAAAAAAAAGGACTTATATATTGACTTGTTTCTTACCCACACCTATCATATCACTTCAGAAGGCATGGATTTAACCACTGGATTTGTGTGAATTACTTTTATGCTGCCTTAATGTGCTTTTTTGAGGTTCAAAGTTTTGGACCCTGTTGACTTGCATTGTATGGACCTACAGAGCTTAAATATTCTTCTAATCTTTTGTTTGTGTTCTGCAGAAGAAAGTTATACACATCTGGGATGGCATGAGGGTGAGAAAATGATGAGAGAATTTTCACTTTGGGGTGAACTATTCCTTTAAGGCTACAATGTGAAATCATTCATTCAAATTCAACCATCAACATTTTTGTTTGTGATTGTGCCCATCACAAATCAAACCTATTAATATGGCATGAGACACCTGCACAGCACAGACATTTTAAACTTCATCTCACCTCAGCACAAGCCTTAAGACAGGTGTTCTTGAAGCCCAGGAGTGACGCCACATCTCTGCGGCCTGGTATTAGCTTACACGTCCTCTGAATGATGTGTCTCAATACGACAGCTAGGCCGGCTCTGCAAAAGCAAACGTCAGGCTCTAATGCAGCTGGAAGACGGCACATCCTAACCAGCTCTGGCAGCTTGTCCCTCATCACCTCAGAAACACTGAGACCCTCGGGCACCAGACCTGACAGGGACTGCAGGATGCCAGGCTGATCAGTGACCAGGAAGACACGGAAAGATGTGCACTCTGTATAGGACAGGAGGAAGAGGACGATGGAGGAGTGCAGGGGGAGAGACACAGTGTCATTCTGAGTGGACACTTCCAGATAAAGACTCTCCATGCCAGACTGTGGGTCTGTTTGCTTCATTTGGATTCTCTGGTGTTGGTGAATGCTTAAATAGAAATACAGGATCTTAATTTAAATGTTTATTATTTCAATCTGAATCTATGACACCTTGGTGTAACAACAGTAGGTTAGGGTTAGTAGGCTACTTGTAAGGGACACAAACAACAAAAACACATTTATGTTGTTATGAACTGTGGATACATTAATAAGTATTCTGATGCTAGCCTAAACAAGCAATGCGTTCAGCTTAAAAGTATTTTATAACGCAAAAATGTTTTGGTGGAATAAATAACTTTACATGCATATTAGTGGTCAAATACGAACAAATATATTAATCAATTAAAATATGTATCTATTCAGAATGTACATACATTTTATTCACTAACTGACGTTGAGTACTGGGCTGTAACTTCATGGAAAAATAACAAAAGAATGTAAATTTTACCTACATTTTAGTTGAGATGGAGGGGGAAATCATGTGCTGCTGTTTGTGTCACATTAAAAACATTCCAACTGTAAACCGATAACCCCGTTTGAGTTCCACCAGCTCTTCCTCCGGTTCGTGACTAGAAAGGAACCGTCTGACTGCAAAAGTCTCACGTTAGTCACATTTTATATTATTGGGGTTATAGTTTAGGGTTCGATTTAGGGCTAGGGTTAAGGTTATGGTGAGGTTTATGGTGTTAATATTTGTAGGGTTTCTGTGGGACTCCAAATAAACACAATAAACAAAAAGTGCATGAATGTCGCGTGCGACTCTCGCGAGACTCTTTGCAGGTAGGGGGTTCCTTTCTAGACACGACCCTCCGGGAAATTGAGCGCGATGGTCTACTCTTAATGACGCTGAGACAGTTAAAATTTTACATAAATACTCAGAAATACAACAATAAAGTTTATTAAGAGTATAGGTAAATTTGCTTCATATAACTGAAAGCAGATTCCATATCACTGATTTGGAAACACGGTTAAAAAAAAAAAAGTCTCAAATCTAAAAACACAGACCTAGATGAAATAATGAAAATCTTATGTATTTTACACTATGGTGTAATTAAAATATCTCATATAGCATGAGTGCACCGTGGCTTTAAAAAGTGAAAATAGATGCATGTAATTGATTACCAAAACGTCAAAACATGTTAGAATTTAGTTTAAATTTGCACAACATAACAAATAAAAAAATAAAGACACCTACTGTAGCTAGTTTACAAGAAAAACCAAAATAAAAATTAACATGTAAACAATAGATGTGTTTGACTATCAATGCAATAATGTTTTTGTGGGCATTGTGTATTAGTGTAAATAATGCTGCACCTGCATGTGATGATCCCATCATCACTAATAAATTATTTAATTATAATGAGGCATTTATCATGATCAAATCATCAGAAAGTTATTAGTTAATGTAAAACATTCTCTGTTCCACGGATAACAAAAGGAGATGTTACTATTTTGAATAACAATGAAAGGGGACTGAAGCTTTTAAGCGTATATGGTTTCAGAAGACTCTGAATAGCGGAATAAGTTATATGGACCACCGTGATATTTTATTTATTTATTTGGAACTTGACAGCCGCAGTCCCCTTTTTATGTTCATTTAACCCTGAAAATTGGCCCAGCTCTGATTTGCTCATTTTTTTGAGCCAAGTTAATCAAATCACCACACTCATTCATTTAAAGGATTGTTCATTCAAAAATGAATTTTTATTTTTTATCATTTACTCATTACTCACAGATGTGAGCACAGATGGCACCACATGTGACATTCAGATGTGAAAGTAACGTAAAAGTGGAGATTTATAGTAAAAAATGACTTAAATATTGATCTCATTAACACCTTTCATATCGCTTTTGAAGATATGGATTTAATCACTGGAGTCGTATTACTTTTCTGCTGTATTTTTATGCTTTTTGGACTTTCAGATTTCTGGCCATCATTCACTTGCATTGGAAGGGTCTACATACAGTAGCTGATGTGTTCTTCTAAAAATCTTCATTTGTGGTCAGCAGAAGAAAGAAAGTCATACACTTCTGGGATGGCATGAGGGTAAATGATGAGAGAATTTTTATTTTTGGGTGAACTATCCCTTTAAGCCTTTGAACTTCATCACAAGGAAAGTGACTTAAAGTTTTTGTTCTTGTAGTGACCAGTGGCGTAGCCAAGTGTGGGCCAGGGTGGGCCTGGGCCCACCCAAATTAGACCTAGGCCCACCCAGAATATTAGAGATTATTCTTTGTCTTCAAATATATATTTATAAAATTGTTTCAAAAATGCATAAATTCTAATTTCTGAAAGTGTGGAAGAACTGTTTTAATGTGCCGCTTCCCTGTTGTTAAGAAAAATTGGTTAAAAAAAATTGTTGGGCGAAAACTTGGCCCCTCCATTTTTGTTGAGGCCCACCCAAAAGTAATTTCCTGGCTACGCCCTTGGTAGTGACTACTAAAAATGGCCAGGATATTTTTCAGAAATCCACCTTTTGTGAAGAATTCATAACATTTCAATCTCAATATCAAAGAAAGTCATACAGGTTTGGAACGACATAAGAGTGAGTAAATGATAACATTGTTTTTGGGTGTACTATCCCTTTAAATGTGTTTGGATTACCACACCTGTTGAAATCTGACATTTGAACAACAAGCTTCAGTTCCTTACATCAAGGTCTCAATAGCTCAGAGTTCCCAGTCAAGTTAACTGATTTGGTGAGACCTTTCAGTTTTATTGTTCTTTTAATGTTTTAGAAAGTTCTTTTTTTTTTTTTTTTTTTTTTTTTACTGAAATAGATTTGGAAACTGTGATTGTTAGTCATAAAAATGAGACTTTATCTGTTACATGTCTACAAATGTTATGGCAAGTTAGACAAAGTTTTAATTTCACTGTTGTATAAAAAAATATTAAAAGTAAATATTAATAGTAAAAAAAACTAGGCTATTTTGCACACTGTAAAAAGTTTTTACTTAAAAGGAGCTATTTCTACCTGATCTATTCCTTAAAATTAGTTTTGCTGGTGTTACCTAATGTATTCAGGATGATTAAGTGATGTTAAATAATATTTGAAATATTGAACTTGAACAAAACCAGTTCATTTAGATGTTACCACATGAAGCAAATTTTTAGGTTAACATTTAATTAATTAATTTTAATTTAATTTATTTATCACACATTATACATTTGCACATATACAGTGAAATTCTTTTTTTTTTTTCACATATCCCAGCCAAGCTGGGGTCAGAGTGCATGGTCAGCCATGATACAGCGCCCCTGGAGCAGATAGGGTCAAGGGCCTTGCTCAAGGGCCCAACAGTGGCATCTTGGCGGTGCTGGGGCTTGAACCCCCGACCCCCGAGCCTTAACCACTGAGCCACCACTGCCCATTTGTTCAGTGTAGTTTACACTGAACAATTTGTTGATTTGTTTGTGGCAAAGTAGCTCAATTTGGATTACATGGATCCTAACACCGTCTCCATGGCCAGTTCTTTACAGGAATACATAAAATGTGCAAATATTATAGTCATTTAAGGCTGAGCCCCCCATAGATTTAAGTAGAATCGCCCCTGTTGTATATAAAATGCAGTCAAACAAGACAATGTTTTACACGTTTGAGTTTAACTTTTTTTAGAATTTTGGTGCCAATAGTTAGGTGCAGGAGAAAATAAAAATAACTTGAGAGATATTAGGATATGAATCCAATCAGAGAAAATCAGTTGGGATTGCTAAGATAATAGGCAGGTGAAAATGTATTCCTACATATAATTAATAGTTATGGAATTGATCAGGGGTTTAACAAAGAACATCAAATACTTACAGTAGGTCTGAACAGACTTGCAGCATACCTAAACAAGATTATGAAAACATCCTTTATATTTAGTTTTCTTCCAGAGTCAAAGACCATTTTAAAGTTGCACTTTTATCTGTATTTATGTTTATGTATATGTATGTGTATGATGATGCTGAGATGTCTTTCATTTGTACTTTACAGAATCCAACTACTTACTTATTTCAAGAGGAGATATTCCATGTGTGAAACAAATATTGCAAAAAGTGGAATTTTACATTGGTCTCCATGGATGTAATATTGGTCTTTAGGAGTGTTCTGCTTGAAGACTTCATTGTGAGAGTTGATGAAGAAATCTAAATGGATAATTTTTTTAGAGCTTGACCCTTTAAAGCTTAAAAACATTAGTCCATGGAGAAGCCAGTTTATCAGCATACTAATTAACGATTATTTCATCTAATGTGCTGAAGAAAACACAACAGTGTTTATAAAGTCTGAGGATGAAACAACTTGTACTCTTGATTGAAAAAACCTCCCTTGCACTTTATATGAACATGTTCAATTTAAAGATCATTTAATCTATTTCTGCAATTGTAACTATAAACATTGAACTGTGTTTCAGTGCATGTGCACGTGCTGATTATGACATAAATTAAAACTGCTGCCCCATGTGTGGACTGTTACTGGTTTTACTGTATTTTTATGTACATGTTCTGAATATGAGTCTATAGCCTAAAGATTTTCTTTCTTTTTTTTTCTTTTTTTTTTTTTTTATAAAATAATTAAAATAAATACATTTTTGAATTTATCCAGAACACAATTAATTAAATGAGCAAATTAGAATAAGTTGTCTTTTTGAGGAAAAAGTAAGTTAGTCCTGGTTGTTTTTTGGCTGTAACTTTTCTACATATAGGCAGGGTTGGGAGGGTTACTTTTGAAATGTATTCCACTACAGATTACAGAAGACATGCTGTAAAATGTCATTTGTAACGTATTTTGTTAGATTACTCAAGGTCAGTAATGTATTCTAAATACTTTGGATTACTTCTTCAGCACTGGTAGATTTTTTCACTTGTTTTGACTATAAAAACTCTGCCAGTACAGTAAGACAAAATACACATGTTAAAAATACATTCTCTGAAAAACCGAAATATCTTATGCAGTGTTGTTTCTAAAACAAGATAAATCAAATTGTTCTTGATCTTGTTTTAAGGATTTTTTGATATTTTTACAGGAAAACAATACAAAAATTATTATCAAGAATATGATTTTTGCCCTAATATCAAAGGTCTTACTAGAAAAAAAGAAATTATGATCCAACGTGAATTTTCTTGATGAAAATGTGATCGTGCCTGGTAATGTGCATGTAAAATGGCTAGAAATAGCATTTTAGCTTAGCGTAAAGCTGACAATTTACACAAGGTTTATTTCTATTTCTTCTGCTCCAAACTTACTTCAAACTTACTTCTCTGTCTGCTCGTATGAATGTAACACATCATAAGAAAGTGTTTCACCGCTGTTCAAATGCACTTTGGATCACATCATTTATATGTATAAATGTTTTCCATCTGAAAGGACTAAATATTTAATGAAACAAATGACAATAAAATGCAAAGTAATCTCTTCAGTAATCAAAATACTTTTTGAATGTAACTGTATTCTAATTACCAATGATTTAAATTGTAACTGTAGTGGAATACAGTTACTTATATTTTGTATTTTAAATACGTAATCCAGTTACATGTATTTCATTACTCTCCAACCCTGCGTATAGGATAAATAATTACATTGAATTATTCATCAAATCATTCTCTTTTAAGAAAGTAGGCCTATATTCTTTAATAATTTAGGAAACCGTGTCTATTGTCATTGCACTGATGACTCCAGTACAACTTGTGTTCCTTGCCTTCAATTGACTTACACTGATGAACCCAATGGCCTTACAGAACGCTGTCCCTGCACTGTGTGCGTTGCAGGTCAGTGTTTCCTCCATGATAAAAAGATATTATTGAATTGAATGAGGCAAATCAACTCCAGTTGGTCACATAGTTGGAGTCATTTTCGTTTGTTTGCTTGCTGGGGTCTTAGCATATCTCATCTTTTAACATAAGAGACAACCCTCTAACAAAAGTAAAACTTTATTTATTTACCAAAAATAATCAAATATGATTGTGACGAGGAGGAGGGCGTGGCGTGGCCGTGATGGTGCACACGGCCACGCTGCATGTGTGTCTGGTTTTCTTTATTTTTGTTTTGTTTTTTCTCCCCTTTTCTTCCCAATTTGGCATGCACTCTAAATCCTCGTGGTGGCATAGTGACTCAATCCAGGTGGCGGAGGACGAATCTCAGTTGCCTTCGCGTCTGAGACCGTCAATCCGCGCATCTTATCACATGGCTTGTTGAGCGAGTTACTGCGGAGACATAGTGCATGTGGAGGCTTCATGCTATTCTCCGCGGCATCCATGCACAACTCACCACGCACCCCACCGAGAGCGAGAACCACATTATAGCGACTACAAGGAGGTTAGCCCAATGTGACTCTACCCTCCCTAGCAACCGGGACAATTTGGTTGCTTAGGAGACCTGGCTGGAGTCACTCAGCACACCCTGGATTTGAACTCGTGACTCCAGGGGTGGTAGTCAGCGTCTTTGCTCACTGAGCTACCCAGGCCCCCTATGTTTATCCGCCAGGGGAACAGCCATGGCCATCTACCAGGGGCCGGAAGACTCACTGCCGTCCGCCAGGGGAGGAGCGAGCTGCCATCCGCCAGAGGGCAGAGGAGCAGTTGAGGACCGGGCAACAGCGTGTCCGGGAGCCAGCTCTCTCTCTCTGTGTGTCTCCGCTTGCCCTTTCCCTCTCCTCACGCCTCCCTCATCTCTCCCCCAGGTTCACAGGAGGCGGGGTGGACCACCGGCTGACAGAACGGCTGGAAGGGCAGCGTCTCCCCTACAGAGGTGGTTCCCGGCCTGAATTGGGTGGGGGAGGAGTGTGACAAGGAGGAGGGTGTGGCTGAGCCGTGATGGTGCATGGCCAGTGCTGAATCAGCTGATCAGCGGGAGAGTGAGATAAAGGGAGCCAGTTCGAGAGAGAGACAGATGCATGCGGCCACATTGCATGTGTGTCTGTGTTTGTTTATGTTTGTTTTAAGTTAAGTTTGACATTAAAACTTTATGTTTACTGTTTAGCCAGTTCTCACCTCCTCCTTGCCCTTCCTTAAATCGTTACAATGTTAAAGTGCCCATGTTAATATATACAGTATATATATATATATATATATATATATATATATATATATATATATATATATATATATATATATATATATATGTTTTTTTTTTTTAGAAATGTACAGTCCCTCACAACCAGGAGACTTCTTCTTCGCTCAGCCAACTCTATATGACTATGAACCAGTAAGTGAATAATTGAGCTGTAAGTATAAAAATAGTATTGAACAAAACAAACTAAATTTTCATGAATTAAAACATTAAAAAGGTAAAAAAAAAAATAAAAATAAAAAATACACGGATTTGGGAGATTTTATGCAGATATCTGATTCTGACATATCTATTAATATGTGGATGTTCCGCTGTATTTTAATCATATCATCTTAGTTGACTCAGTGACTTGATGACAGATGAAATTCTTTTTGAAGACAGTTGGCTCACTCTGTGGCAATCTTGGTAATGTCACTGTGCATCCCCAAGGGGTAAGACTGAAATCTTAAAAACTGCTTACCAAGATTACATTTTAGTAACGAATCACCAATTAAATATCACACCAATGATAACATAAATTAACCTCTTTAGCTAAAATCTGTCAATCTCAGGTAAGTTCCAGCTAATGGGCATGCATGGGTAAAAAGACAAATAATTTCCACTTCAAAACTGAGCCATTATGATAGAGAATATTAACAAGTTAGCAGCTGAAACAATTTAGCCAATCCACACTATTTTAATTTTTGAAATTGACTGATTCATATAATTATTTTACTTTCCCTTGGAGGAACTACAATAATTCAACTGTAAAAGTTGGAGATACATCCAGCAATCGTGTATTGTAATCAGTCGCTGAACTGAATTTCTTCCATCCACAGTCAATCATTATTTGAGTTGCAAAAGCTACAATGAATCCAAACTTCATAATGATGTGTTATTAAGGCATTTCATTTCATTTTAAACATTTGCTGCTTGGACACTCTCATTACTTGACACTTTTGGGATTTAGGAACCATGGAGACATCTACCCTTGTGGTTAAAAGATCTCAGCTTGTAGCTTGTACAATCAACCTCTGCAAGGGGCCAGAAACTGTCACCATTGGACCCTTATGCAACATTTTGCCCTGTCCCTGAAATAAGTGTAAAAAATATTTTAGATAAAAATAAATAAGTAAAATGTGTAATTAGAAATGCACATTAAAAAGCATGCAATTGAAGAGACTATACATAAAAGGTATAAGATATAGACTGTTTTTTTATGTTACTGTAAGACAGATGGTGTATAAATATACTTTAAAAGGTACTTGTATAGAAAAAGCATATTTTAATGTCAACAAAAAGGATCGAAAGGAGCACACATGGTATGTACGCTTTTAAGAAGTTCAGGCAAGTTATGATACTACATACAGCATTTTTTTTAATCTGTTGTGATGAGTCATATGAAAAGAAGAGACAGTTGAGCATTTCAGTGCAGGAGATGTTGATCAATAGTATAGTATCAAACAAAACAAAAAATGTCTCACCTAAATTACATCTGAAGTTTTCATCTGCATCTCCTGCCACATGTTTGAGACAGGTTTCAGAAACTGATAGTGTTTATGGCAAAAGAGTAACTGTTCAGGAATATTATTATTATTAATGCAAAACTAAAAATAGAAACACATAGACGAATAAAGACAAAGATGTAAACAAAGACAGAGACCTACATAATAATATCACGATTCTTATCAAATACAGTATAGACAACTGACAAAACATTTCAAATGATTTCTGGGCATTGCAATATGTAACCTATATTACATACGTATTTTAGATATATACTGAAGCAATTAGTCCTTTTTAAAATAACTAGTTACTCTAGTTAATTTATCTTAAATAAACTCTGTCCTTAAGAAAGCATGTTACACCACTCTTTGTCTCACTTCACTGGCTGACAAGTTCAAGACACCTATAGGCTACTTGCTCATGGCTCTCCACCCTCCAACCTCCACTCACTTTCACAAATCTTTGTTCCCTCCAGGAGCCTGCAGTCGGAGAATGAGCAGCACCTTGTGGTGCCAACGCAAAGAGAAAAAAGTAACTTTCCTGAACTGATCTTTCACCTGAACAGACATCTCTCCTGCAACTTGAAGTAACGGCAGCACTTCCCATGTCACTTATGGACTATTCCTTTGAATTAAAGAGTCTGCTAAATGTAAATGTAAATATTTCCATGTTGTTCACGACATTTTAAATGTAGCCCATATCAGATACTGGTCTGAACATATGCTCCTAAACTGACCCACATGTGAATCACTCAAGCCAATCAGATAACGGCCACATTACTCGGACCAATCGTAGCACGTTCTATCTTCAATCAATCATGCTTCGTTTTAATATCAGGGTAGACCAGAGTCACAGCGCTCTCATGAGCATGGAATCAAGCACATACAGATAAGCTCCAAGGCCACAAACTCAAAGAAATGGATGCCATCAGAGGAATACTGTGACTTAAGGTTTGTTTCATTTTCTCTCAGTTATAAACGTGTAGTGTCTTGTTATATGTCGACAGCTGAAAATTGCCCATTTGTAGAGTGTCCTGAACATGAGCTTTATAGCTAACCTTGCTTCTTGACTGAAACTCCTAGCTACATATTATGTATGTGTCGTCAAAACATTTACTCTTAATGTTACATGGTAGAACCAAACAAACACACTTCCCAAATGGATTGATAGTCGCATTAAAGGTTGCAATTTAATGTTCTTAGGTTAAGTTATTACATTGTAACTTTGTGATGTTCACAAAATAGGACTGAATGCTATTTATAGTAAAATAGCTCCAAATTGTTCAGTAGTATATCTGAATTATCTAGAAACAGGATTATTCCCTATAGAGAATTCCCACCAATGGCCAAACGTACACAGTAAATTCCAGCTTTTCCTTATAATATACACAGTTCCTCAGATACTTACACACTCATTTATAAAGAACATCATGTACTGTAAATCTCAATGCCACCATTTCAACTGCAAATTCAGTTGATTTCTTTTTAATCTTTCTCATATAAGGTGGGCATCTCGACCATAGTCATTGCTAGTTTAGAAAAAGAGCTCTTCTCATGTTCAACACTTCTCACTTATTCACCACCAGAAAGCAAAATATCTACATCTTTATCAACAATGAAGCGAGTCAAAGAGAGGTGTAACATGCACTTTCTTTAAGGGATAATGAGGAGAGAGTTTATTTAAAATAAAGTAACTAGAGTTATTTAAAACAGATTCAACAATTGACACATGACAATCTGAGGTAGATAAGTGAGACGTAGATAGTGCATTCTGTGATTTCAATGTCAAGCAGCTGACACATCAACAGGACTTTGTAGAATCTGAGTCTGCTGATATCTGCAACAAAAAAGGGAAGATGACATTATTACAATACAGCTAAACATCCACATTTTAATTAACACACAATGCTAGATATTTGCATAGTTTTTCCAAATGCTTTGTGTTTTAAAGTTTTAATGTACATAAATGTTGAATGTTTTGTTCAGTTCATTTTGTGTACAGTTCAAAACATTCACTTACTGGAAGTTGGCAGAGTTGAGTTGGAGTTTGTTACTGGTTGTGAGAGGTAAAATTATTAATTGTTTGTGATAACATGTTGACACTGTATTTTATTATTTTTGTAATAATTCATGTTTTACTTCTGATAGAGAGTTGTATTTTATACATTTCTGAGATTCCTACAAATGTTCAGTACTTTTTATACTGATTCAATTATCCCTATAAATCTATTAAACTCAATGACCGTTTGACCTAGGGACATAAAGCCAACTGCAAAACACTCAGAATATTAGTCTTTATATAGCACAAGACTGGTTTTGGGAGTACACATTCAGTACTTTTTTTACAGATTAAATTATCCCTATAAATCTATTAAACTCAATGACTATAGAATTATAATACCTGTATAAAAAGTACTGAACATTTACTCCCAAAAACAAGTCTTGTGTTATATGAAGAATAATATTCGGAGTGTTTTACAGTTGGCTTTATGTCTCTAGGTCACATGGTCATTGAGTTTAATGGAATTAGAATATTACAAACATTTACACTGCTATATTTATTTGAAAACATATAGAATGTAAATTTCACAAACAGAGCCTTGTGTCATGAAAGGGATATTTTTAACAACATTTCATATTTGTTGTGATGTCATAATATCAAAAGATTAAATTGTTTAATTGATTTATAGGGCTAATAAAATGTAAATGAAAAAAAATCTCCTTTTTTATAATTCAGCTTTGTGCTAGGCAAAGTTGGTTTGGCTTGAAAATGTGATTTGCATGGAGAGTTTAATGGGTATTGACGCAAATGTCAAATATAAAACTAACTTTACCGCACTTGCTCAGGGCCTTCACCTACAACTCCTCACTCGCATCGCAGAAACTCCGCAAACAACAGGTAATTCCAGTAAATTAATCGCATTTCTACACCAATTTAAAATTTTTAATGCAAACTGTACATTTTGAAACCAGCTAACATTTTCTGAGTGTTGGTTTATATTCAGCTTCATCAATTGCATCTACAGTTTTAGCATTCAGTTAGTGTTTGAGACGACATGATTAAATACACACATCAATATCATGTGAAGCATACATTTCAGTCTCTGTAATTAGTTTCACTGTTGTGGTTGCTGCTTGCCTTAAATGACACTGAGGTTGTCAATGACAATAGTTAATATTCTGTATGTGGCGCTTACACCTTACTTTTCTCATGGGAAAATACTGTGCTTTCTCATTGTCGGGCAGTGGCGGAGACAGTTCATCTTCAAGCGCTGCTTAGGTGTCACTCACGCGGCAGAAACTCAGCAGGCAACAGGTAACTCCAACAAGTAAATCGCTTTTCTACGTTTCAATGCAAATGTCTCACTGAACCCCTTCGTCTTAAAGGGAAACCAGCTTACATTAGCTGAGTGTTGGTTTATGTTCACTTTTCGGCTTAATCAAGTAGTTGATTAATCAATAGTTCACCCCAAAATGCTATGTCCCTTGTCATTTGGCCTTCTCACCCCTTATGCCTTCTCAAACTCATATGACTTTCTGTCTTCTGTGGAACACAAACCAAAATTTCCATTCAAGTCATATGGATTACACTGATGCTGCCTTTATGGATCTTGAAAGTTTTTAACCTCACTGACTTCCATTATATGGAGAAACACACATCAGATATCCATCAAAAATCTTTGTTTGTGTTCCCCTGAAGAAAGTCAAATGAGTTTGACATGGTACAAGACTGCATAAACGATGAGAGAATTATAATTTTTGGTTTGCGTCAAGGAGACACCCTGATATCAACATGTGTAAGTTGGTGTGTAAAAAAGAGTCACATTATAAGTATAATACTGTTGCAATATGTAGCAGGGTTTGCAGCGCTTGAAATTTGTCTCGTCATGAATCTTAAATGTAAACCAGCCATACATGCTGCTTATCTTGTCAGTTACAATTATACTATTTATTTATTTATTTTGTCTAACAGCATAGGGTCATTTAAATTATAGTCCTGGCAGGTCTATAACTATAACTGAAAGAAAAGTCATCAGAGGTTTTCAAGGCAAAAAAAATAAATAATAAAAGGTAGGAAACACATTTGGATGACATTATTCATTTATATAGCACCATTTTAACATATCCACTGACTTTCATATAAATGTATGCATTTAGTACAGTGGTTGAATAGCTGTGTGCTTCATTTGAAAATTCTCTCATCGTTTACTCACACTCATGCCATCCCAGATGTGTATGACTTTCTTCTGCTGAACACAAACAAAGAATTTTAGAAGAATATTTCAGCTCTGTAGGTCCTCACAATGCAAGTGAATGGTGACCAGCACTTTGAAAGTACAAAAAGCACATAAAGTTTGCATTAAAGATATGAATATCCTGACTGGCTGTATCTCCGCCTGGTACGGCAATAGCACCGCCCACAACCGCAAAGCCCTGCAAAGGGTGGTGCGAACTGCCAGACACATCATCGGAGGTGAGCTTCCCTCCCTCCAGGAAATATATACAAGGCGGTGTGTGAAAAAAGCTCGGAGGATCATCAGAGACTCCAGCCACCCGAGCCATGGGCTGTTCTCACTGCTACCATCAGGTAGGCGGTATCGCAGCATCAGGACCCGCACCAGCCGACTCCATGATAGCTTCTTCCCCCAAGCAATCAGACTTCTGAACTCTTGATCTCCCACGATCAAAATGCATCAGCACTGCACTTTATTACCCTCATATCTCACATCGGACTGTCATAAATTATATTATTAATTATATTCTCTCTTAACAACTGACTATCAACCGACAGCCTGAATGTCAATACAGTACAATACTGTACATTCTATATATATATACTTTTTTATATATTTTTATTTTTTATTTTTATTGAATAATGTGTATCTATATAGTGCGCATTGTATACTGTACTGTATTGTATACTGTAGTGTATGTTATTATTTGTATACTGTTGAGTGAAATTATGTGTATAACAGATGTTTAAATTGCATTGTGTTTTTGTAAATTGATATATGTCTCATCACTGTCACGACTGCTATGTTGATTGGAACTGCACCCAAGAATTTCACACACCATTGCACTTGTGTATATGGCTGTGTGACAATAAAGTGATTTGATTTGATTTGATTTGATTTGAATATGACTCCAGTGGTTTAATCCATGTCTTCAGAAGCAAAATTATAAGTGTGGGTGGGAAACAGATCAATATTTAAATCATTTTTAATATGAATTTTCCTCCCTGCCCAGTAGGTGGTGAAATGCACAAAGAATGTGAATTCCCAAAAACAAGAGAAGACAAATATGAAAGTGAAAGTGGAGATTGATAGTAAAAAAGTACTTAAATATTGATCTGTTTCTCAACCACACTTACCATATCACTTCTGAAGACATGGATTCAACCACTGGAGTCACGTGGATTACTTTATGACACCTTAATGTGCTTTTTGACCACCATTCACTTGCATTGAATGTTCCAACAGAGCTGAGATATTCTTCTAAAAACCTTTGTGTTCAACAGTAGAAAGTTCTACACATCTGGGATGGCATGGTGGTGAGTAAATGAGATAATTTTTATTTTTGGGTGAACTATCCCTTTAAGCATCACTTTTCTTTTTACTCTATAAATATTGATTTTAAGGATATTTAATTGTGCAAATAAATAAAATGGATACTCTTAATGTACATTTTGATAAAGATTATTTCTGTGCATTTAGGAAGAGGAGCTTGACTAAGCACAGAAAGGAGCAGATGCCATCAATGCTTTGGAGCAGGAAGAGTGAAAGTTGTCTTTCAACCCACTGGATGAATTGATTGTCCTTGAAAATGAGTTGAGGACATTTGTCAGAACTTGGTTCATTTATAAATATAAACTGTTTCTGATGTTTTTGTTACAGTATTAGTTCAGAGAGTTTTCTCCTACCTGCATATATTTCTGCAGTGTGCAGTCTGTTAAAATGCATTTTGAATTGTGTTTATTTAGATTTACTGAAATTCTTTAAGTCATTGCATAGCCCACTTGTTTTTATGTTGTTTGTTTATCGTCATGACTTGAGAACATATTCTGGTTCTAGGAGAGCATGAATATCTATGTTAGATTGTACATTTATAAACAACAATAAAAACCTTTGACATTCACACGTTGTCTGTTATTTCTTCAGGTCATTTTATTTTAAAGTTAATTGAAAGTAAATGAACAGAACCTAGTATTTGAAGCTGCAAATAGCACTTACAATTGAGCTAAATGAGCTTAAAATGCATAGTTGGTTAAACAGAGACTCTTAAGGTTAAAAAATCTTAAATGTAGTAGCTGGCACAGTATTTTAAGTAAACATTTTTGAATGGAAGCTCATTAATTTAGCCAGCTACAGTTTCTTAGGTAACGTTGCTTAAAATTCCTAGTGGAATTTGCTTAAAAAGTAGGACGCAAAAATGATGCACTATTTATTTAAGCAAATCCAGCACATTATTTTTTTCAGTGCAGCAGCCACAATGAGAACAACCAAAACAGCTAAAATGACTACAACTATGAGACCAACTGGACTTGATTTGCCACATTCAGCATCAGATGACATTGTTCCTGGTTTTATTTCTTCAGGTCCCTCTGTCTCACATCTACAAATGTGTAATTGATTACTATTAGTACATCCAGTCATATTAGAATATTTATTTAACACTTGTAAATGTGGTAATTACTCACGCTGAATGTGGTTGACAGAATGTTAAAGAGCCATCTGAGTAAGTTTTGTCTGTGCAGTCAGCACATACAGTATCAGTAAATGCTGTTCCTGTAAAGTTATTGAGAACATGAGCCCATTAGGAGGAGAGCAGCATACTAGTTTTACTACCAAAATGTTAACTGACAATCCCTGTTTAAATTAATTAATTAATTAAAGCTCTACCTGAATTTAAAGCATACACTGGTGGCCAAAAGTTTGGAATAATGTACAGATTTTTCTGTACCTTTATTCACCAAAGTGGCATTCAACTGATCACAATGTATAGTCAAGACATTAATAACATGAAAAATTACTATTACAATTTGAAAAAAATGTTCAGAACTTAAACTACTTCAAAGAGTTCTCATCAAAAAATCCTCCACGTGCAGCAATGACAGCTTTGCAGATCCTTGGCATTCTAGCTGTCAGATTGTCCAGATACTCAGGTGACATTTCACCCCACACTTCCTGTAGCACTTACCATAGATGTATCTGTCTTATCGGGCACTTCTCACGCACCTTACAGTCTAGCTGATCCCACAAAAGCTCAATGGGGTTAAGATCCATAACACTCTTTTCCAATTATCTGTTGTCCAATGTCTGTGTTTCTTTGCCCACTCTAACCTTTTCTTTTTGTTTTTCTGTTTCAAAAGTGGCTTTTTCTTTGCAATTCTCCCCATAAGTCCTGCACCCCTGAGTCTTCTCTTTACTGTTGTACATGAAACTGGTGTTGAGCGGGTAGAATTCAATGAAGCTGTCAGCTGAGGACATGTGAGGCTCAAACTAGAGACTCTGATGTACTTATCCTCTTGTTTAGTTGTACATCTGGCCTTCCACATCTCTTTCTGTCCTTGTTAGAGTCAGTTGTCCTTTGTCTTTGAAGACTGAAGTGTACACCTTTGTATGAAATCTGGCAATTTCAAACATTGTATAGCTTTCATTCCTCAAAACAATGATTAACTGATGAGTTTCTAGAGAAAGCTGTTTCTTTTTTGCCATTTTTGACCTAATATTGACCTTAAGACATGCCAGTCTATTGCATACTGTGGCAACTCAAAAACAAACACAAAGACAATGTTAAGCTTCATTTAACGAACCAAATAGCTTTCAGCTGTGTTTGATATAATGGCAAGTGATTTTCTAGTACCAAATTAGCAATTTAGCATAATTACTCAAGGATAAGGTGTTGGAGTGATGGCTGCTGGAAATGGGGCCTGTCTAGATTTGATCAAAAATGACTTTTTTCAAATAGTGATGGTGCTGTTTTTTTACATCAATAATGTCCTGACTATACATTGTGATCAGCTGAATGCCACTTTAGTGAATTAAAGTACCAATTTCCTTCCGAAACAGCAAAATCTGTACATTATTCCAACTTTTGGCCACCGGTGTACCTTTATTATGCTTGTGTCTGTTTTTTTATTTATTTATTTTTATTTGTATACACATGTATTTTTTTATTTTATGCCTGTGCACGGTTCTTCTTATTTCTAAAACGTTAATAGTTTATTTCCTGTTCAGTAAAATAGACACCACACCCACCTGTTTGTTTGATATATTGACCAGGATTACATTTAGAGTGTTTCAAAGCAAAAGTACAGCTGCTGTTAATGCAGTAGAATCCCTCATGTGGCTCACAAACAGTATCTGCAGAGTGTGTGCAGGTCTTCTGCACTCTTAGTCCTACATCTGTGGGACACACAAAACACTTTTTGCTATAAAAAATGCAATGCTTCAGAAAGCACTTCTTTAATATATGATTAATATCTCTTTATCATCCGTTAATGCATTCATCATGGAGGACACACTAACTTTCATCACACACAAAGCAGGGAAAGCACTTCATAAGGTCATTGGGTTCATCGATGTAAGTTGATTCAGGGCAAGGAACACAAGTTGTACTGGTATTCTCAGTGCAATGCCAATAGACAAAGTTTCCTAAATAAAACATTACAGAATATACTTTCTTAAAAGAAATGAATGTTTTAAAGAATGGTTTATTGTAATTATATATGATATTCCTACAAAACCTATAAAAAAATGGTTTTACTGTACCGGGTGCACACATGGGGCAGCAGTTTCCATTTATCTCATATTCAGCACGTGCACATGCACTGAAACACAGTTCAATGTCCAGAGTGACAATAGCAGAAATAAATAAAATGATCCTCAAATTGAACATGTTCATATAAAGTGAAACAGAGATTTATTCACTCGAGAATAAAAGTCGTTTCATCCTCAGACTTTATAAGCACTGTTGTGTTTTCTTCAGCACATTAGATGAAATAATCATTCATTAGTATGATGATAACTGGCTCCATGGACTCATGATTGTAAACTCTGAAAGACCAAACTCGAGAAAAGAGGAATTGAAATGACGGTGAAGGCAGCAAAGCTCAGTGAGTTTATCTGCATATGAAGGATGGTTGAGGTAATAAAACTGGATCCATTTAGATTTGAATGTGAAATTCCACGTTTTGCAACATTTGTTTCACACATGGGATATCTCCTCTTGAAATAAGTAAGTAGTTGGATTCTGTAAAGTACAAATTAAAGACATCTCAGCATCATCATACACATACATATACATAAACATAAATACAGATAAAAGTGCAACTTTAAAATGGTCTTTGACTCTGGGGGAAAAAAATATGAAGATTATTTTCATTTCTTGTTTAGGTCATGCTGCAAGTCCATTTTAGACCTATTTGATGTTCTTTGTTAAAGCCCTGATCAATTCCTCAACTATTGATTCTATGTAGAAATACATTTTCATTGGCCTGTTATTTTCCCAACTGATGTTTTATGATTGGATTCTTATCCTAAACTCTCTCAAGTTCTTTCTGTTCTTTTCTTCTGCCCCAAACAAGAAAATGTAGAAAGTTAAAATCAACTTTAGTGTAAGCAGATTCTATCTTGTTTGACTGCATTTTTTGTATAAATGTTTCTGCATTTTAAGTTTGATGTAACGGTTGTTTTTGCAGCTGGAAGCAGTAAAGTATAGTTATCGATCTATCAAGAAATCTATGAAATGCTTCATTAAGTTATTTATTTATTTTGGGCCGGTTACTTTCTATGTAAAATCCAAGCCTGATTTCTCTTCCCAGTCCCCCATGCACTTAACCTACATGTATTTGGACTTGTGGGGGAAACCCACACGATCACAGGGACAACATGCAACCTCCACACAGAAAGGGCCAGTTGACCCGGGACCTTCTTGCTGTGAGGCGACAGTGCTAACCACTGAGCCACCGTGCCAGCCATGCAATTAAGATAAGGTTAATGGGTCAAAATCAAATGATATCTTTTTCAAGAAGATTTACCACAAAAAAATAATATCCAAGGGACATAAGTGACAATCTGTACAATTTATTTTACAGCATTAAAAAAAAAAGATAATCTAAATAAAGGGTAAATTAACAATTGATGTGCAAAATGACATCACAAGATGGACAAATTATGTGGAGAATAAAACAATTACATTTTCCACAACTTTCTGCTTTCCAACTCTCCTTACTCCCACATAATCTTTTCTCATATTGCTTATTTATGTTTGCACTTTTGTTTGGGCATTGTTTCCACTCAGCTGTCATTTGCTGCTACTGTCAAGCAACTGTTTGATGCCGAACACAACAGCGCTTCGCGCGTTCGCGGAGAGATTGACAGGCAGGAATTTGGCCAATAGTTGCTGCAAGCGTCTTATAATTGACCAATTGGTGTGAGAGAAGGCGGGACTTACAAAGAGGGTTTAAAGCAATGCAAATATGCGCGCGCGCACACAATGAAGTATTAGACCTGATGCACATCATAATGCAACTAAAGCCGGACATTTTCGCAAATTTAGAAATCCTGGCCGGACGTTTTTAAGGTACTAAAAAATGTCCGGGAAAAAGAGGACATATGGTCACCCTAATATTACATTTTTATCTGAAAAAGTAGGCCACCTGAACAAAGTATGCTTAGCATACAACTAACCTAATTACTTTTTTTTATTTTTTTTTTATCACAAATTCCTTATTTTATTGACAAAACATTATTTTCTAATCTCGATGCTCTTCTCCAATGAGTTATACCAACATCTTAAAATCCTGCACCTCTGACACAATTGTTCAATTTTTAAGGTGTCTTCCTGAAGAGGGTGCTTACCGGCCGAAAAAGCATCAAAACTCAGGACATTTTGACTTTTTGACAGGAAATATTTTGAACACATATAAGTATGCTTATTTAAATCTACTAATTTCAAGGACTGGACGTAAAATACAGATGGAAATCTTCCCACGTAATATCCAGAAAATAATAATAATCAATCTAACAAACGACTGTGATTGGTGCATCCTGAACAGCGCTGAGAAAAGTAACAGGTGCCACGTGACAACTTTAGATTAGTTAGGACGATAATTGACACAGTAATAATTAAACTACGGACATTTAATAGAAAATTAAAGCATAGTATAAAGTCAAAGTATTTTCCAAATGGTGATTTTCTGAAAGTTGATAGGAACATGTCTTTATTATCCCTGTCTACTCAGGACTTCGGGACATTAGTTGTTTAACCTGTTCTTCGATTTCACTTCCTTTTCTTGACTAAAACCAAATGAAAAAGTTTATCTAATAAATTCAAGCTGTTGCTGTAAACTACAACTAGATAATAGTGTTTAATCAATGAAACAGAAGTACTAAACATTCGCTTTAAGTGACATTTTGATACAATAGTGAAAATACTTTGTCAAATCTGCCATAATTCATGATGACCAACATTTCCCATTTTCGAATCTCAGTAAAAACTATCAACTTTCTAAAACGGTAAAAACTATAAAACAGAAAAGTCTCACCGAATTACGTTGTTTGACGTTGTTTCTGTAGAGCAGTTGAGGTCATGATTATACTCCAAATGAAATTTACTTTTGTTATTCAAACGTGTCAGCACTACAATATTCAGCACAGGTAGGTGTGTAAACCAAGTAGATTTAAAGGAACAGTTCACCATAAAAGAAAATACTATCATCATTTACTCACCCTAATGTAGTTTCAAAACCCAGTTAACTTTCTTCTGTGAAACACAAAAGATACATTTTTGAAAACTACACACACACACACACACACACACACACACACACACACACACACACACACACACACACATATATATATATATATATATATATATATATATATATATATATATATACACACACACACAAATAGTGTTGGGTGTAATGCATTATTAATTAATTAATTACATTAATTAAATTACATTTTCATTGAAAAAAGTAAAGTAAGGTATTACTCTTAATTTTTCATTAATTTAATTACAGCTACTTCTGATGTAATTGCGTTAAATACTGTATAGACTATAGAACAAATCTATATAAAACTAGTGAATTTCAAACCAAAATTTAACTTCTAATGTTAAAATGTATGTTTCTAATTTAATACAGCCCCCTTAAATTCTTTGGCCAGCTCATGAATAATATATTTGATTTTATATGATTTATTTAAAAGACTTAAAAGAACAGTTTCATGTCTATCCTTGTATTTTTCATCTGGTCGAGGTTGATAGGGGTTTTTAGAAAGTAATTAGTAATGCAATTACTTTTCAGACAGAATAATTAGCACAGTAATCTAATTACACTATACTGTAGAAGATTTAATTAGTAGTAATTAGTAATTAATTACTTTTTTAGAGAAACTTACCCAACACTAAGGGGGGGTAAGTGTTGAGTAACCTTCTTTTGCAGAACAAAAACAAAAGATTTTTGGAAGAATATTTCAACACTGTAGGTCCATACAGTGCAAGTCAACAGGGTCCAAGGGTCCAACAACTTTGAAGCTCAAAAAAGCACATAAAGACAGCACAAAAGTAATCCATAAGACTCGAGTGAATAAATCCTTATCTTCAAAATGTGCATTTTCACATGCAAATTAGCTTTTTGGCAAACTTCCTGCGAATTGTCCATTGTTGCCAAAGGTTTGCATGAGATACACCACTACCTGTGGAGAGCTGCAAACTTCTGGCGCATACATATTTGTGGTGAATCAAAAGCTCATTTGCATGTGAAAATAACGAGTGGAAAATTTGTGGCTAGTTTAGATTTTTTTTGTAAGGGTGTGGTTAGAAGAATAGTTCATTGTTACTTTGTGTGTGGACATCATTTGACATTGCTGAGGCTTCTATATCTTTCATTCTGTCAAGTCTTTAACCACATTTACATTCAGTTAAGAAAATGTAAGTTTAAGTCCTTTTTTACTATAAATCTCCACTTTCATGACCACATTCTTCTTCTTTTGTTTTTGGCAATTCACATTCTTTGTGCATATCGCCAACTACTGGGCAGGTAGGAGAATTTATAGTAAAGAAATGCCTGATGCTGTCCAACACTTGCTCCTTCACAACCTGTGTCATGTCAGAGATGCGCCGACCCACTGTGTTGTCAGAGAGTGAACAGAATCAAGCTTAGAAGCCGCTGCCTCTCCTACCATCAAGGAACACATATCTTTGGATGTCTCTCCAATGTTATGTGCTTTGCCCGCCTTGGAAATACGCAACGCAATGTGATATGAAGCTTCAGTGGCTTTAACATTTAATTTGACAAATTCTCAGACAACTTTTTTCTGACCTTGAAAGGCTTGAAATTTTATTTGGAAAAACTCAGGAGTTTTTCGCGCTACCTCAGCATGCTTGGTGTCAAGGTGTCTTAAAAAATAATTTCAGTATTATTACTGGTTTCTGTCCTTTAATTTTTATATTTTATTTTTATGTATAGAATATGTTGCGTTTGTAGGTGTCATTTTGGTAAATGTCTTGACACGTCACAGTGGAACTCACTAATTTTCCAACCCTGGTTACGGCCCTGACCACGCCTACCTGTGATGACACGTTTAAATTACATAAGTCAACAGACTCAGTTCCATTTGGAGTATAATCATGACCTCAACTGCTCTACAGAAACAACGTCAAACAACGTAATTCGGTGAGACTTTTCTGTTTTATAGTTTTTACCGTTTTAGAAAGTTGATAGTTTTTACTGAGATTCGAAAATGGGAAATGTTGGTCATCATGAATTATGGCAGATTTGACAAAGTATTTTCACTATTGTATCAAACTGTCACTTAAAGCGAATGTTTAGTACTTCTGTTTCATTGATTAAACACTATTATCTAGTTATAGTTTACAGCAACAGCTTGAATTTATTAGATAAACTTTTTCATTTGGTTTTAGTCAAGAAAAGGAAGTGAAATCGAAGAACAGGTTAAACAACTAACGTCCCGAAGTCCTGAGTAGACAGGGATAATAAAGACATGTTCCTATCAACTTTCAGAAAATCACCATTTGGAAAATACTTTGACTTTATACTATGCTTTAATTTTCTATTAAATGTCCGTAGTTTAATTATTACTGTGTCAATTATCGTCCTAACTAATCTAAAGTTGTCACGTGACACCTGTTATTTTTCTCAGCGCTGTTCAGGATGCACCAATCACAGCCGTTTTCTGGATATTACGTGGGCAGATTTCCATCTGTATTTTACGTCCAGTCCTTGAAATTAGTAGATTTAAACAAGCATACTTATATGTGTTCAAAATATTTCCTGTCAAAATGTACTGACTGAGAGTGCCCCAGCCACTGGGGGTTGCGTCAGGAAGGGCATCCGGCGTAAAACGTGTGCCAACTCAAATATGCGGATCACGGATGGTCCGCTGTGGTGACTTTTTTAAATGAAAATGTATCTCAAATATACAGTTTTTTATTTTTCTTATCTACATTTAATTAAAAAAATAAAATAAAAATAACCATTAGTTATCCTGCTTAATTAAAATGAGTGGTGAATGTTAACCTTTTCTGCTTTTACTCCTCAATTTAAATATCTCTGATCAGACAGTTCATTTTTAATGTAACTTGTGTATTTCATAGATTTCTTGATAGATCGATAACTATACTTTACTGCTTCCAGCTGCAAAAACAACCGTTACATCAAACTTAAAATGCAGAAACATTTATACAAAAAATGCAGTCAAACAAGATAGAATCTGCTTACACTAAAGTTGATTTTAACTTTCTACATTTTCTTGTTTGGGGCAGAAGAAAAGAACAGAAAGAACTTGAGAGAGTTTAGGATAAGAATCCAATCATAAAACATCAGTTGGGAAAATAACAGGCCAATGAAAATGTATTTCTACATAGAATCAATAGTTGAGGAATTGATCAGGGCTTTAACAAAGAACATCAAATAGGTCTAAAATGGACTTGCAGCATGACCTAAACAAGAAATGAAAATAATCTTCATATTTTTTTCCCCCAGAGTCAAAGACCATTTTAAAGTTGCACTTTTATCTGTATTTATGTTTATGTATATGTATGTGTATGATGATGCTGAGATGTCTTTAATTTGTACTTTACAGAATCCAACTACTTACTTATTTCAAGAGGAGATATCCCATGTGTGAAACAAATGTTGCAAAACGTGGAATTTCACATTCAAATCTAAATGGATCCAGTTTTATTACCTCAACCATCCTTCATATGCAGATAAACTCACTGAGCTTTGCTGCCTTCACCGTCATTTCAATTCCTCTTTTCTCGAGTTTGGTCTTTCAGAGTTTACAATCATGAGTCCATGGAGCCAGTTATCATCATACTAATGAATGATTATTTCATCTAATGTGCTGAAGAAAACACAACAGTGCTTATAAAGTCTGAGGATGAAACGACTTTTATTCTCGAGTGAATAAATCTCTGTTTCACTTTATATGAACATGTTCAATTTGAGGATCATTTTATTTATTTCTGCTATTGTCACTCTGGACATTGAACTGTGTTTCAGTGCATGTGCACGTGCTGAATATGAGATAAATGGAAACTGCTGCCCCATGTGTGCACCCGGTACAGTAAAACCATTTTTTTATAGGTTTTGTAGGAATATCATATATAATTACAATAAACCATTCTTTAAAACATTCATTTCTTTTAAGAAAGTATATTCTGTAATGTTTTATTTAGGAAACTTTGTCTATTGGCATTGCACTGAGAATACCAGTACAACTTGTGTTCCTTGCCCTGAATCAACTTACATCGATGAACCCAATGACCTTATGAAGTGCTTTCCCTGCTTTGTGTGTGATGAAAGTTAGTGTGTCCTCCATGATGAATGCATTAACGGATGATAAAGAGATATTAATCATATATTAAAGAAGTGCTTTCTGAAGCATTGCATTTTTTATAGCAAAAAGTGTTTTGTGTGTCCCACAGATGTAGGACTAAGAGTGCAGAAGACCTGCACACGCTCTGCAGATACTGTTTGTGAGCCACATGAGGGATTCTACTGCATTAACAGCAGCTGTACTTTTGCTTTGAAACACTCTAAATGTAATCCTGGTCAATATATCAAACAAACAGGTGGGTGTGGTGTCTATTTTACTGAACAGGAAATAAACTATTTAACATTTTAGAAATAAGAAGAACCGTGCACAGGCATAAAATAAAAAAATACATGTGTACTACAAATGTAACAGGGATTGTCAGTTAACAGTTTGGTAGTAAAACTAGTGTGCTGCTCTCCTCCTAATGGGCTCATGTTCTCAATATCTTTACAGGAACAGCATTTACTGATACTGTATGTGCTGACTGCACAGACAAAACTTACTCAGATGGCTCTTTAACATTCTGTCAACCACATTCAGCGTGAGTAATTACCACATTTACAAGTGTTAAATAAATATTCTAATATGACTGGATGTACTAATAGTAATCAATTACACATTTGTAGATGTGAGACAGAGGGACTTGAAGAAATAAAACCAGGAACAATGTCATCTGATGCTGAATGTGGCAAATCAACTCCAGTTGGTCTCAGAGTTGGAGTCATTTTTGCTTTTATTTTGATTGTTCTCATTGTGGCTGCTGTAGGAATCTTAACAATTCTGATATTAAAACAAAGAGGACAACCCTCTAACAGAAGTAAAACTTTAATTATTACAAAAATAATAAAATACAATGTCAACATGTTAAGTTATCTCAATTAATACTTTTTATATCTCACTACCAGTAAGAAGCTCCAGCTCAACTCTGCCAACTCTGTTATAGTGAACCAGTAAGTGAATGTTTCGAACTGTACACAAAATGAACTGAACAAAACATTCAACATTTATGTACATTAAAACTTTAAAACACAAAGCATTTGGAAAAACTATGCAAATATCTAGCATTGTGTGTTAATTAAAATGTGGATGTTTAGCTGTGTTGTAATAATGTCATCTTCCCTTTTTTGTTGCAGATATCAGCAGACTCAGATTCTACAAAGTCCTGTTGATGTGTCAGCTGCTTGACATTGAAATCACAAAATGCACTATCTACGTCTCACTTATCTACCTCAGATTGTCATGTGTCAATTGCGACAGTTATGTTGAATCTGTTTTAAATAACTCTAGTTACTTTATTTTAAATAAACTCTCTCCTCATTATCCCTTAAAGAAAGTGCATGTTACACCTCTCTTTGACTCGCTTCATTGGCTGCCTTTTGCTGCTTGCATATAGAACAGCCACTGGCTCTGCACCCGCAACACACTTTTGCAACTTTTTGTTACTTCTAGAAGCTTGCAGTCAGTGAGTGAGCAGCACCTTGTGGGACTAAACAATCACATTTTACTTTCACTGTTCCCCGCTGGTGGAATTATCTTACCAAGTCCACACAAACAGCCAATTCCCCTGCAACTTTCAAGAAACATCTAAAAATGCATCTCTCCCATAAGCGCTTGACTCAACCTTTTAACGCTCTTTAAAAAAATGTTTTTTCATGCTTTAAGATTTTACACAGTCTTTAACTTTCATCTCTGTTGTAGCCAGATAAATTTGGACCTTCGTATTGCAGTACTTCTCATATTATTGCTTCCTTGTAGGATGAATTACATTTGTACAGTAGAATTCCCCATTATTAATTGTAACTGTAAATAGTAATGTTGTTACAGTTCATTATGATCAAACAGCGGTTTCAAACAAATGTAATGCTAATGAGACACTTATCATGATTTTATTCGGACAGTGTGGAATAGGTTTTTACACTGCTCGTGAGTCGTGCCAGAATACCTGTCAAATGATTAAAACCATACACTAAATTTTACAATTAATGCTGTTTTGAACAGAATATACTACATTAAGAAAATATTATTAAATGGTTGATACATAGTGTTCTTGTTGTAACATGAACACTTCAAATTACTGTACTGCAGTGTCATTACATTTCATACAATAACTCACATCACTCTCATCATAGAACTCTTCATAAATATTGGTCATCATAATGCTGTTTTATTAGGTGTCATGAACTATATTAACCTTAACAAGCGATTTCCAAAGACGGCCTGTCACAAATGCACATGGTTGTGTTATGGAGCTGTCAGTTTGCTGTGATAGTAATCCTGATCTGAAATTAACAAACTCATGGAATCTAATGTGATCTAATTACATTTATATCTAGATATTTTGCTTTCTGGTGGTGAATAAGGGAGAAGCAACATTTCTAAAACAACAATGACAATGGTAGAGATGCCCACCAGATATGAGAAAGGTGAAAAGAAAAATTACTCGAGTCACTGCCAGTTAAAGGACTAGTTCAGAAATGAATTCTTTCATTAACTCACATTTACATGACATTCAAACTCTTCTGAATGAAATGGTAACTTGCAATTGTTACTTCATTCTATTTCTACTTGATCTATTCCATTACAGTTATTTATTTTGACATTACCTAATTTGTTAAGTCTGATTGAATTACATGTTTGACCTGAGTATAAAACCAGTCTGTAACGGGTAAGGATGGACAAGGAGGAGGCGGGAACTGGCTATGCAGTCAACGAAACTTTTAATGACATAAATCATCTCTCTCACTCACTCACTCACTCACTCACACTCTCTCTCACACACACACACTCACACTCACTCACTCACTCACTCACTCACTCACTCACTCACTCACTCACTCACTCACACACACACACACACACACACACACACACACACACACACACACACACACACACACACACACACACACACACACAGCGGCCGCATGTGTATCTCTCGAACTGGCACCTCCGGCTGGTCTTTATTCTCCTCCTGGGTGATTACAACAATTCAAGGCCAGCCGTGCATCCTCACGGCTCAGCCACACCCTCCTCCTCGTCACACAGTCCAGTAAGATGTTACCACACAAAGTAGGTTACCTGATAAAACATTTTTACAGTGTGCGCGTCAAGCGCAAGAGAGTGTAATTGAGCTTCAAATCATGATCACATCAAGATTTACAAACTTTCTACCATGTAATAACTTAACATTAGAACATTTGCAACCTCCAGTCCAACTATCAATCTACTTGGGTGAGGCACAGTGGTTTAAGACCAGTCAAGGAGACATCCTGTGTATCATTCAAAGGACTGTGTGTGTGTGTGTGTGTGTGTGTGTGTGTGTGTGTGTGTGTGTGTGTGTAGATCATAATTTAGGCTACTGCTGAACATAAACACTGGTTACCTACTCACAGTCACACAGCTACAAACAGTGAGGAGCAAAGAGAAAAATCTGACACAAGCCAGGTTTAGTCAGAAGCAAGTCAGGGCAGTGGTGGCTCAGCAGTTAAGGCTCTAGGTTGCTGATTAGAAGGTCAGGGGTTCAAGCCCCAGCACTGCCAAGATGCCACTGTTGGGCCCTTGAGCAAGGCCCTTGACCCTATCTGCTCCAGGGATGCTGTAACATGGCTGACCCTGCACTTTGACCCCAGCTTAGCTGGGATATGTGGGGAAGAAAAAAAAAGAATTTCACTGTATATGTATAACATGTGATAAATAAATACAATTATAAATTAGGAGACTGTACAGATGTCAAGATTTACAGTGAATAAGGAGTTACATTTTGGTCTGTTTCTCACCCAAAACTGATCATATCGCTTCAGAAGGCATGGATTAAACCACTCAAATCGAATGGATGTTTATGAGCAGGGTTGGGAGGGTTACTTTTGAAATGTATTCCACTACAGATTACAGAATACATGCTGTAAAATGTAATTTGTAACGTATTCCGTTAGATTACTCAAGGTCAGTAACGTATTCTATATACTTTGGATTACTTCTTCAGCACTGGTAGATTTTTTCACTTGTTTTGACTATAAAAACTCTGCCAGTACAGTAAGACAAAATACACATGTTAAAAATACATTCTCTGAAAAACCTAAATATCTTATGCAGTGTTGTTTCTAAAACAAGTTTCATCTAACTGATCTTGTTTTAAGGATTTTTAGATATTTTTACAAGAAAACAATACAAAAATTATAATCAAGAATAAGACTAATATCAAAGGTCTTACTAGAAAAAAAGAAATTATGATCCAACGTGAATTTTCTTGATAAAAAAATGTGATCATGCCTGGTAACGTGCATGTGAAATGGCTAGAAATAGCATTTTAGCTTAGTGTAAAGCTAACAGTTACACAAGGTTTATTTCTATTTCTTGTGCTCCAAACTTACTTCAAACATACTTCTCTGTCTGCTCGTATGAATGTAACACATCATAAGAAAGTGTTTCACTGCTGTTCAAATGCACTTTGGATCGCATCATTTATATGTATAAATGTTTTCCATCTGAAAGGACTAAATATTAAATGAAACAAATGACAATAAAATGCAAAGTAATCTCTTCAGTAATCAAAATACTTATTGAATGTTGCTGTATTCTAATTACCAATGATATAAATTGTAACTGTAGTGGAATACAGTTACTTATATTTTGTATTTTAAATACGTAATCCAGTTACATGTATTCTGTTACTCCACAACCCTGTTTATGAGCCACTTTTATGATGCCTTTACAGTATGTACTTTTTGGAGCTTGATAGTTTTGGACCCCATGGACAAAAACACATCATACATCTATGAAAATATCTTTGTGTTCCACAGAAGAAAGAAAGTCAAACAAGTTTGAGATGGCATAAGGGTTAGTAAATTATTTTTTCCATTTCTTCCATTAGTAAATTATTTTTTAGGTGAACTATCCCTTTAATGACATTGAATTTGCAGTTGAAATGGTGGCACTGAGATTTACAGTACATGATGTTCTTTATAAATGAGTGTGTGAGTATCTGAGGAACTGTGTATATTATAAGGAAAAGCTGGAATTTACTGTGTACGTTTGGCCATTGGTGGGAATTCTCTATAGGGAATAATCCTGTTTCTAGATAATTCAGATATACTACTGAACGGATTTGGAGCTATGTTAATTTACATAGCGTTCAGTCCTATTTTGTGAGTATCACAAATTTACAAACTTTCTACCATGTAATAACTTAACCTAAGAACATTTGCAACCTCCAGTCCAACTATCAATCTACTTGGGTGAGGCACAGTGGTTTAAGACCAGTCAAGGAGACATCCTGTGTATCATTCAAAGGACTGTGTGTGTGTGTGTGTGTGTGTGTGTGTGTGTGTGTGTGTGTGTGTGTGTGTGTGTAGATCATAATTTAGGCTACTGCTGAACATAAACACTGGTTACCTACTCACAGTCACACAGCTACAAACAGTGAGGAGCAAAGAGAAAAATCTGACACAAGCCAGGTTTAGATTTTTAACATGGATCTACCTGTTTATGTGCTTTAAATGTTCAGAAAAGGCAGAGAAAGTGGACAGTCAGAAGCAAGTCCCTTCAGCTTTGAAAACAAACAAGTAGTTTGTTACTAGATTAAATATGAATACTGTTAAGGAAAAAAATAGCAATTGTTCACCCAAAAGTGAAAATTCTGTCATCATTTATTCACCCTCATGTCATTCAAAATTTGCATTCCATTCTTTGCTTATTTTGAACACAAAAGGACATTTTTGAAGAATGTTGGCAACACAAAACAAAACTGACCACGGATGGTAAAAAGCTAAAAAAAAAAAAAAAAAACTCAGAAAATTACACAAATAGAGCTTTTATGTTGCTATTGTCCATTGACCTTATTCACGGTAGCGGCATCTTTTATTTTTAATGGGAATGACAACGAGGCTGTGAGGGGTAGACTTCTTTAATGGCACGAACGGTATAAAGCTGTAAAAAGCTCCTAGATCACATCTGATAATATATCAGCGGCGATCGGGAAGAACAATAATAACCAGTGCCACTACAATGTTCTTATTTCACAAATTCAAAAAATTTGTGTTTCCATGAATTTTCAACTTTGTAAGAGCTTGGTGGGTTCAGGCAATTAAACGTGAAGAAGATAGCTTCATTATTAAAAAAGGAAGCATTTTCGTCTGTGGATGGTATTTTCAAGATGAAGACTTACAACAGTCGCTCACAAGTGGAATTGTGAAACGCTTTGAAATCTGTGCTGTATCGTCATGGTTTCAATGGAAAGATTACACATCACAATTGACATGAGAGTGTGTGTTTGAAAGGGTTAAAAGTTGGATGGAGCGGGACATGGGTCTCTCCACTCCTTCACACCCATCATGTATTAGTTTCACCAAGTACAACTCACGGATCTGTTAACTGTGCCCTCTTTTTTGCATTTATACTCTTTCTGGTGACAGATTTGTAGATCGTTCCTTTAATATATAAATGTGTGCCTACTGATTTAACACACAACCACTCAATAATAATTCATTTTTATCTACTTATCTTCGTATTCGTGCAGATAACTCTTGAAAAACAACTTGATGGACAATGCGGTCAACGTCTCCAATCGTAAATGCTGGCAAAGCTTTTTAAGGACTGTGAAAACACATAAACCTCGGCAGCGGCCATAATTGCATTTATCCAACTATGACGACTTATGCTTTGTGAACGTGGAAGTGTGAAAAGGGTCCATTGTAATGTTTACCCAACTATGAGGTCTTCCGCTTCACGAACATGCAAGTGTGAAAAGGGTCCATTCTTTGAAACCTTTCATTTTGTGTTCCACTGGAGAAAAAAAAAAAGTCATACAGGTTTGTAAAGACGCGTGATGGTGAGTAAATGATGACATGGGTGAACTATAGCTTTAAAGGCGTCAGAATTGTTGCAAAATTGGGTTATGTGGCCAAGGCTAAAAACAGTAATTTACAAAGATTGGTTTTGAATCCACACCAAAATATTACAGGAAGTGTAGTAAAGCATGCAAATGCAAATGTACATTTACATGTGTTCATTTAGCAGGTACTTTTATGCAAAACAGTTTACTGGTGAAGATTACAGCACAAGCCATTCATATTCAGTCAAGTTTAAAGTATTCTGTTGCTCTCATACATCAGTGTGTCTTTCTAGTACACAAGTGGGCCTTAAAAGGGATAATATAATCAAATCAGCACATGCAGCAAAAAGGCCTTTTTCTCTCATCTCTTAAGTGTGAGGCGGGGTCTCCTTCACTTTTTCTTTTGATGCTGACGCTTTTCACGATGCTTAACAGCTCTCCGAATGATATCATTACCAATTTGTTTGTGACCGGGCACTGCTGCACCATGGGAGTAAAATACAGCCTTGGTCTGGAGGCAGGGCTGGAAATAGCACAGAGGCAGGGCAGGGGACACACAGAGTGAAGCCAGCCAAGCCATCCATTACTGCTTCTGTAAGCATGTGGAAGAGATTTTCCCCTGCCAGTTCTTCACCACAAGCATCACCATTACAGCACAGGGTGGAGACTGGGAAAACATGCCCCTCTAAACGTGGAAGGATGGAGGCAAGTATGAGAGAGATGATCAAAGGGAGAGTGCAGTCACACAGGGACTGATAACGGCCCATTTCTGCATGTAGAACTACAGGAACTAACAGGCAAGTGATTTTGAATATGCGTTCACTTCCTTGTAGCTAAAAGAGTTAAAAACATTTCAGAAAGAGTATGGCTACTGTCTTTTGGTACACTGTTAAAACTGGTAACCTGCAAAGGAGCTATTTGTACTTGATTTAACACTTAAAATTAGTTTTGTTGGTGCGACCTAATGTATTCAGGTTGATTCAGCGATATTAAATAATATTTGTTCAAACCAGTTCATTTAGATGTTTCCTCATGAAGCAAATTTTTTTAGGTTACCACTTTTTCAGTGTAGTTTGTATTGTAGTGTGTTGATACATTTATTTAAATAAGCTTCATATTTCTGCCTTTAAACCCTCCAAACATTGGCCTCATTTACTTCCATTGTAAGTGCCTCACTGTAACCTAGATTTTTGCTTTATTTTAAAGAAAAGGAGGGATGAGTTGAAATTATTTTTTGTGGTCATGACACAAATGCTGTCGATTGAGCTTAACTTATATTGAATCCAGAGTATTCCTTTAATACAATTTTTTATTCTGATATGATCTGCCTAGCAGTTTAAAGGAATATTCCTGGTTCAATACAAGTTAAGCTAAACCAACAGAATTTGTGGCATAATGTTGATAATCACAAAAAATAATTTCAACTCGTCCATCCTTTTCTTTAAAATAAAAGCAAAAATCGAAGTTACAGTGAGGCACTTACAATGGAAGTGAATGGGGCTAATTTTTGGAGGGTTTAAAGGCAGAAATGTGAAGCTTATAATTTTATAAAAGCACTTAAATGTATTTTTCTGTGAAAACTTGTGTATTATTTGAGCTGTAAAGTTGTTTAAATCGCTATTTTAGGGTTTGTTGACTACATCATCATGGCCATGAAGTTGTAAAATTGGCTATAGCTTTACACAGAAATGATTAGTAAGCAATTTTATCCCACTAAAATCATGTTAACAAGCATATTGTTTATGTCTAGTGGCTATAGTTTTGAAATAGTGAGTATTTTAACATTTATGGATTGGCCCCATTCACTTCCATTGTAACCCAGATTTTTGCCAAAGTAAATTTTTGTGGTAATCAATATTATTCCACAAATGCTGTCAATTGAGCTTCACTTGTAGTGAACCTGGAATATTCCTTCAATATGTCCCCCTTTTTGAGTTGACATGGACTCAATCTACATTGAGTTCACATTCAATGTCAGAAAATTCCTTACATTTGATTAATGACCTAGAAATCATGCAGAATCTTTCTTCTTCAGTTTATGTAATAAATGGTGTTTTATTAACAAAGTTCGGGATGAGCAAGTTCATTTAATCTGACCAATCACACAGCCAGAGTAAGAGTATATAAGCAGCTGCTTACCTCTACGTAGCATTGAGAGTTTCCGGCATCACACCACCTCCCCATCTCCTCCTATCTATTCCATCAATACTAATCCAGTCCGGGGGGCATTCGAGCTCAGGTCAAGTTTGGAGCCTCAAGCCCTATGCCAGGGACAGCAAGCCACATATGTATATGCTCTCCTCACTGCAGGATTACATTAACTTGCGAATGTAATCTAAAATGTTCTATTTATTTCCAGGTTTCATTTTCTTTCTTTTTTTTATCCCAGGTTTTAAAAAAGGACCCCACTGTACGTGATTGTCTTTGTACTCTGACCAAAAGTTATTAGAAATGATTCTTCTTGTAGCATTACAGCGATTAAATACGGCATAGAAAACAATGTTCTGTCTGGAAAGATTTGTAACAAGAACTCATTTCCAATGCAATTACATTTCAACCTAAATCGATTTGGAAAATGATGCATTCTTTTTGAGTGATTTGTATGCTCCATCATTCTCATTATAGCTCTGTTTGTTGTTTGTAAATATTTCATGAGTCTGTAATGAAGGTTATTGAGATGCACTTTGGGTGTGAGAGAGCAGATATGTTCTCAGAACTGTTAAGAATGCATTTAGTTAAAAAGAAAAAGCTCTTGTTTCTGCACTGAGAAGAGTCAGTGATGGAAACTAGGATGCTTCTAAACTGCGTGGTTTTTCTCAAGATGGCAATTTGCAATTGTGTCAAATCTTTCATCTGCCTTATTGAATAACATAGAGCATAACAGAAGGTCAGAGGTTGACCTGCTGCAAATAAAGCTGAATGATTTCTAACCAAAACTTAAGACTTACATGAATTTGAAAAATGGTTCCTTTTAAACAGTGCATTAACTTTAAATAATGCGCACAGATGAAGTAACGCTATCGATCTTATATCTATAATGGTCTTTAACATACTTTCTTGTGTTCTCTTTTCAAAAGACTGTTCCACCCTTGTCATTTGAGAGCTGAAGATCGCTGGCCTTTTATTATCACCACAGAGGAGAGTAACCCACAGTGCCTTACTAGAGATTGTTGCCAGGAACGTGGTAATTAGTGGGTAGTTGTGGGCACTCATGGCGTCGCAGGACCACCAAGGAAACAAGGACCCCACAAAGACCTACAGAACCGATGGACCTCCGACCATTGCTATATCTTGCCCTGTCCACAGCAACACCGCTGAGGACACAAAGCGGAACGGACTGAGGAAAGGCCTTGTGAGACATCGGGACTACGTCAAAATCTCCGTGCCAGATGGGAAAGGCAACAGATTGCCATTAGAATGGTGGAAGACGTTCATTGCTTTGTTTTATGCCATTTTAAACCTGGTTCTGACCACGTTTGTGATCACAGTGGTCCATGAGAGAGTGCCTCCCAAGGAGAGCAGCCCACCCCTGCCGGATAAGTTCTTTGACTATGTAGACCGTGTAAAGTGGGCGTTCACAGTGACTGAGGTCAATGGAATGGTTCTGGTGTCCATCTGGTCCATTCAGTGGCTCTTTCACAGCTACAAGTAAGAGGCATCACTCAGTCTAGTGGTGATCCAATTCATTATATCAATGGCATTGTATTGGGCATAGTTCTATTAGAAGTAGTGCAGGATGCAGATAATGTAAATGCAATAGACTTTGTGAAAATGTATCTTACATTGAGAAAATGAATCTCACTTGTGGTCAATGTGGTGCATAAAAATTTATTCACAACCTAACGTAACCTAACATTTGAATGGTAATCAAAATTCATTTTTAATTTTTTCTGTTGTTTACAGGGCTATTGTGGGAAGACGATATTTCTTTCTGCTGGGCACATTGTACATGTACAGATGCATCACCATGTACATCACCACTCTACCTGTGCCTGGCATGCACATGGTCTGTGCCCCGAAGGTAAATGGCAATTTAAAAAGTATTTCAGTTGTTACTCTCTGCAATCTTCCCCTCAGGATCTGATACCTATTATAAGAGTAGAAAAGGCATGATTAAATCTGTAATGTTCTCTTGTTTCCTCTGGACTGAGAGAATATCTGGTGAATAATCTAAAAGGTTTAAAGGGTTAGTTCACCCAAAAATGAAAGTTCTCTCATCATTTACTCACCCTCATGCCAGATGTGTATGACTTATTTTTCTCCTGCTGAACACAAATTTTTAGAAGAATATCTCAGCACTGTTGGTCCTTTCAATGCAAGTGAATGCTGGCCAGAAATCTGAAGGTCCAAAAAGATAATAAAAGCAGCATAAAAAACCCCAGTGGTTAAATCCATTTCTTCAGAAGATATATGATAAGTGTGGGTGAGAAACAGATCAATATTTAAGTCCTTTATTCTATAAATCTCCACTTTCACTTTCACATTTAGAATGTGAAAGTGAAAGTGGAGATTTTAAGTAAAAAATGACTTAAATATTGATCTGTCTCTCACCCACATCTATCACATAGCTTCTGAAGATATGGATTTAACCACTGTAGTCTGGATTTCTTTTATGCTGCCTTTACTCTATGTGATTTTTGAAGCTTGAATGTTTTGGTCACCATTCACTTGCATTGTATGGACCTACAGACCTGATATATTCTTCTAAAAATCTTTATTTGTGTTCAGTAGAAGAAAAAAAAAGTCATACACATCTGGGATGGCATGAGAGTGAGTAAATGATGAGAGAATTTAAATTTTTGGGTGAACTATACATTTAATAAGTATCTACAATCCTTTTGCGGCAAAAACACAGCTCCTTTGTAAATTATGCTTATTATATACTGTGTCTTATTGACAAAAGTCTGCTGCAATTAAAGTTTTGCTATTACCACCCGTGGAAAACAGGCTGTAAAAGAAATATTGTTGAAAAGAGACTTTGTGTACATTTTCTAGCAATCATGGCAGCAGTAATGCTTCAAATGATGGAGAAGAGTGTAATAAATTTATCCATTTATCCTGATTGCATTTTACTTTCCACTTCTGGCATTTTAAAGAGCTGATTCAGGTGTCGGGATCGCAGTGGTGGACTGATGCTTTCCAATCCCATTAAAATATGCCAGATCATGGTGGTGTGCTGCATCATCCACCAAGCACTCAGAACCGGCTAGCAAAATGTTGAATTGCAACGAGCACTGATTTTTTGTTTGTGCTGATACCTGATATGCATAAGTCCTTTAGTGGATCAAGTGCTAAAACAATGCAGACATGCAAATAAATGATTCTATCAGCAGACGCAATTCCTTCATAGTAATTCCCCCTCTTACTGCATCTCTCTCCCACCCTCTCATTTAGCTGTATGGAGATTCCCAGGCAATGCTGCAGCGTGTCCTGCAGTTAATCTCTGGTGGTGGATTATCGATCACTGGCTCTCATCTGCTTTGTGGAGACTTCCTGTACAGTGGCCACACTGTCATGCTTACGCTTACATACCTCTTCATCAAGGAGTGTATGTCACTTTCTCAAAAGTTTGCTTTGTCCCAAAACCATGATTTGGACTGCTCTTTATAACTGATCACACTGTTTTGACACATTCATTCTTTTATCGCAGATTCTCCTCGCTCTTTCTGGTGGTATCACCTGCTGTGCTGGTTAATGGCTGCTGTGGGTATAGTGTGCATCTTGGTGGCCCATGAGCACTACAGTGTGGATGTGGTGGTGGCCTATTTTATCACCACCCGACTGTTCTACTGGTATCACACTATGGCCAATTTGCAGGTATACATAGCATTAATATCAATGAGTATAGATGGTTTAATCATTTTAGTCGACTTTATGTTGCCATGAATTCTGCCATTATTTGCCCACCCTCATGTTGTTAAACCATGATTTTGGAAAGTGCAGGTTGTCCGATATACTAAATCATATTATTTGTGATCAATACAACAAAATTGTGTTTATATTCTAAACTTGTTTTCTTTGCTCTCGATTAATGTAATTCTCTAAAATGTGCACTCTACTAGATTACATTATGTAGTGTAATGTGATCCAATGAAGTCTGTTCAACAACATGGGCAAGTGGATTTGGGCAGAGAATTTTATGTCCCAGCATGAGTTGCATGGGACTTGATAAGGAAAGTAAAAATTTTGAAATGAAGTGTTATTTTATTTATTTTTGAGCAAGATGAGAAAAGGGGGTGGCTTAATAGTGTTTAATGTTGTTATTTTGGGATTCAGATCCGAATCTGTTATGCTGGGTTACTACTGTGGTGAAGAGTGGAGCTTTTGCTTAGACTGAGGATGGCTACACAGAAAACATGCAGTATGTTGCTTTCTCAAGGAGCAATTACTTCCAAAGTCTATAAGTGAGCCAATCCACTTGACAGCCATCTTTGGAATGCTCTCTGGCAGCTATTTTTCTATGGAAACAAGCCGCATACAAGTGCAGCTCCTATTTAATTGAATAGGGAAAGACCAAAATCTCCAAAACGACTGTCAAATCAGAAGAAAAATCTGACAACACTAGTATCATAAATTGTGCATCTTTACAGCATATTACGCTAAAAAAATGCAATATTCCCGGCTTATATAGCTAATGTGCATGTACGTTCTTGAGTTGATTCACAGGTGATGTCTGTATCCTAAAGTTGATTGGCTCTTTTTTTTGTAAGGCGAGACTTCCTTTTCTACATCCGTTGACTGCTGGGCGATCCAGTTTATCCCATTCATTTTAATAGAAGTGGCCCGTCTCTGCTAAATAGTCTCTGTTACTACTTAGTATTTAGTATGTTAATGTATGCTATTGCTAGCTAAAAGTTCGCTAACTAGCATGACCGTACAACATGAATTATTAATGTGACACAAAAATATTATGTAAAACTGAGGAAATGAATCATGTTGAGGACACATATAAAATCACTTTGAGGCTACTTAATTGGGTCATTTAAAAATAACTATTCCATTATGTTGAAATTACGCAAATTAAAGAAAAGTTACACTGATGAGCCAAAATTCACAGGTGAAGCGAATAATGTTGATCATCTCCTAACAAGGTCACATGTCAAGGTCTGGGTAGATTAGATGATAAGCGAACAATCAGTTCTTGTAGTCAACATGTTGAATGTAGGAGAAATGGGCAGGAGTTTTGACAAGGGCCAAATTGTTATGGCCAGATGACTGGGTAAGAGCATCTCTGAAACAGCAAGGCTTGTGGGGTGCTCCCAGTCAGAAGTGGTGAGTGCCTACCGACAGTGGTCCGAGGAGGGACAAACCACAAACTGACAACAGTTTGTTGGGCACAAAAGGCTCAACGATGTGCAAGAGCAACGAAGGCTATCCCGCCTGGTCCAAACCGACAGAAGGTCTACTGTGGCACAAGTCAGAGAAAATTTCAATTATAGTAATGGGAGGAATGTGTCACAACACTCAGTGCATCACACCCTGCTGTGTATAGGGCTGCGTAGTCACAGAGAGGTCAGAGTGCACATGATGACACCTGTCCACCATTGAAAGCACGTACAATGGGCATGCGGGCATTGGAACTGGACTTTGGAGCAGTGAAAGAAGGTCGCCTGGTCTGATGAGTCCTGTTTTCTTTTACATCACGTGGACGGCCATGTACGTGTGTGCTGTTTACCTGGGGAAGTGATGGCACCAGGATACAATGTGGGAAGACGACAAGCCGGTGGGGGGAGTGTGATGCTCTATGCATGTCAATTTAACATGTGCCACCTACCTAAACATTGTTGCAGACCAGGTACACCCCTTCATGGCAATGGTATTCCCTGATGCAGTGGCCTCTTTCAGCAGGATAATACGCCCTACCACACTGCACACATTGTTTGGGAATGGTTTAAGGAACATGATGAAGAGTTCAAGGTGTTGCCCTGGCCTCAAAATTCCCCAGATCTCAATCCAATTGAGCATCTGTGGGATGTGCTGGACCAACAAGTCCGATCCATGGCGGATCCACCTCGCAACTGACGGGGCTTGAAGGATCTGCTGCTAATGTCTTGGTGCCAGGTACCACAGCACACAGATGTACATGATTACATCATGTAAATTCAAAGCTTTTTTTAGTGCATATAGATGGCCTCAAAGCTATCAAGATGAACCAAAAGCCACAAAATTCCAATTTTGATTTCATGGATGTAATTTACAGGATGTAATTTATGTAACTTAAGTACGTATTCTTAAATATAAGTTGCACTTCAACAAGTGTTTTTAACAGTGTAAGAACATTAATACTGAGGCTTGACCTCTCACTTAAAACACAATCATTTGACACCACAGAGACCCACATATTTAGGGTGTGTCATTAAACCTAGGGCACCAAAACAGCACCAAGCCTCTTACCGAAAGTGTTTACATGATTCAGAGAACACAATATCAAAATCCATTAGGCCAGCCATTAGAGAAACACTCCCTGATGGATTTAAAGTGCAGCATAGTCCATTTAAGCCAATCTTGCTCTTTTATACAGGAAAAAAAATCCTTTCAAACTGTCAAAACACATCACAGTTTCGGTTACTACTAAAGTTGCGGGTGTTATAAAATGCGTGGTGCTGGTGTTGATAAAAAGCTTCCCCTTTAAGAATAAATATGCGTGTACTTGAGTGGTTAAAGCCTTGGGCTGGTGATGCAAATGTCACAGGTTAGATCCCTTTCAGGTGATATATATGTACCACAATTGTGCCTTTGTTCTAAGGTTGCTCCAGGGATTTTGTCTGTGATGATAATGCTGATTATCATTAAATTTTCTAATCTAAATGGCTTCGGATCTTTCTATTATAAAAATAAATTGTACTATAGGATGATTTGTAATAGTTTTTAATAACCCAGACATTATTAGAGATGTGTCTGTTATTATTTTAGAAAACCAGAGGTAAGATTTTATCTGCATGACCAAAACTATTTTTCTATTAATTTTATCCTCTGAAAGTGTTCTTGAAACTACAGCTACATTCTTTCATGTTTTCAACAGACTTTAAAGTGTTCTCCGAACAACTACCTCACTCACACCTGGTGGAATCCTGTGTTTAACTTCTTTGAGAGGAACGTTCAGACCCAAGTGCCCTGTTCTTTCTCCTGGCCAATCACATGGCCGCCTGCCTGCCTGAAGAATCCCTGTAAGAAATACTCCATGGTGCAGAGTGACCGGGAAGAGTGATTATTAATGCAGCTCAATGTTTTGTATAGTATTTTGCTCATGGCTATCTAAATGTTTATCATACCAGAGATCGAAGGCTGTAATTGTTAGATGTTGAGAAATGTTAGATGTCGATTTGTGAAATGGACACATAACAATGAGCCAAAGTATTTGTAATAATCATTTTGCATTGCATCTTTTATAGTAATTTATTTACAGTCAATGTGGCCACTTACAGAAACACAAGGTTTTGCAGTAAGTGGCCAAGTGAAAGTGGTATGGTTATAAAATTGATTTCTATCTCTTTTTCTGTTTCTCTCACAAGATAAACCAACATTTTGAGCATGTCTTCTTCTAGTTGCCTCATTTTGTCTATTTAATTGTCCTTTAAGACATGTGTTTACCATTGCTAGTGTTGTTTAGAAATGTTTCATTAATTTAGTACAATACTATTTTATATTATCAATGCATGCATCTTTTTTCTTCTTCTTCTTCTTCTTCTAGGAACCTACATCAACTATTGTTTTAGTGTTTTTAGGTACATTTTGAGAAAGTCACAATAAATGGTTTATATTACTGACCGGTGTAGTTTTTAGTATATGATTATACAATTATCAAATGTTTGTCATTAAAATGCAACACCAACAAGATAAAATGCCACTAAATTCTAAACAGCCTATTATTAATTTATAAATACATGTCTTTTCAGTTCAAAAGATATATGTAGAGTATATTATGTAGGCCTGTTTTTTACCATATATATTGCATACAATTACAAATATAGCCTGTGTACATATGTTTATAGGCCTATCATAAATAAAAGTGATAATAACTGATATTTCGTCATGATGTTTCGAAATGAATTGCAAAAATGAATTTTTTGAAAGTCAGTTCTCATAAACATACATGTTGATATACTGTATATATATTTATATACTGGCAGCAAAAAGTTTGGAATATTGTACAGATTTTGCTCTTATGGAAAGAAATTGGTACATTTATTCACCAAAGTGGCATTCAACTGATCACAATGTATAGTCAGGACATTAATAATGTGGAAAATTACTATTACAATTTGAAAAAAAAAAAAAAAAAAAAATATATATATATATATATATATATATATATATATATATATATATATATTTAAACTACTTTAAAGAGTTCTCATCAAAAAATCCACCACGTGCAGCAATGACAGCTTTGCAGATCCTTGGCATTCTAGCTGTCAGTTTGTCCAGATACTCAGGTGACATTTCACCCCACACTTCCTGTAGCACTTGTCATAGATGTGTCTGTCTTATCGGGCACTTCTCACACACCTTACAGTCTAACTGATCCCACAAAAGCTCAATGGGGTTAAGATCCATAACACTCTTTTCCAATTATCTGTTGTCCAATGTCTGTGTTTCTTTGCCCACTCGAACCTTTTCTTTTTGTTTTTCTGTTTCAAAAGTGGCTTTTTCTTTGCAATTCTTCCCATAAGTCCTGCACCCCTGAGTCTTCTCTTTATTGTTGTACATGAAACTGGTGTTGAGCGGGTAGAATTCAATGAAGCTGTCAGCTGAGGACATGTGAGGCGTCTATTTCTCGAACTAGAGACTCTTATGTACTTATCCTCTTGTTTAGTTGTACATCTGGCCTTCCACATCTCTTTCTGTCCTTGTTAGAGCCAGTTGTCCTTTGTCTTTGAAGACTGTAGTGTACACCTTTGTATGAAATCTTCAGTTTTTTGGCAATTTCAAATATTGTATAGCTTTCATTCCTCAAAACAATGATTGACTGACGAGTTTCTACAGAAAGCTGTTTCTTTTTTTGCCATTTTTGACCTAATATTGTCCTTAAGACATGCCAGTCTATTGCATACTGTGGCAACTCAAAAACAAACACAAAGACAATGTTAAGCTTCATTTAACGAACCAAATAGCTTTCAGCAGTGTTTGATATAATGGCAAGTGATTTTCTAGTACCAAATGATCAATTTAGCATGATTAATCAAGGATAAGGTGTTGGAGTGTTGGCTGCTGCAAATGGGGCCTGTCTAGATTTGATCAAAAATTTTCAAATAGTGATGGTGCTGTTTTTTACATCAATAATGTCCTGACTATACTTTGTGATCAGTTGAATGCCACTTTGGTGAACTAAAGTACCAATTTTTCCTTCCAAAACAGCAGGCATAGGCAGGGGTGGGCAGAGTCCCCCCAAAACGTGAGTCTTGACCACCCAATCAAACGTTTAGCAAACACAACATTAAATACAATATTTAATTTTTTACGATTTTTGCATTGGTTAAAAGCAATTTGGGGGCGGGCTATGTGTTGCAAACATTGAGGGTGGGCTGTAGACCACCCCAACCAATCACAAATTATCACCAGAAATTTGTAGTATTTTTCTATTTTTGTCATTGGCCGAAAGCAACGACACACACTCAAGAAGCGGCTGCTGCAAACCAGAGAGTCAGAGACTTCACGCGAGCGAGAGTGGTAATACAAGATATTTTTGTGCAATGCATAGGCTTGTTAGTGCCCGTAAAGAAGCCTGTAGTGTCTCTAGCAGTGACTATGTGGCTTCTGTTAATGTACCACAGGCACCCCCTTCCTGCTCATGAAATATCTCCCTCCACCTCAGCTCCCCAAATTCATGCTGCGGTTGTTAGCTAAATACTGGACCTGAATTGTAAAGCACCGTACCTGCCAATATTAGCTGATGGTACCGTTCGCTGCAATGGCTGGATACAGTGTTTTGCAGGACGCGTGCTTCTGTTTCCCCTGTTGTACAGTACGTTCGGTGTCGCTGAGAGATGCTGTCTTCAAGACTTGATTTCAGTCATAACTCAATTTTGCGTTTTGCCTTTGAAGGGCAGCATAATTGATTATTACTGTACATTTCTATTTAACCAATTAATCAGAAAAGTCAAAGAGAAATAATCATCATCATTTAATATACAGTATAATTACTTCTTTAAGCAGTTCCCATCTTTGTTAAAATTTTAGGTTCTTAATCTTTTATGTTATTGATCTCCCCATCTATTATATTCCATCCACTCCATCCTTGTATTCTTCCTTGATATTATTTCTCTCCACTCCATCCTTGCATTCGTGTGGACTCTGATTTGTCCTTGTAATTTGCTTTAAGGCGGGAAGTCTATTGTTGTATTATATTTCTTAATAATGAAGGTAGTATACCAATAATAAAGTTGTCAGGACCCACTTCAATCTTATTATTATGTACAGTGTGAATCCGTTTATTTATTTCAATAGGTTATATTTTTAATATGGGCAATAAGTGTAAAATACAGGTGTAATGGGCCTTATGATCTTAACAATTACGCCATGTTACGGCAGTTACAGACATGAAATTTAGTTGTATGAGCATATATAATCTAACCCATAAAATTTACTTTTGTTTGTGTAACTTATTTTTTCAGATAATTTAATTTAATTTTAGTACACCCCAAAATTAAAATTCTCTCATCATTTACTCTCATCATTAGATGTATATGACTTTCTTTCTCTTGCTGAACACAAATGAAGATTTTTAGCTCTGTAGGTCCATACGATTCAAGTGAATGGTGACCAGAACTTTAAGCTCCAAAAATCACATAAATGTTGCATAAAAGTAATCCATACGACTCCAGTGGTTAAATGTAGGTCTTCAGAATAGATATAATAGGTGTGGGTGAGAAACAGATCAATATTTAAGTCTTTTTTACTCTAAATCTCCACTTTCACATTCTGAAAGTGGAGATTTATGGTAAAAAAAAAAAAAAAAAAAAAAAAAAGGATTGAAATATTGATCTGTTTCTCAACCAAAGTGAATGGATAGCTTCAGAAGACATAGATTTAACCACTGGAGTTGTATGGATTACTTATATTATCCACCGTTACGATTCGGCTATGATAGATGATCCTATGATAGGAGCGCAATGAATTACATAAACAATAGCATTATTGTGCTAACAGGTGTGTGTACATGTGCTGAAAGTTCATTAGAAATTTTGAGAGTTTGTTCATTTCTATTTAGCATCTTTTTTGTGAATGCTTCACGTGTTTTGAGATGGCATTATTACTGAGTATAAAAAGGAACGTTTTATTTTTTTTTTTCCTGAACTGTCTGTGAGTAGTGACGATGTTTTCAACTGTTTTCATGCTGTGATGCTAAATGGATAAATTCTACAGTGGAAGACCATAATTATTAGATGAGACATGTACAGTAGTGAGATGTTTTATCACTTTGAAATTAACTGTATTCTGATTTTCCTCTGCCCTGCATTTTTCCTGCCTGCAATTCACTTTCTTTTGAGTGTCGTTGCAGAATGTGCATGCCTTCCCTTAAGGGGAAAATGTTATTTGGAAAACAGTGTGGATATTAATTCAGTATCAATTACATTTATTTGTACAGCTAGTGCTTTTAATAATACATACTGTTTTATAGTTGCATTACAGAGAACATTGAACTTTAGTGTACAATGTTTATAATGTATGTCCAAATAAATATGTTTATTTGTATTGCATGTAGTTCTTTTGTACAGTTTATTGTGTGGCTGCTAATACATCATTATTTCCTACACAAGAACAATAAATTCAATCTATCAACAGGATCAGTTGTTTAACCCGTTAATCTTTTAATCTGTGTGCACGTCATGTTTAGAATACATTAGGTTTACTGTAGGCTACATCACAGGCCCATTTTTTCTATCCTGTGGCTACTTTTTTTTCACATTGTAACTGTTATTGGTTAACGTTCTTTACAGAACAGATGTCATATTAGATCAATGGCTAATGCACAACTGCTTTTTTTTTTTTTACATTTTAGAATAATAGTAAAGTCATCAAAACTATGGAATAACATAAATGGAACTATGGGAATTATGTTGTGACTAAACAAAATCCAAAATAAATCAAAACTGTGTTTTATTTTAGCATCTTCAAAGTAGTCACCCTTTGCCTAGAATTTGCAGACATGTACTCTTGACATTTTCTCAACCAACTTCTTGAGGTATCACCCTGGGATGCTTTTTAAACAGTATTGAAGGAGTTCCCATCTATGTTGGGCACTTATTGGCTGCTTTTCTTTATTATTTGGTCCAAGTCATCAATTTCAAAAACTTTTTATTTTTTTTTTTTAATAACATTTTAGTTTTATAATTAAATAAACTACTATGGTGGCACAATTATATTTTTGTCTACAAACCTAATTTCAAACATTTAAGCATACGCCTTCAAATCAAAAGATTTTTCAGATCATGAGAAACATTTCAGTCAAGTGTTTCAAAACTTTTGACAGGTAGTGTATATCCAAGAGCAACATACTGGATGTAATAATGAATATTGATTCTGTTTTGGGGATCATAGAAGAAAAATTCACAATATATATATATATATTTTTTTTATGCTTGCAAAAAACAGAGTAGAATAGAATAGATCAGAATGGCATTGTACAGAATAGATTAAAGTAGAGCTGAATAGAACATAGCAGAATAGAACAGAATAGAAAAGTCCCATTTGTGGGCCTGGTTATATACAGTATATCCAAGAGCATGCTGGATATAATTCACAATATTATATTTATCATAGAGCAAAAGTTTAATATGCATTTTATTACAAAATTATTCTTGTGAAGCTTCCAAAAACAGAGCAGAATCAAGTAGAATATAGAAGAATTGAACAGAATAGAATAGAATAGAATAGAATAGAATAGAATAGAATATTCACGTTTGGGCCTGGTTACAAACAGTATATCCAAAGGCAACATACTGGAAATAATACAGATTATTTATACTGGCAATTATAGAATAAAAGTTTGATACTAACTTTATTAAAACTTTAAGCTTCCAAAAGAACAGGGCAGAATAGAAAAGAATAGAGCAGAATAGAACAGTGCTGAACAGAATAGAATAGAATAGAATAGAATAGAATAGAATAGTCACATGTTTAGGCCTGGTTACAAACAGTATATCCAAGAGCAACATACTGGAAATAATACAGATTATTTATACCGGCGATCATAGAATAAAAGTTCAATATAAACTTTATTACAAAATTTTTCTCATTTAAGCTTCCAAAAGAACAGGGCAGAAAAGAATAGAATAGTACAGAACAAGATAGAATACAACAGTTCAGAACAAGATCAAATAGAATAGAGCAGAATAGAACAGTGCAGAACAAAATAGAATAGAATAGAATAGTCACATGTCTAGGCCTGGTTACAAACAGTATATCCAAGAGCAGCATTCTGTACTGGATATAATACAGAATATTAATTCCATATTGTCGGTCATAGAATAAAAGTTCAATATAAACTTTATTACAAAATTCTTCTCATTTAAGCTTCCAAAAGAATAGAACAATAGAATAGAATAGAATAGAATAGAATAGAACAGAATAGAATAGAACAGAACAGTGCGGAACTAAATAGAATAGAATTAGAAACAGTATATCCAAAGAACAACATACTGGATATAATACAGAATATTAATATCATATTGGTGATCATTGAATAAAAGTTCAATATAAACTTTATTAAAAAAAGCGTTCTCATTTAAGCTTCCAAAAGAACAGGGCAGAATGGAACAGAATAGCATAGAGCAGAATAGAACAGTGCAGAACAAAATAGAATAGAATAGAATTAGTGCTTTCAGTCGATTAAAATGTTTTAATTTTAAAAGTGCAGAAATTTGACACTATATATACTTTTATAATTAAATTATTTCCATTTTAGGAAGAAACAAAACAATATTTATCAATATAATGCTTTATTAACATTTTTAAACAAATCCTTCCACAATATTAAGATCTGCTTTGTTACAGCAATCATGAAGCTGCATTCATGCTTCACATCAGAGTGTCAACGCCTGCATCGCGCGCCGCTTTATACTCACCATGAAAAGTGCTTGCAAACAAACACACTTACAAAGGCTGAAAAATACTTGATTTCTATCACAAGTCCCATCTGGGCTTGTTTTATACACCAAATAGCACTAATTAACGCGTTAAACTTTTTGAATAAATCGCATGCGTTGACATGTTAATTCTGACAGCTCCAAATAGAATAGAATAGAATAGAATAGAATAGTCAAATGTCTAGGCCTGGTTAGAAACAGTATATCCAAGAACAACATACTGGATGTAATAAAGAAAATTGATTCTATATTGATGAATTATAAATTTTTTAAGATTCCAAAAACAGAGTTAAATAGAATAGAATAAAATAGAACAGAATAGAGCAGAATGGCACAATGCAGAACAGAATAGAATAAAGTAGAATTACATAAACATAGCAGAATAGAATAGTCTCATGCATGAGCCTGTTTGCATATTATTAAGAGCAACATACTGTATGTAATAAAGTATATGAATTCCTTACTGGGCATTATACAATATTATTTCAATATAAACTTTGTTAGAAAGGAAGCTGAGTAGAATAGAACAAAGAAGAACAGAGCAGAATATAACCATTCAGAATAGAATAGAAAAGAATAGAAAAGGATAGAATAAAATAGTCAAATGTCTGGGTCTGTTTTCATATATCGTCTCCAGCATGGGAGACGGCGTGCTAACAAGGAGGCTTAAGGCTACAGCCCCTAGTGTCAGATGCTAATGCGCACACTGCACACCACGTACCAGCTGGCTACCGCTACACTCACCTCCACTAAACCTCACTACCATCCGGGCCACGGCACCACTGTAACCGGTCCTGCTCAACCCACTCCGAGCGAGGTTTGAACCGGCGTCTCTGGCATGGGAGGCGGGCATGCTAACAAGGAGGCTAAAGGCTACAACCTGTAGCGTCAGTCGCTAGTGTGCCTCTTGAGGCCAGGGGAGTGAGGTTTAAACACATTGCACAGCACGTACCAGCTGGCTACCGTTACATAAACATGAAGGCCTGACCATGATTAAAACAGAGCTGCAGAGTCTAAATGAGAAAGCAGGGGCTTCTGGTGTCAATCTAACCCCTCTAATCAGCAATGCTGTCTCCAATGTCATCTCCTCAATGAGTATGGGTCAAGGTTTTCAACACCAGGACCAGGAGTTTCAGACCATGTTGGATCTCATGGCTCATGGATTGGAGATTAGCATCAGCAGCTCCATTTTGCTGATCAACAATTTCCTCTGGCTCTAATACCTGCCCTGCCGAGTTTTCAGGGAGCTGGGGCGAGAGGAGCTTGATATCACAGTGTTCTTAAAGAAAATCATAGCAAGTCACAGGGTCACGCTGGATCTGGAGAATCCCAGGGATTTCATAGATATGTATCTGGTGGAGATGCTGGCCCAGGAAGCGGCAGGTACAAGATCAGAAGAGAGCAGGTTTATACATCATTGGAGACCTCTTCATTGCGGGCATTGATACTACCACAAATAGTGTGCTATGGAGTATACTCTATATGTGCTTGTATCCTGATGTGCAAGGTAAATGCACCAGCATTTAATAACATAGACATTGCAGTTATCGGATGTTAGCAGTAGAGATCATTTACAATTATAATTTAAGGTAAAAGTGAATACAATTGAGTTAGCTATGTGAACTTTTGTTTAAAAATCCATAACTCTTTTATTGATATTAAAGACTTTGTCCACAGATGTTATCCAAAGAGAATATATATCTAAGCTTAAAGAAATGGTTCTCCAAAAATGTATGTCGTTCCAAAACTGTATGCTGTTATTTTGTCTGTGGAACACAAAAGAATAATTTTTAAAGAATTTTCACGCAATTACAACAACAGTTCATATTTACCATGTCTGTCAAAAAGGACAAAGAAATACACCATAAAAGTAGTCCATTTGGCTTGTGAGCTATATTCCAATTCTTCTGAAGTCATACAATGCAGGTCATTATTCACTGATAATCTGCTACAGCTCTCAAATTAAATACTATATGGCACCTACAGCACAAATTGCATGTCAGTAACATCAAATGTCATCAAACAAACAATCATATCTTATGACATAATTGAAATCAAACCTGATACGACATGCTAACGGCTGTATATTTGATTTAAAGCTGAATAACAACTTATATTTAAAAAAAAAAATCACACATAACTACACTGAAATAAGTGGTAACCTAAAAAATGTGGTTTCACCTGGTGTCATATAAATTAAAAAATATTAAAAAATATTAAATAATACTACTTTTGTCTAAATAATTTTTAGGGTTCCATAGTTAGAGCCATTTTTAGATTTGTAATTATTATAACGGCACCAAGAGGCAGAGGCATGCAATTGTTTTTTTCTCAGAATGACCCCATACATACGTGTACCAAATTTGGTGATAATATCTCATTCCGTTCATGAGTTATAACCATTTTAGTAAAAGTGGACACGCCCACTATGTAGGTTTTGGCTTACCGTTTGACGAACGGTGTAGGACTAGTTCGTTTTTTTTTTTTTTAAACAATCCAAAATAGCAGGAAAAGGGCGGAGGAACTTTTTTATGGTATTCCAAAAGATTCTCCACGATGCAAGGAATCACAGGATTTTTTTTATTATTTTTATTATTTTGTTCCTTGGCCTTACTGTTCAAGTTATGGCCCAAAATTTTAATTTGTTTTGTTCACTGTGGTGCCCCCCTTTGTCCGATCAGTGGGAGTCAGCCAAAGTACTACCATTCCCCAAAGTTTCAAATCTCTTGACCTAACGGTTTGGTCTGCACAATCAGTTTTAGGGCGGAATAATAATAATAATCCTTACAAATACTATAGGGTTTCAGCCTTTCGGGCTTGAACCCCAAATAATAACTCCCATATTGTGTATATTTTCCAGCTTGTATGTTGGTCTCGCATTCAGTCTTGTCTTTAGAATGTGAATTCTTTTAAATTCAAATCAATTCGAGGAACTGACTTTATTAGTGAAGAATTAGTGTTTTTTTTTGTTTTGTTTTGTTTTTTGTGCTGTGAAATGCTAATATCCTACTATCCTAATAGTTCTACTATTCTTGTTTAGGCCTGTTTTTAAGTATTTGGTTGAAAGTGTTTTGGCAATAAACAGATCAATATTTAAGTCCTTTTTTACTATGAATTCTCCTCCCTGCCCAGTAGGTGGCAATATGCATGAAGAATGCAAATTGCCAAAAACAAAAGAAGAATGTGGAAGTAAAAGTGGAGATTTATAGTACAAAAGGACTTAAATATTGGTCTGTTTCTCACCCACACCTTTCATATCGCTTCTGAAGACATGGATTTAACCACTGGAGTCTTATGGATTACTTTTATGCTGCCTTTATGTGCTTTTTGGAGCTTCAAAGTTCTGGCCACCATTCACCTGCATTGTATGGACCAACAGAGCTGAGATATTCTTTAAAAAAAAAAAAAAATTGTGTTTAGCAGAATAAAGAAAGTCATACACATCTGGGATGGTATGAGGGTGAGCAAATGATGAGAGAATTTTCATTTTTGGGTGAACTATCCCTTTAAAGCACTTAATAATCTCGGTTAATATGAATTTGTACATATACCACTATTTATTTTGTATTTTATTTTATTTTTTTGCATTAAATGTCGCATATGTTAACATTACTTAATGAATTATGAACTAACAATGAACATTAGTATTTTGATAAATTAACATTGTACTTGATTAATACATTATGTATAAATCATTTTTAACTGTTCATAATGCATTAACTAATGTCAAATGAATAGAAAATTACTGTAAAGTGTTGCCAAATGATGTTATGACAGTTTTATCTGCAAATTGTCTTCTTTACCATTTCAGTTATAACTGGATCATGATCTTATTTTATGACTTTGTTTTTAATTATTGAATTATAATTATTAGAGCTATTATTTCAAAAAGCAAGAACACATACTTAAGTATTATTGTGGCATGGTAGGGTTAGGGTTATTTTCTTATGATCTCATGAAAGAGTACAGTTTTGCAAATTATAATATTCTAATAAATTATTTGAAATCACTTAATCAGTTTGATTTCCTTCATCCATGTGACATTATATCTCCTAAAACTATCTATAAACACATGAATGAATTGTTTGCAAACACCTATTAATTATGTGAAAGGTCATCATCGCAAGGGCAAGAAACCACGTGATCAGTTCAACCTTCTTCCAGTTCTCGAGCACGCGCATAGCAGACTTGCGTGCCCGCCACGCGCTTACTGTCAGTGAGTACGCAACACGGTCATGGCTTTCATTACGCGCCAGTTCGTAAGATCTCTCTCATCATCTGCTTCTAGACAAGCAGCGATTAAACATGTCACTATTATCGGGGGTGGACTTATGGGTGCAGGTATTGCACAGGTAAAATAAATGCGTGTGCATTCACGTGCAAAAGCTAGTTTATTGCGTAGTCAGGCTACAAGCTAAGTGCTATCACACAACACCGTTGATGAGAACTTGATTAAAGTTATTTGTTTGATAGTTGCATGTTTCATGTAGTTGCATTACGGGGAACAATGTTTAAAGGAATCATTACGCTTGTTCGCAAACTTCAACCATGTTTTGCTCGTCTTTTAACTTTTTATGTCGTAGGTTGACCTTTTACCCAGATATCCGATATAGATAATTCCCAAACTTACAAACTGCTTAAATCGATTTGTTTATTTAGTTGTACATAAAAGTGATATGTCAAATTCAATATGCGTCTCTTTAAATCTAAACATTGGACCCTTATTAAGCGAGCTGTCTACGTCACAACAATCACCCATGTTTTGTGACGTCATTATAGAATGCGTTATGCACTTTTCATGCATTTATTTATTTTTCAGGTCGCTGCAACCACAGGGCATTCAGTGGTGCTGGTTGACATGTCTGAGGACATTTTGAAGAAATCCGTTAAGGTCATAGAAAACAGCTTAAAAAGAGTGGCCAAGAAGAAATTTGCAGAAAAACCGGAGGTTAGTTTTCACACAGATGTAAAATGAATATTTTAGACAGAAATAACAATTTATTGAGGAGGACAGTTCTTTTCTGGGTCAGTGTATGTTCTTGTCCAGTAGGTGGTATTAGGGGGAGTGGCATTCTCAAAGTGAATTTCATTGGACAAAAGTTTGTAGACGCCCATGAGTGCAGGATGATGTCATCAACACTTTTGGTCTGTTTTCCTGGAAGAAAGACCGCAATTTTTAAATATGCAAAAAAGTGAATTTTGACAGCTTTTAGGCCTCAAAGCAAATATATATATATAACTAAAAGCCACAAAACTTACATTTTGATTTGGGTCAGTCCATCTCAAGTTGTCCAATACAAGATCATTTTTTAATTTTCCTATTTAAAAAAAAAAAAAAAAAATTTTTTTTTTGAGTGATGTATTGGTATTGCAAAACCACCAGTTTTTTATTTTTTTATTTTACTTGTTTTAACCACAACAACCATCTTTGTGTCATGGCACTCGACAAATTTTCGCTATACAGCTGTTTATGGAAACCTCAATATCTTGGCTCAGTATGACCATAGCTCCTTGGAACAAAAACTGATCTCTAGAGCACATTACAAGTAGGGATATCTAGATACCATTTTTTGGAGTACGAGTACCGATACTTCTTTTTCAGTACTCGCCAATACAGAGTCTGATACCTGTTTTTTGTTTTATTTTTTTGCAATGTTTCAGTTTACTAAAAAATCTATATAAAAATCATCACTATAAACAAAACCAAAAGAGTTGACCTGCTGACTTTATTGGTTTCAGCAACTGTAACTCAAATTAAAACCAAGATGTAAAGGTCATCTATCAATAAGCATTCTTTTGCAAATTTAAGGTGAAGATTATTGTTCATGAACAGAAGCATCTCTACATGTGAACAACACAAATTCCTTACATCTGTTCATTTCTCAAAATGCATGAAGTAGGCTTTTCCCCAGATTTCTACTAGCCCTAGCTCTGTAACCAATGGAATCTCAAACTCAAGAATGCTACTATAGAGGACTTATTTCTGTGAAAATGTCATGTTCCTATCTGGTCCCACACCAGAGATATTCAAATCGAAATTGAGGGGAATTAAAAAAAAAAATGTCACTTTCTCAAACTCGCCTGAAATGTTCTGCATGCACACTATACTTACCTATGTACCCTCTAAAAAAAATTAAGACTGAGACTCGAACCCTTCCCATAATAAATTGACCCTAAAAGTGGAACTTTGAGCAATCTTGAGCATTGCATTAGGACTTAAGTTCTAAGTCTAAGGAACAAGAATGTGCAAAATATTTATATAAGGACTTGTACCTTGTAATGTGCTCCAGAGATCAGTTTTTGTTCCAAGGAGCTAGGACCATCCTGAGCAGAGATATTGAGGTTTCCATAACAGCTGCATAACCTAAATTTGTCGTGTCATGACACAAAGATGGCCGTCATAGTTAAACCAAGTAAAATAAAAAACTGGTGGTTTTGCAATACCAATATATATAGGTAATCACTCAAAAAAAAAAAAAAAAAAAAAAAATATTGGAAATTAAAAATGGTTAAGCAACCAACTTTACAATTAATGGGCCATTTGAGATGGACTGACCCATTTTCTTTCATTGCTAATATTACTTTGTTAGTTAAAATGTGGAAAGATAACTGTCTGACATATTCTCTAGGATGGCGAGGCGTTCATTCAGAAAGTTCTGAAAAATTGTTCTACGAGTACAGATGCTGCGTCTGTAGTCCAGAGCACTGATCTTGTGGTGGAGGCCATTGTGGAAAACCTCAAAGTCAAACAGGGTCTCTTTGGATCTCTGGACAAAGTGGCTTCAGAGTAAGCAAAACGCTAATTATTTGCATGTTAACATACAAGAGTTTGTGTATATAATATTTAGGAGTTAAATATGATCACATTTAGTGATGTATTAGTTGTTTGTGCTCACTTTAGGCATACCATCTTTACAAGCAACACATCCTCCTTGCCAATCGCAGACATCGCCAGCTCCACAACTAGATTAGATCGTTTTGGCGGCCTTCATTTTTTCAACCCCGTCCCAATGATGAAGCTGGTCGAGGTTTGGATTGTGCTTTTGTTTCACTGACTGCATAGCCATTAAAGGGATAGTTCACCCAGAAATGATCATTTTCGCATTTTTTACTTGCCCTTATGAAGTTTTTCACCCAAAACCATTCATATCACTTCTGAAGACATGGATTAAACCACTCGAGTCATCCTTGTTGGAGCTTGAAAGTTTTGGACCCCATTGACTTGCATTGTATGGACAAACAGACATTGTATATCCTTCACAAAATCTTTGCTTGTGTTCCGCAGAAGAAATAAAAGTCATACAAGTTTGAGACTGCAAGGAAGTGTAAATTATGAGAGATTATTATTTTTTGGGGGAACTATTCCTTTAACATTCACAAAAATAAATGTGTTCTGCAGACATTGTAATTGCTAATGTCTGCACTGGTTGTTTTGTTTTCTCTTTTGGCTCATAAATGTTTAAGCTTCAATATTCTGAAGTTCTTTGAGTAGTTTTCATTACCTTTAAATTAACTGTCTTATCTCAGGTGATCAAGACCCCATCAACAAGCCAAAAGACTTTTGACACACTCCTTGAATTCAGCAAAGCTTTGGGGAAACAACCTGTATCGTGTAAAGTAAGTGTTCTGCAATCAGCAATTTTACACTTAGGCAAGCTTCACTATTACTATTGATCATAGTTAGTTGTAAACTTCTGCATAACTCGCCCCACACCCTTTGTGCTATTGACATGAATGATACCTTAAATCATGTATCATGCGATCAGACTTTGATCTCTGCCTTGTAGATGACAAAATGGTTGAAAATATTACATTGATTTGGTATGGGCTCTTTTGACTTTTCAACAACTTAGCAACCACCCAGAACACCCTAGCAACCATATAGTGATCTAGAAACTACTCCAAAAACACCCTGGCAACCACATTGCAACTACCAAGCAGTGTGATTTTTTTTTTTTTAATAATGCAGTTTCATTATAATGTGGTATAATAGTTAATACTCTTATTTGCTTTCTCCTCTAAGGACACTCCAGGTTTTATAGTGAATCGCCTGCTGGTTCCTTACATGATGGAAGCTATTCGACTGCATGAAAGAGGTACATTCATTCAGCAGTCAATTTGATAGAGGTGATGTTAAGAAATGTAACAGATAACCAGAGATTTTGAAACCAGACAGTTCATATTTCTGTGTTTGATCACGCTGTGCGATTCTTTCCAGGTCACGGCTCCAAAGAAGACATTGATGTGGCCATGAAGCTTGGTGCTGGTTATCCTATGGGTCCATTTGAACTTCTGGACTATGTTGGATTGGACACTTCAAAGTTTATTATTGATGGTGAGCATTTTGAATTATGTCATTGTGATGTAATAGTATTGTGTTGATTTATATAACATGTATTTTTTGTATGTGTGTAGGTTGGCATGCGATGGATCCTGATAACCCCCTGTTTGCCCCTAGCCCCATGCTTAACAAACTGGTGGCAGAGGGCAAATTGGGCAAGAAAACCGGTGAGGGATTCTACAAGCACAAATAATGGAAGTGAAGATTACTAGTTTTGCATACTTCAACCAGAGAACAAATGTCTAGTCGATGACCGACTGGACTGAACTAAAAAGCCAAGAGTTTGATTAATAAACTGCAAATGAATTTGAATGTATAAAACCTAGATAAAGTGATTGGATGTCACACTACATCTAGTGCCTTGCTATGATTGTTAAAACTTTCAATCCATTGATATTAAATGTCTGTTTAAGTAATATTGTGGCATTAAAATATATTTAATATGTCTTTTCAAGTGTTTTTTAATTATTTTGTTCATTATTTATTTATTAATCTCTGACATTTGCAGGAAATAGAATGAGTACATTTAAAAGAGAAACCTTTTATCTTCAACTATTCTATTAGTGATTCTAGTAGTGAGAGGCAACACATTATGTTGATGTTCCCCAATTTATTGTTGGATGTTCTGCTTCACAGAGCTTCGAGACCTTATAAATCTTTTGATTCAAACCAGTGCTTTATTGCTTTGGTACGTGTATCGAACTGGAAAAGTCACATGATTTTATAAACAAACAGGGTTGGGAGGGTTACTTTTAAAATGTGTTCCGCTACAGATTACAGAATACATGCTGTAAAATGTAATTTGTAACGTATTCCGTTAGATTACTCAAGGTCAGTAACGTAATCTAAATACTTTGGATTACTTCTTCAGCACTGGTAGATGTTTTGACTATAAAAACACTGCCAGTACAGTAAGACAAAATATTGTCTTTCCAGATACCTGTAGTCAATAAGAATTCATATTTATGTCATCTTCAACTTTATCAATTCAGGAATTACATATATACAAATTTAAATATATAAATACTTTTCACACGGAATTACACATGACAATTTACATGGATCCAAGTTGCCATTAAAAGATCTATACATCAATCAAGCTTTATGCATCAGTTGAGCTCTGTGCTGTTTGGCTGTAATGCAACATAGCATGCTTTCCTTAAACTATTGAAAACAACTTTTCGGACAATCTCAGAAAGTTTCACAACGATAACTGTTGCTGTTGGCATCACTTCTTTTATATGAGAAGGGGATCCATCAGTCATGAAATCAGCAAATGCTGTTTGTAAAAGCTGCATCAGTGGATTGTTGTTATGTCCATTTGTGATATTGGCACTGGATTCAGTCTTTCCAATGCAACCATTTCTCAGCTGAACAGTGAAACTGTTGTTTGTAGGACTTTCCGTATTACTTTGTCGTTAACAGCTGTCCATTTACAGTTGCTCTGTTATATGTCTCAGCAGAGTAGCTGTCATTGTCAGACAGATCACAGACTGGAAACATTAAAAACGAATCCTTGTGATTGAGCATTTTTTGTCAAGAACATCCCAATAAAACAAGACCATCCAGTCTTTTTGCCTTAGCAATGAAGGGATTAAATTCTAACCAGTCATTGATAAGTTTGTCCATGCTATTTGACCATTTGCACTGGTCTGAGACAGTTTAAGTAGTCGAGGAATTGACTGAAGTGTGTTGAATTGGCGTGCAGTTTGAGATGGAATATAAGTCGTCCCGTGACATAACTACTTCAGTTTCTGGTTGTGACCTTCAAATGAAAATGCAGATGTACACCAAATGGGCCCATACATCTTGACAAAGAAGGGCAAGTGTGTGAGTTGATGGGCATTGAAGGACATTTGGGACAAGCCATATGTCACTGGTATTTCTTGTACAAACTTTGTTATCTTGGATGTTGCTGCTGCCAAGTCACTTTCTGTGATGATGTCTTTCAAAATAGCAGTGACCAAAAGCAACCAATGTTTAAAAAATTTTGTTGGAAGAATCTTATATAGAACAGGCCCACTGTAGAACAGCAAACAGCTTCGTCATTCTGCAGCCTTCCACCTTCGTGCAACTTTGACAGTCCTTGATACTCTTGGTATATCAGATGGAGGTTTGATGGTGAGCAGCCTTTGATCAACATGCTCTTGTGATGTCCCAATGTACCAAGGGCTGTCATGGTACTTGCTGTTGAACCACAAGTCCAAGAATTGCTTTGTCACCCCCAACAGAATGCAATACATGTAGTCAATTGGAAAGCTGTTTACAATGTCAAAACCAGTGGATTCAAAAGGACTAATGGTGATACTGTCTTCACCCCAAACACATGGTCAACCTCATCCTCAGTGGCCTTCTGCCCACATTCAATGAAATAGTCGTGTGTTCTTTTCTCAGCTTCAATGGGTGGATAAACTCTGACATATCTTTTTTCCCTTTGACACCAATTTTCCTTTGTTTAAACAGTGGCCACATCCATATGCACCATTGAACTGATGTAGACTCTGAAGCATACATCGGGCTACTGCATCACATGCGCATACGATAGGGAAAACTTTAGACACAATGGTAGTTTTGTTAAGTGGGTGCACACATTCCATACTCTGTGCACTGACATTTAGAATGTCGTCCACAAATTGCTTAAGGTATGTAGATATGTCAGGTTTTCCCCGTCCAAACCAATTTTTGAACAAAACATTTGGTGCGAGTTCATTTATCACACATCTGATGATGAGAATGATGAAGATTTAAACATTGGAATGCCATCACAGTTCCATAGCAGCGATATGTCATTAACTGTGAAATTAGGGAGTATTTGATACATTTCACCCTGTCTCACATAATTTATTCCACATTTTTCAGACTGAAAAGCACAATCCTCTTTTTGTAGGATGTCTCTTAGCTGATCCTCAATAGAGAGACTTATAAAAACATTTCCTTCTGCAATATTTTTTCGTGGGTCATATATCTCATTACACTCTGGACAATGTGTGTTGTCCTTTGGGAGATATGCCTGGCAGATGTTGTGGAAAAGGTGAACATTGAGAGACTCATGGAACATGGAACAGTTTTCTAAAAAGGTGGAGAGACTGTGGCAGTATGTTGTTACTTGGGAGAAAAACATGTACAAATTTTAAAAGGTCTTCCACAGCACTTGCTCTTAGATTGTGCCTCAATGAAAAGGATAGAATGAGAACTATGCTCTGTGCAATTGTTATCTCTGATCCTGTGTAAAGAGGTGCCCCAAATTTTTCAGAGTGTAAATTAGAAAAGGGGTTTGTGTCATCAGTGTCATCACTGGCATGGTTTGCCACCCCTGGACTGTTACTCCACTCATCTTCATCATGGTCTATTTCATCAACAGAATCATAAAATTCTTCCTCAATGTAAGCGCAGCGTAGTTCTAGCGGGAAGACTAGCAGCTGTACATCATCGTACCATTAGCTAGGTAACTCCCAGCCAATCACATGTGAGCCATTGCTTTATAAGTCTGCTATCAATCTATCACATTGCTGTTTCAGTGTGCTAACACGGCAACCTCCACCACCCCACCACCACCAATTGAGTCCCGTCCTGCACAGGGGTTGGCTCCTCGCCCCTGCCTCCTATCTCCGGCAGGATATGACGGTTCCGAGTACAACTTCTTCGGACCGCCAGACGGGGCTTACGCCAAAGAGAGACATTACATTTCTGTTTTATATTCATCAAATAAATGTCATATTAAATTTCACTCAAGTCTGCGAGTGTTCCTGAAAGAATTGTCATTCTCACTGTCCCAAAAGCAGTCAATATTCTGATGGGTAAGATCATCGCAATTATTACGAGGAGCGTGGATTTTTCGACACCGACTTGTTTTTGGAATGGGGGCAACTTGATTCTGGATCCAAAAATCTAGGAATAAGAAAAAAGATCATCTTAAACCTAAATAACTAATGTGTAAAACATAACATATTGGAGTGTGACAGTACTTTCATGATATAATGCAACTTTGAATTGTCAGCAGCCATTTCACCCTGCAGCTCTCGCCTGGTTGCCCACTAAAGCTAAGCAGGGCTGAGCCTGGTCAGTACCTACAGTAGATGTGAGACCTCCTGGTGGAAGTGCTATTGGGGAGGCCAGCAGGGGGGTTGTGTGCAGTCTGTGTGGGTCCTAATGCCCTAGTAAAGTGATGGGAACATTATACTGTAAAGAAGCACTGCCTTTTGGATGAGATGTTAAACTGAGGTCCTGACTCTCTGTGGTTATTAAAAATCCCAGGACACTTCTTGTAAATAGTAGGGGTATAACCCTGGTGTCTTGGCCAAAATTCCCCCATTGGCCCTTATCAATCATGGCCTAATAATAATCTCCATCCCTGAATTGGCTACATCACTCTACTCTACTCTCCATCAATAGCTAGTGTGTGGTGAGCGTTCTGGCGCACTATGGCTGCTGTTGCATCAGCCAGGTTGATGCTGCACACTGGTGGTTGTTAAGGAGATTTCCTCTATTTTATGTAAAGTGCTTTGAGTGCCTAGAAAAAGTGCTATATAAATGTAAGGAATTATTATTATTATTATTATTAACTATAAATGTGTTGATTACAATGTTCTTATTACAAAACCATCTATTTATCCCAGTAACAGTATTGTTATATTACACTAAGATGATGAGAAAAGAATAGTCTTGTCAAATAAACTGTAAATATCTGATGATACAGAGTGCTTATCTGTACTCCGCTTAAAGCAGTTAAAACAAATAATGAGATAAATAGCATAGGCTACCTTTTGTAAGGGCCCCGTTGTTGTACATTCATTTCACTTGAGAGATGTCTTCTTGTTTAGATAAATCACAAATGTGGTCACTGTTGTTCAAAGATTAAATAATGTATGTTCATACTTGTTACAATTACTGCATATAAAAGCACTATAGCCTATTAAATAAACAGATGCAAATATCTACCACTACTTGTAGTAATAATGATAATGATATTTATTGTTTTTAATACAAAGTTATTGTTGGTTATTATAAAAACATTATTATTGTTGTTGTTTCATTTATTATTATTATTATAAACAACAACAATAATAATTATATATACATATATACTGTATATGTACAGTATATATAATATACATTGTTATATAAATGTTCAACTACTTTTGATTTCACAACCGTTTAACAGACGTATAGAAATATATCTTTTATTTTTAAATTTATTATTTAATACTTATTGACTACTAAAATTGTATTTATTTATTTATTTTATTTATTTTTTGCAGACTTGCAGTTAAAATGAGGTAGTTGGATTATGCGTTTCCACTGGTAAATGTCCTTTGCCCATATGATTATGAAATAAGGTTCTTGATGAAACTTGCTGTTGGGTGAAGGATCCAATATACTGATTCTTTTCTTCAAAACACATTAATGAAACATTATAATAAGTATCCCTAAGTATACCTTTTTGTGTTTTCACAATGCTGATGTCACAGTTGTTTAAAATTACTTTTGAGCTGTTTCCATTGCTTTGCGATTTTCCAAGAGAGAGATGGATTACATCGATGCTCGTTTGCTCTTCCTTGCATTCCCAGATATCATCCTCAAATTTTGCCACCTGAATTTCTCAACTCAACTATTCAGCAACCTGAATACTGAGACCTGAATTTCACGACCTGAAATCCACAACTTGAATAATTAAAACTTGAATTTCACAACCTGAATTTTTATTTTAGGTGAATTCACACAAAATGTTTTCAAATATTTAAAATGTTTTTGATAACATCAAATTACACGATCATGAATTCGGAGGCTTTTTCAAATTCAAGTTCTGGTGATATAAAAATTAAGCCATACCCATACCACAAACACAAATGTTTATTTTTAAAAACGTATGTTTCTAATAAGTTGCTAGATAAGAACTTTTGGGGTATGACTGTGTTTAATTTATGTTGTAGAACAAAACGTCCAAGTATCATCAAGTAATGTTTACCACAGACCTTATTTTCCTCATAAATGGAAAAACCCCATTATAAAACCCAGACGAAAATCCTGAGGGAATCCATGGCGAATTAGTTATCTGGGTTCACCTACAAACTGAAGTCACAGCTGAACAGCTCTATGGTTGGTGATGTCTTGTTATCAGTAAAAGCAGGGATATCTGAGCATTTGTTTATAAAACTACATATAAACTGTACAGTGATTGATTTGCACTTTTTTCTAACTGCAGGAGTCCAGTACGGATGTAGCATCAGGGACAACAAGGAATAACAATGGATTTAATGAGCAAATATTGGCAGAATTAAAAGAAATTAAGTGTTCTTGTGAACATCGTGGAACTCATTAAAAATGGTAATCCAAATATGCAAAGTTTTTTTTTTTTAATCATGTTGTAATAATTGCTTTAAATGTCATAAAAAAACATTTCTCTACGATGCACTCCAGTTACAACTGCACCAGTACACACTTCAATGGTAACTTCCCATGAACTTGCTTTTGATACACCAGCCCCAGAATCTACCCTGGTGGAAACTACCCCAAGTTTCTCTCCACTGCCTCTTGTAAAGGAGAGTACAGGCAATGGTGACTCCAAAAAGGTAGTAATAAAGTGACATTTAAGTGTGTGTTATCAACAGTTTCTCACTTTCAAGGCATCAAATACTGATGTCTGTGCAAGAGATTAGCCTGTCACTATGTAGAGGCCAAATGCTCCATTAGCATTTTTGTAGAGGACACAACCAGGAAACCCACTGCTTTCAGAGGTAAATGTTTGCTTCAATACACTTATGCAAAAGGCATCAGAATTTTTCAAATCGTTTCTCAAAAATATCATAATACCAGTTTCTGTCTGAAACAAAAACAAAAATGACGCTATGTTGGGGTTTACTATCCTTTTTGAACTCAGCGACATTTATTAGTTTACAATGGTTTTTATCTGTTTTCTGTTGTCTGTTCTGCTTTTCTGAAGTGTAGTGTTATATTTGGGTTTTCTTTTTTTTTTAAAAAGCCATCTTGCTCGACCCCGCAGTGTTCAAACCGGCGATACCGGTATGGGAGTCATGCGTGCTAGCGAGGAAGCTAAAGGCTGTAGCTTCTAGTGTCAGTCGCTAGTGCGCTAGTTACACACAACGCACAGCTACCACATACCAGCTGGCTTCTGTTACACTTAGCCTACTAAAACATAAACCTCACTAAGTTCAACTTTTATTAAAGCTTCTTCCTGTTGTCACTGTTAAACCTGAAGCATATTCAGGGTTCTGTTTTAGTCGATCAACCAAAAAAGAAAACTGTAATGAAAACGTTACTTGAGCAGAGCAGCTTATGTACAGAACACAACAGATTCAACATTAAACTCTGCAAACTAATAAATGTTGCTGAGTTCAAATTGAAAATGAAACCCTAACATATTATATCATGACATTTTTCATTTGGAGCAGTGTTGAAACAGTGGCTTTACTAGCTGTGCAGCTGTAAAGAGACATGCCCTAGCACAAGCGTCAGTATTTAATACCTTGGGAGTGAGAACAGGTTGGTGTTGTAGGGGAATATGATGGGTTAGTAACTCCAATGAAAGCAAATGACACACTTCCTACTACTTCATGGTTTCTCAAACTTTTTAAAACCAAGGACCTATTTCATGACACCAATCCTTTTATGGACATTCACCCCCTCCTACACCCATTGAAATCACAGGGACAAAGGGTCTACTACTAACAAAACAAGTGTATATCTGAGTACAGGGCACAGGTGAGACAAAGAAGGCCGCTTCAATTGGATATTACACATTAGATCCTGGTCATATGCACAAGATTAGCAATACAAATATATATATATAAAACCTGCATGCTTAAAAGAAACAAATTTTAATTTCTGTTTCAGGTGAGAATTGGACCCAATACAGTCATTGTCACAGTCTGTCTCCCTCATTCTCTTCAAGGACTCTTATTTTGAAGTGTTTCGTTATGAGGCGTTATGTTAAGCTAAGTTTGAATGTTAAGATTTAGTGTTTGTTCCAGCGTTTGTTCCACTCCAGCGATTACTATTGTTGAGCCTTTCTTCAATTTCCACTCCTGCGATTGATCTATTCCAACGTTTATAATTAAAAGATTAAAAGAATCTACTCCTGCATCTCCTCTCTTCCTCTCCTAGACACCAACGTTACAGTCATCAGTGCAGAACAGTTTGCTCATGTGAAATGGGAAGACCCCAAGAAAGCCACAAAAGACCTCCTGATTGCAATGTTTGGAAGAAGAGCATTGGCAACACACTGCTACACTGGGAAATGTTCCAGTGCCTTCCAGGGAAAAGCAGCAAAACGCAGTTAGAGCCTCAGAAAGTGTCTGACATCAATAGAGTTTTTTTTAATGTATTTTTTTTATTGAGTAAATCATTAAACAGGGATGCAAACAACAAAATCATACCTGCAAATTTTGCCATTTTGAATCCAAGATGTCATTTACCTGATTCACAACATGGCCAATTGTGTCTTTTATTTGAGCAGCACAAGCACAAGGGCAGCTCCACCAACTCTGTGTTTGATAATGTTGATTATCACAAAGAAAACATTTACTTGTCCTTCTTTTTCTTAAAAAAAAAAAAAAAAAAAAAAATGAAAATCAAGGTTTCAGTAAAGCACAGAAAATGGAAGTGAATGGGGCTAATTTTTAAGTATTTCGAGGCAAAAAATGTAAAGCTTATAATTTCATAAATGTGCTTACATTAAATCTTTTGTTAAAACGCATTATTTGAAGTGTAAAGTTGTATAAATCGTTGTTTCCATGGTCGTATGAAGAGTTTTCTAGTTTATGGCATTATGTGGTCATAGGAACGAAGTTGTAAAATTGGATATAACTTTACACAGAAAAGGTTAGTAAGCAATTTTATTAGACAAAAATCATGTTAACACATCATGTTGTTTACGTCTTGTGGCTATACTTTTAAAATAGTTTTGAAAGAAATTGTGAGTATTTTTTACATTTATGGATTGGCCCCATTCACTTCCATTGTAAGTGCCTCACTGTAAACCAAATTATTGCTCCATTTAAGAGAGTGACGAGATGAAATTAATTTTTGTGGTAATCACCATTATGCAACAAATGCTGTTGATTGAGCTTCACTTGTACTGAACCCGGAATATTCCTTTAAAATTATTGGATGGGCAGTTTTAAGGAATAGTTCACCTAAAAATGAAAGTTTTGTCATTATGTAGTCATCCTAATGTCGCTCCAAATCTGTAAGACTTTCTTTCTACCTTGGAACCCAAAAGGACATTTTTTTAAATAAAGTTTCAGAATTTTTACATTTGTAAACAATGAAACGTTTTGACTTAAAATGAATTGTAACAATGTTCCTTTGTGGTACTGAGAAATGAAGAAGCGGGGGCCGGTTTCAACAATACATGTGAGTGGGTTTTATTATAAACAAAAACAGAAATCGCTTTTCAGCATAAACAAAACAAAATACTGCTTTTCAGCCAGCATACAACAACACTGTTAATAGCCACGCTGTCTCGGTGTGTGTGCATCAGTGTCTCTCCCTCTCTCTGGGGACTGGGTCACCTTTTATCTCCCCCGTCTCTCACTGCAAACACAGAACATGAAATTAGCCACAATTCACCCCAGGTGGAAACACTTACTGCTTACTCTCTCCCTCAGACGCTCGCCTGACCACGCCACTGCCTCCACATGAATATTCATGAATATTTTTGTATTAATTGGTGACATTAATCTGTTAATTGTGTTAGCTGTTTTTGTTTAAAAGCTCAGGGCCTCATTTATAAAATGTACATATGATAAGATTTGATCCTAAATTCCATGGAATTGATCCTACGTCAAAAGTGAGGAGCAAATTCGGATTTATAAATGCAGAAATGGACATGAAAATTTTCTTAAGCTTAAGTCAACTGAAAAGCATGTGTACGAACCTTTTTTGCTTATGCTCTAGTGCGCCAGTTAATTGTTTAATGACTTTTTGTAATGCAAGTGCAAATAAGTCAGTGACAGACTGAATTAAATAATAAATGAGTCACCACGTTTACGTGCACAATAATATTCCGATACGAGTCAGCATGTGGGCATATTTAGATTTATTTATAGTCTTATCCACGCACTTTTATAATAAATTAATTACAAACTTAAATTAAGAGACCCACGAAATAGCATACAGGTGTAATACACACTATGGAATACGTCAAGCACACATTTTTGGAGCGAGGAAGTGAGAAAATAACTTACAATCCTTAAAACATGGTTTAATCAGTGTATAGATGGGTGATTTCACAGAAACATTTAGCCTCTTGTTTGCTGTTGTAGAAGATATAAATAAAAACAAATGAGTTGACTGCAGTACTAAAATGCTGCATAATCAATGGAAAGAGCGTGCACAAGAGAATAGTGGAAAAAGATTGTGAATGTGTAACAGTGGCCAGCTGATAGATAGCTGTGCAATGTGTATAAACCTCAGTCTCCTGACCTCAAGAGGTGCACTAGCATTCTGAGATGCTATTCTTCTCACCACAATTGTACAGAGTGGTTATCTGAGTTACCGTAGACTGCCAGTTCAAACCAGTATGGCCATTCTCCGTTGACCTCTCTCATCAACAAGGCGTTTCCATCCGCAGAACTGCCGCAAACTGGATATTTTTTTGTTTTGGGCATCATTCGGAGTAAATTCTAGAGACTGTTGTGTGTGAAAATCCCAGGAGATCAGCCTACACACTCTCAAGGTGAAATTGTCAGGATTCGTCTGACTTTTCTAAATTTGGCTAATTCGTATAATATCGTGCGACTGCACTCGTTTGAATTCCAATGACTTTCACAACAGCCAGTGATGTCGCTGGACATCGTTTCCATCTAATATGCAACAATTACTTGCTTCTGTCACACACAACAGCTTCCTATCATGTTTACACACTCTACTGATGGGTTAAGTTTAGATAAGGGGTTTGGGTGAGAGCAGAATATTAATAAGTATGTCCTTAATGCCTTGTACACGGAACTCACGCTTACTTCCGATTAGACATCCGGTAATTTGCACGTGATGAAGTCGTACAAGTTTATGCGACCAACTTGTCTTGCACTATGCAAGACCATATGAAATAGCCAACTTGTAAATTATGTACAACTTGTCATGAGATCGGGTTGGATCAGCAGTTACAGAAATACTCAAACCAGCCCATCTGGCACCAAACATCATGCCACGGTCCAAATCACTGAGATCACATTTTTTCCCCATTCTGATGGTTGATGTGAACATTATCTGAAGCTCCTGACCCGTATCTGCATGATTTTATGCACCACACTGCTGCCACACAATTGGATGATTAGATAATCTCATGGATGATTGTTGGTGCCAGACGGGCTGGTTTGAGTATTTCTGTAACTGCTGATCTCCTGGGATTTTCACACACAACAGTCTCTAGAATTTACACCGAATGGTGCCAAAAACAAAAAACATCCAGTGAGCGGCAGTTCTGTGGATGGAAACACCATTTTGATGAGAGAGGTCAACGGAGAATGGCCAGACTGGTTCGAACTGACAAAGTCTACGGTAACTGGTGAAAAGAATACCATCTCAGAATGCTATTCTTGGGGACCAACACAATATTAGGCAGGTGGTTTTAATGTTGTGGCTGATCGGTGTCTGTAAAAGAGCATGTAAACCTCTTTTGCAATTAAGGTTTTGCAAGAACATTGACATTGGTTAAATGGTGTGGATTTACAGTATATTGATAATGAAAATGAATAACTGTTGAATTGATGAATAGGCTACATTACAGGTGCATCTCAATAAATTAGAATGTCGTGGAAAAGTTCATTTATTTCAGTAATTCAACTCAAATTGTGAAACTCGTGTATTAAATAAATTCAATGCACACAGACTGAAGTAGTTTAAGTCTTTGGTTCTTTTAATTGTGATGATTTTGGCTCACATTTAACAAAAACCCACCAATTCACTATCTTCACTATGGTGACATGCCAATCAGCTAATCAACTCAAAACACCTGCAAAGGTTTCCTGAGCCTTCAAAATGGTCTCTCAGTTTGGTTCACTAGGCTACACAATCATGGGGAAGACTGCTGATCTGACAGTTGTCCAGAAGACAATAATTGACACCCTTCATAAGGAGGGTAAGCCACAAACATTCATTGCCAAAGAAGCTGGCTGTTCACAGAGTGCTGTATCCAAGCATGTTAACAGAAAGTTGAGTGGAAGGAAAAAGTGTGGAAGAAAAAGATGCACAACCAACCGAGAGAACCGCAGCCTTATGAGGATTGTCAAGCAAGTCTTTGGTTCTTTTAATTGTGATGATTTTGGCTCACATTTAACAAAAACCCACCAATTCACTATCTCAAAAAATTTGAATACATCATAAGACCAATAAAGAAAAACATTTTTAGTGAATTGTTGGCCTTCTGGAAAGTATGTTCATTTACTGTATATGTACTCAATACTTGGTAGGGGCTCCTTTTTGCTTTAATTACTGCCTCAATTCGGCGTGGCATGGAGGTGATCAGTTTGTGGCACTGCTGAGGTGGTATGGAAGCCCAGGTTTCTTTGACAGTGGCCTTCAGCTCATCTGCATTTTTTGGTCTCTTGTTTCTCATTTTCCTCTTGACAATACCCCATAGATTCTCTATGGGGTTCAGGTCTGGTGAGTTTGCTGGCCAGTCAAGCACACCAACACCATGGTCATTTAACCAACTTTTGGTGCTTCTGGCAGTGTGGGCAGATGCCAAATCCTGCTGGAAAATGAAATCAGCATCTTTAAAAAGCTGGTCAGCAGAAGGAAGCATGAAGTGCTCCAAAATTTCTTGGTAAACGGGTGCAGTGACTTTGCTTTTCAAAAAACACAATGGACCAACACCAGCAGATGACATTGCACCCCAAATCATCACAGACTGTGGAAACTTAACACTGGACTTCAAGCAACTTGGGCTATGAGCTTTTCCACCCTTCCTCCAGACTCTAGGACCTTGGTTTCCAAATGAAATACAAAACTTGCTCTCATCTGAAAAGAGGACTTTGGAACACTGGGCAACAGTCCAGTTCTTCTCCTTAGCCCAGGTAAGACGCCTCTGACGTTGTCTGTGGTTCAGGAGTGGCTTAACAAGAGGAATACAACAACTGTAGCCAAATTCCTTGACACGTCTGTGTGTGGCGGCTCTTGATGCCTTGACCCCAGCCTCAGTCCATTCCTTGTGAAGTTCACCCAAATTCTTGAATCGATTTTGCTTGACAATCCTCATAAGGCTGCGGTTCTCTCGGTTGGTTGTGCATCTTTTTCTTCCACACTTTTTCCTTCCACTCAACTTTCTGTTAACATGCTTGGATACAGCACTCTGTGAACAGCCAGCTTCTTTGGCAATGAATGTTTGTGGCTTACCCTCCTTATGAAGGGTGTCAATTATTGTCTTCTGGACAACTGTCAGATCAGCAGTCTTCCCCATGATTGTGTAGCCTAGTGAACCAAACTGAGAGACCATTTTGAAGGCTCAGGAAACCTTTGCAGGTGTTTTGAGTTGATTAGCTGATTGGCATGTCACCATAGTGAAGATAGTGAATTGGTGGGTTTTTGTTAAATGTGAGCCAAAATCATCACAATTAAAAGAACCAAAGACTTAAACTACTTCAGTCTGTGTGCATTGAATTTATTTAATACACGAGTTTCACAATTTGAGTTGAATTACTGAAATAAATGAACTTTTCCACGACATTCTAATTTATTGAGATGCACCTGTATATAGGCACAAGCCGGTGGCTGCTCTCGCTTATATAGAAAACCTTGCCAACTGTACGAGAACATTCTTTGTGAATGAATGAATGAATGAATAACTTGCGCATGCCCTTTAATTGTATTTGTCTCACCATATTAGGATATTTGTAGGAGTTCTGTAGTCCATGCGCTCGCTCACGTGCGCATGATTTTAAGATGCTTTAGATTTTTATAAAGTGGGGTGCATTTAGGAACACTTCTTCATGCATACAGACATTTTATAAATTGCTCATAAGAACATGTTGGGTGGCATTGGCACAGTGATCAACAAGGAACATTAAAAATGGCACTTCATGTCAAAAAGTTTGCCGACCTCAGGTCAAGAATATTATAATTCGCCTTATAATTTGCTGCAATGAATTCAATCAACTTCGAATGGCAGTGCCCAAATCAAATATGGCAAATCCAGTGCAGGTTAGATGTCATGACGTTTCATCAGAGCCATGTAAGAACTTTGATGTTGTTTACGTTCAAACTGCATCGTAGTCACTATATTTGATTTAGGCACTGCCAAATGGAGTTAATAAATGATTTTGTTTGAGAGTGAACTCCAACTTAAATTTCCATCTGTATTTCACACAAAGTGATATATGGCTTCAGAAGACTAGGAATATAGTGCTTGCATAATGTTGACTACTTAAACTGTGGTTTGTTTTTATGCTGTTCTTTTTCCCCAAGACTGAAGCAGTTAAAAGTCATGGATAGCTAGTTTTAAATGAAACACTGCAATATAAACAGAAGGGCTCTAATGTGAACAGAGATGGCTACTACTAGTCCCTCATCATTTTTTATGGATTGTCAACTTTAGTAATATAAATGTTTTCTTTTTATTCTTTTAACTTACAGGCTACATCAAAAATAAATTCAACATGGAAGTGACTATAATCAAGAAAGCCATCTCTCAGAAATGTGCAGACGAATGCAAGCTGTCAAAGAGACAGCAGAATTAATGTGTGTCAGAATTTAATTGTTCAATATTTGATATATATATATATATATATATATATATATATATATATATATATATATATATATATATATTACACTGTTATGCAAAAGTGTATATGTATGTGCAAAAGTTTTTTATTCTTTTTGTTGACAGCCTGTAATAAATAATAGTAAAAAACTCATTAGAAATTAATATGTTAAAAGTATATATTAAAAAAGGCTAAAAGAAAAAAAGTAATAAAAATAAAGGAACAATTAGAACAATACACGTTTGTCGATTTGTCATTTACACTTCATCAATCCCTTATCAATCTGACTCCAATCAAACTTAAAGGTACACAAAGTAATTCCATTTTTAGCTTTTGCTGGCTCTTCTTTGTCTTCCTAAACACCCAGTACAATAGCATTAGCCTCCATCATCTCTGGAGCAGCCAAGGTGTTTATGCGATGTTACTGCAGGTTGACCAGTGCACAACAGAAGTTGATTCTCTGGCAAATGTGTGAGTTTAGGGTAAGTTCATCTTAAGTTTGTGTTTGTTAACTTAGGCCATTTGCAAAACACTACAGATCATGTGACCTTAAAATGCCAACCACCATAGTTTTAAACAAAAAAATATATTTTACAGTGGAGAAGTGCACCTTTAATAAGATACTTAAAAGACTCTCATTGTATTTCCATAATAGCTGTATAAGAATATAGTACTGTATAAGAATCCGATTAGACTCAATTCCATTACAAATCCTGTAGAACTGGTCCTATAGGATGTTGATTCCTATTAGACTCCTATGATTTTTTTTTTTTTTTTAATTTTATGTATGGTTCTATATAAAAAAAAATGTTCATTAAGATCTTATAAGAATGGTTCCAAATTATGATAGAAATTCTATTTGGAATCTTATAAAATTTTCTTATTGGAATCCTGTAGGATTTTTTGACAAGGTACTGCTTGTTTTGACTCGAGTTTTCTCATTGCATTTATATACCTGTGACCAGCAGATGTCCTCAGCGTGCCATATTCGAGCCCTTTGCACTTTGCAGTATATGCTTCACATTGTGGCATGGAAAACATATAGAGCTCTGTGTTTTAAGGCATTCTTTTAAGCAACAAATGTATGAATTTCAGATCGCATTAGACACAATATATCAAACTAAGTGGCATTTGTATGCAAATGATGCTAGACCTTTTCTCAGAGGTATTTTATCTTTACTTGCCACTTTTTACAATTACTTTTAACCAGCTGGTCCCAAGGTCATTTTTCATGTTCACACAGGTGTAGTTTACCACATTAACTGGATATGTCCATTAACATTTGACAACCAGAAAAGGTATTTTTGCATAGTTTTTGTCTTAAAGGTGCACTCAGTAACTTTTGTCTTTGTGTCATCTTGCACTTACACGGACAGTGCAGATGCAGCATCATTTAAAATCAATAGTTTTCAGTTTCAGATGCCATTGTAGAAATTTTGTATTCACAGTCAGCCATGATTACTTTAATCAATGAGCAAAAGTGTCAAATCACAGGACGGTTACTGAGATTAAGCCAGTAGTATTCGGCTGGTCATGTGATTCAAACATGGCCGCCCCCATGTGCGGACCCCCTCCATGTAGAATAAAACAAGCTTTTATAAAGTTACTGATATGACTGGAGTCATGATTTTAATGTGAATGCTCATGATTTCCTACATATATTGCAAAATTACAATTCATGTCTTTAAGAGTTAAACTTTTTTAATGAGGAAAAACTTACTGAGTGCACTTTTAATTTGGAACAGTATATAATTTGTTTTATAATTTAAAACTTCCAACATCTTTTTGTTAAATGATTGAAAAAAAAAGTCTTTTAAATTGCTAGATATTATATTTTGTCTAATGCAATGGCAGTCAAACATTTTCAACTGTCAAGTCATTTTTATTTGTATAGCGCCTTTCACAACACACATCATTTCAAAGCAGCTTTACAGAAGATCATGCATTAACAGAAAATGAAACTGTAATATCCATAATGTCTTAGAGTCATTTGATAAAATACAATTGTGAATTGTGTTTAAAAATAAGTAAATATATAATAATTGTATTTATAACCCCAGTGAGCAAGCCGAAGGCGACTGTGGCAAGGAAAATAAAACTCCATAATGGTTAATGGTTGGTTAATGGAGAAAAATAACCTTGGGAGAAACCAGACTCACTGTGGGGCCCAGTTCCCCTCTGGCTAACAGCATGAATATAATGCCAATATTAGTTATGTATAGTGCAAGTCATGGTTTAAAATTATTAAACTAAGTAAGTGTTAAGGGCCAGTTTTTAAACAAATATTTTGTAAGAACTGCAAGATTAATGACTAATGTCTTTGAAATCCTTCCTGGATTAACTGCAGAAGTTCACATAGATGCAACTGTCCTTGTTAGTTGGCTGATGAAGGCTTTTGTTGCAATTAAATGATAGTCTATGTATTCCATTTCAAGAGTATAGTCCATCATTAGACCGAGGTGATGCAGGCAGAGATCAGTGAGGTGCATCGCAGTTCAACCTGGCTGGTAATTTCAGTGAGGTCTATCCTAAGTCCAAGGTTCAGGCAATGGCATATGAAGTATCCCATGTCTTATAGTTGGATTTGGCATCAGTTCATCCTCTGAAGTCCATCGTAATAGACTGAAGTGATGTTTGGCTGGCACCGGCTGCTATTAGTCATCATCACACAGCGACACGTAGCAGTGGAGTCCAACACGAAGCAGGAATGGAGCTGGATTCAACCGGTTCTGGTGACCTCAGGATAGGAGTCCCGAGGTTGAGACTGTCTTTATTGAAATGTCCAAATATATTTTAAGACAACTGTATTTTCCAGTATTTTAAGCTAGACAATTATTTTCAATTTTTCTTTTCTTTCATGCATATTATAATTTGCTACTTTGAGGAATATTCTGTAATCACTGAACTTATTTTATATATATATAAAGTATTTTTGGAGAGTCTGTGGGGTATTTTTAAGGGTTATTCTTATCAAAAACAAAATGTACCTTATTATATTACTTGAATTTAAGCACAAAGACAATATCTAGGCAACACTGTAATCCTGTTTAAAGATAATGTGACTTGAGAGATTTGATCTTGATGGTGTAATGAAGAAGGTTTGTTTTTATTTTATCACCTTCTTCTAGGAGAATCCTGGTTGTTCCAAACTGTTCACTGTGCACTTTGGAACCTTCAATGCAATCGAAATGTTTTGAAGCTTTCACCAGATCTGTGCCTTGACACAATCCTGTCTCTGAGCTCTGCAGGCAGTTCCTTTGACCTCATGGCTTGGTTTTTGCTCTGATATGCATTTTCAGCTGTGAGACCTTTTATAGACAGGTGTGTGCCTTTCCAAATCATGTCCAAACAATTAAATTTGACACCGGTAGACTCCAGTCAAAGTATAGAAACATCTCCAAGATGAGCCAGAGAAATGGGATGCACCTGAGTTAAATTTCAAGTGTCATAGCAAAGGGTCTGAATACTTCTGTCAATGTGATAATTCAGTTTTTCTTTTTAATAATTTTGCAAAGTTATCAAAAATCTGTTTTTTGCTTTGTCATTATGGGGTATAGAGTGTAGATTGATGTAAAAAAAATAAAAATAAAAAAATTAAATTAAATATATATATATATATATATATATATATATATATATATATATATATATATATATATATATATATATATATAGCATAAGGCTGCAACATAACAAAATGTGAAAAAAATGAAGGGGTCTGAATATTTTCTCAATGCACTATATATATGAGTGACTGAGAAGGGCCAAATTGTTATGGCCAGACGACTGGGTCAGAGCATCTCTGAAATGGCAAGGATTGCAGTGGTAAGTACCTACCGACAGTGGTCCAAGGAGGGACAAACCATAAACTGACGACAGGGTGTTGGGCACCCAAGGCTCATTGATGCACGAGGGCAACGAAGGCTATCCTGTCTGGTCTGAACCGACAGAAGATCTACTGTGGCACAAGTCACAGAAAATGTCCATGATGGTTACAGGAGGAATGTGTGCGTATGGGGCTGCGTAGCCACAGACCGGTCAGAGTGCCCATGATGACCTCTGCCCTCTGTCGAAAGCGCCTTCAATGGGCATGCGAGCATCAGAACTGAACCTTGGAGCAGTGGAAGAAGGTCGCCTGGTCCGATGAGTTCCATTTTCTTTTACATCACGTGGATGGCCGTGTACGTGAGCGCAATTTACCTGGGGAAGTGATGGCACCAGGATGCACTGTGGGAGGACAAACAGGTGGAGGGAGTGTGATGCTCTGGGCATGTTCTGCTAGGAAACCCTAGGTCAAACCATTCATGTGGACGTCAATTTGACACGCAACACCTACCTAAACATTATAGCAGACCAGGTAAACTCCTTCATGGCAGTGGCCTCTTTCAGCAGGAGAATGCACCTTGCCACACTACACACAATGTTCGGGAATAGTTTGTGGAACATGATGAAGAGTTCAAGGTGTTGAGCTGGCCTCCAAATTCCCCAGATCTCAATCCAATTGAGCATCTGTGGGATGTTCTGGACCAACAAGTCCGATCCATGGCGGATCCACCTCGCAACTGACAGGACTTGAAGGATCTGCTGTTAATGTCTTGGTGCCAGATACCACAGGACACCTTCAGAGGTTTCAACCTCTAGCCTTCCCTTTGTATTGGCAGCACTTCTTCCTATAGTGACCTAAGACTGTTTGCCACTTGAAGAGAAGGACACAGAGCTTCAGAGCTATGAAACAATTAACCAGATAGTATAGTCCTTAACCTGATTTAAAAATATATAAAATAGCAAAAAAAGAAAAGGTATTCACATAAAGTTGGCTTAGGATTTGACATTAGGAATTATACAGACAATGCATTGGCTGCATTTTGTTTGCATGAAAAAGTGAAATGCCTATATTTTCCTGTCTATTAAATATTGGTAAGTATTTTTGAGAATACTAAAGCGAAGTTTGCACAGGAGATTTTGCAATTTATCAGGAAGAAAACAAACTAAATTGTACTTCCTTTTTTAAAACACAAACATAAAATCAGCATCACCTTCTTTCAAAGTTTTGCATATGTGAGATAACTCTGGAAAACTGACTGATACTGATGATGGTGGCCTATCATGTTTTTTTTTTTTCACTTGTTTTTTTAACATCTATGCAGAACATCCTACACACAGTAATTCTGTATTCTGTCATCGTGCATCTGCCATTTGTGCTTTAAGAGAATAATGAATGGTCATTTTATTATTATATTGCAATTTAGATATGAATATATTTTCCTTTTTATGATCGTGCACTTTTTTGGCCATTCATTTTATAAGCCTTTATTCCCTAGAGATGCGTGTGAAATATTACAACATTTCTGATGCTTGATATTTAATGTAGAATTAGTGCTCAGTTTCCAACACAGATATTCTCAACAAACATTTCAGTATATCAGTCCAAAAAAGAAACTTCCTGTGATCATTCTGTCAAAGATGACTATTTATTTTTATTAAAAAAAGACACGTTGAAACAGTTCGAATGTGACCACTTGGAAGCAAAGTGCTAAACCAAGTTAACGATTCAAAATATGACAATGTAAAAAAAAAAAAAAAAAAGCATGTGAAAATTCTAAAAGAGAACATTAAAATGAATAAAACGTGAAAATGTTTGCATGGAATAAACATGGTAAAAAAACACTATTACCTACCAGACAGAAAGAGAGGACATAGTTACACTGCAAGAAAAAGACTGCCAAGTGCTGGGGTAAATATATATAGATATATATCTGCTTCATTTGTCAATTTAGATCAATAAAATAGAGGCCTCTGGGTACCCACTGTTTCACCTTTGTCCTAATGTTGCCTGCAAAAATACGAAGAAAAGTGACATCCAGACATATCTTTTAAAAAGTACACATTGAGCATTATTTTACATCTGCACAAACTGAAAAGTCAATATTCGTTACAAATAGTTATCAAAAAGAAGACTTTCAATGTTATTTCTGCAAGATGATTCAACAAGAAAAATAGCTTTCCTGTCTCCAAGCTTATTTTCATATACCATAATATATATATATATATATATATATATATATATATATATATATATATATATATTAAAAAATTATAATAATAAAAAATACAAAAATCACTTAAAATATACACCAAGAAATAAAAAAGCATTCAAAATAAACTTGAACCCAAGATGTAAGAGATAAATCGAAATGTTGATCCTTTTTTGCACCAACGTGTGAAAACAGAACCTAGATTTCCAGGGCAACATGATCCCTAATTGTTGCGACAGAGTGTCGTGAGGTTTGTCAAGCCACTGCGATAGTACATTTTACGGGGCATGAAAGGAAGTGAGGGATTGACATAGTTAACACAAAAACACAGAGGTGCCAAATAATTTAGAATAACTTAGGAACAGGTGCAGGGACATATGTGTTTACATGTTGCCATATGTGTGTTTTACAAATGGTCGAAGAACGTAATCAGTGCAATGCCTTAGGCGTTTGGGAGTGAAATAAGGACAGAAATGAAAAGGAGCGTTCAAACGAGTTATTCACGGGCCTGTGTTGGTGATTGTCAGTTCTCAGTTCAACGTCTCTACAGCAGCGCCTGCGGCCAAGGAGCAGATTCAGGGACCGGGACCCTCTGGAAATTCTGCAGGGGTCAAGAGGTGATGAAGGGGTGAAAAGTTGAGGAGTCTAGCAGGCTTCCATCTCTAAAAGGGGGCCTGTAGCTGCTGTCTTCGCTTTGCAAGAGGAAAAAGTGGTTCGTTTTCCTCCTATAAAACACAAAAGGAAAGAAAAACTCTGGACTGAGATATAAAAAAAAAAAGAAATTCACCACTTTATCACATTACATTATAGTTACATAAATCATTTTGTGATTTTATTCATCATCATTCATCATTTTTGTACAGTCTCTGTGACCCTAAAGAGAAAATTGGACATGAACAGTGTTGGATGTATCTGATTACAAAGTAATTAGTTACTGTAATCTAAATACTTTTGTTAGAAAAGTAGTATAACCAATTAAATTTGTCATTCTTGTAATCAGATTACAGTTACTGACTTTCAATTAAAGTAATTACTTTTAAGTACATTATTTGCACTAAAGTAATATTTATAATACATTTAAAATATGAATTCATATGTACGTCTATTAGCGTTTCTTACATTTTGAATGATCGGAAAACCAAAAACTTTTCTAGGAAAAGTGATTTAGAAAGTAACTTAAAAGAAAAATAATTAGTAATGTGATTACTTTTAGATAAAAATAATAAAGTAATCTGATTACATTTTGAGAAGCAATGAGTAATTTGTAGTGGATTACTTATTTTGAGTAACTTATCCAACACTGTATATGAAATACCTTTTTTTTTTAAGTTGACATGTTATGCAATAATCCATCTAAAACCATTTTAAACAACATTTAGCATTAAAAAAAATGTATTAAAAATGGTGGAAATCTTTAAATTTTGACCAGTCACAACACCAACAGAATACATATACATTTTAACTTCAAATCTTGACTTCATCTATAAAAAAAAAAAACCCACTAGATGCAAACTATCTATCTATGGTTAGAGACATGTTCCAGGGCTCCACTGTTGAATAAAGATGTTAACCAAATGCGAAAATAACAAATACTGATAACACAAAAAGATTTTTTTTTTTTCTCAAATTGTAATATGGCTTTTTACAAAACTTCAACTCTCTACATTGTGATCTTTGCTTTGTACATTAGCTGTTTAGAGCAAAAAAAGAAGAAGAAAAAAAAGAGATTGCAAGCATTCAAAAATCTGGCTTTAAAAGACTCCAAGCTCACTATTTTGAAGGAAATATTCTCGCTTCCAACTTTAATCAAGAACCCCAAAGTTCCTATCAAAAAATGTTTGTCCAATCTGATTCACTTTCAAAATGTGAAATATTTAATGCTACAGACTCTATTTTGGTCGACAAGCTGTATGGGGGCCATTTCAGAGAAGGGCATCAAATGGAATTCCTGATCAAAGTGAAAAGTAGGAATACAGGAGCAAACCTCTGATAGATACAGTGAGAGAGAAAAGGAGAGATGGATAAAATACTAAAAAACTAGTAGTGGGCTACTCCCTAAAGCTAAGGTCTAATTCAACCTTTTCTGCTAGTTGAGCTCCCCAACTCCACCCTGGACCACTTTCACACATAAATACACTCATACACACACACACACACACACACACACACACACACACCACTCCACCCGTGTGGACGGCTTAACCACATGTGAATGAAAGGCAACTACTTTTCAAGGTAGAGCTGACCGAATGACAGGAGAGAAAGAGAGTCACAAGATAAAGTGAGAGCGGCAAGGCAGCAGAGGTGGCAGCCAGAGGGCCCCAACGCTTTTTATTCACCCCCATGCCCACTCTTTTCATCATTATGATCTCAAAGCTTTCCTGTGCCCTGCGCTCCCTTCCTGGAGAGCGGTTTTCCTTCCCTGCTATAGATGCAAAAAGCTGGCATGCTTTCCTGCCTTTCCTCGACAGGGAGGGGGGGCACAGGGGTGTTTGTAGAGGTTAGGTTGGGCCGTTGGACCACGCTTTACAGTCCACTTCCATACAAACGCAGGGATTCAAGAGCGACTTCCCATTTGCACTGTGGAATGCCGAGGCTCAACCCGCAGGAAATGAAGCACTCCTCTGTATTTGAGGGCCAGCCACTTTCAGTCCTTCTCGTGGGCTCGCTCGTGCAGTTACAAGGCTGCCTTTGAAGTGTAGAAGGTTAAGATAACAGGCATGGCCCTGTGTCTCTCAATTGGCCCGTTCACCTCCTGGGGCAAATCAAAAAGGCTGAAGCTTGAACCAACAACACTTCCTTCTTTCCGTTTAACCTTCCCTTTACCCCAAACCAGTGTAGGCGACTCAAACTGCTCAGAGAGTATGAAAATATATTATTCTGAAAATACATTCACCAAAGGGAGTTAGAGTTGGGAATGGACCCTTTTTGCATTTTCGAGTTTGAAACGCAGAAGTAAACTATAGCAGTGTAAACTTCAATTGCAGTAAATAGGTGGCCACAGAAAATATTATTTTGTTCTGAATTTTTACTATTATATTTCTAGGACTTTCCAAAAGAGGAAAAAAATACAGACAGATTAATTACAGCAGTCAGAATGGCAGTTCAGCAGCTGTATTTTCAACCCTGTCACAGCAGTTTACTAGACATTTTTTTGCCAATTTAATGCCAGGGTAATATAATACTAAGAATAATTCAATTTAAAATATACAATAGTTTGCTAGATTCACACTGCTTTGAAAAGGGTCCATTCTTAGGCCGTGTCCACACTAATGTGTTTCAAATTAAAAAAAACAATTTTCGCTACGTTTACGCCTCTCATCCTCTCATCCACTGAAAACATAGTGTTTTGAACACACTCTCCATTACTGCATACTTTGGGAAACAATGATGTTAGGAAACTGAAAACAATGTTTTCAAATGAAAACTGATTAGTATGGATGTGGCTTTATTTAAAACCAGTGCAAAAAATAACAAATAAAATTTATATATATATATACATATATATATATATATATATATATATATATATATATATATATATATATATATATATATATACTGAAACCGAATGATTTACAGGACATTCGGTTCCATTAACGATTCTGCATTCTGAAAACTGTATTCTCTGACAGTGTTTCCTGTTAGCGATGACCAAATTGTAAACAAATCAGTGTTTTGAATTGAATCTTTTCAATGAATGAAGCGAGATCAACTGTACACACCCAAACTTTAATTAGGTTAAATTTACGGTAAAATACAGGCAGCAGAGATTGCCAGAAATTTACCGTAAAAAATATGGTGACCACGTTTCAGGATGGACTGCCATTTATATTATGAAATTATAAGCACTTAATACTGTAACTATTCCCATAAAATATAATGAAATGTGATGGGACACGCAGCGACTTCTGGGGAACGCCCAATTATTGTTTTATACCAAAAATTTACTGTAAAAATTACATGTATTCTCTTGTTAAACATGATATACATTTTACTGTTAATTTTATGGTAAAAATCATACTTTTTCTATATATATATATATATATATATATATATTACAACATATTACCATTAGGGATGTCATAAAATATCGATATATCAATTACTGATAGGCATGTTATTTTATCGTTATATTTTTGAGGCACCAATATATTAAAATTAGCCGACATTTAATTTAGAAGCCTAATTTGTGTGCTTTCCAATACACTCAGTTGGCCTCAGTTTAACTGTCTGGGGTAATAGCGTTTGAGACCACAAGAGGGCGATATACATTTACCATTCACACACGCACGCGTGCACGCACAGACACACATGCACACACACACATGACGAGCTGAAGCAGCAGTGGAGATGGTAGTCCAAGTTACTAAAGTTTTTGTACTTCATAAATAAACAATGTGAGTTTGCAGGTTAGTAAAACTACGCGATTTGTCCCGTATTTAAGCTGGTCAGATGGCATCACGGTGAAATCGTTCCTGATCGCAAATATAAGATTGATACAAGTTGGAAAATGTGCCTATGGTACGTAAAGGACCGTCCGAAAAGTCCACAAATGGTGCTAAAACTGTGGATTTTTTTCTATATAAATGTTCAATAAGATCAAACAATGTATGAATACAGTCAGTGAGTTATAAAGACAAGTAGAAAAAAAAATACATATAAACCAACCAAAATGTATACATAAGATAAAGGAGACAAATAATTGAAAAGATAAAAATAAATATATTTTTAACAAATAAAAGATGCATTTTTTTATATATATATATATATAATTCAGGGGTCAGGAAAGTTCTAATTTCAGCATATAAGAAAGGGTATACAATTTTTATTAATAATGCATATTAACTCTAAACTATGCGAGTTGCTCTCTGTGGCACTTCAGAATGTTGACTCTGATCGTTGGCGTTTTGTTCATACCATCGTAGAAAATAACTAATTGTTTCTAATTTGAGAACACACCACGTCGTCCGCCAGACGCTTCCACTGTGCGACCCCATTTGATTTACACTGCCGCTCACACTTAACCAAAGTTGTGTAGAGAAATATGTTTGAAAAGACAGACTATTGTGCAACAAGCAGCCCAATTTATATCGAAAAATATGTTAAAATCCAGATATACGTACAGTATATCAATAATCATTGGGAAAATCTTCCGATTATCGATGCGTGAAAAAGGCATCAATCCCAAGCCTTATTACCATAAAAGTATGTTTTGTCCTATTATATATATATATATATATATATATATATATATATATATATATATATACACACATACACACACAAACACACACACACACTACCCATTAACCAATTAACTTTTTTATGGCAGCATATTTCATTGCTTACCATTAAAATGACAGAATTTTTACTTATGAGCTGGCTGTATTTTAGTTCATCTGTCCAACGACTTGCAAATCAGTCTCAAACTCCTCAATCTAATGACTCACTTGCTCAATGAATCAGTCAGGACTGTTATCAAATTAAAATCTGACTCATTTACTGAACCGCAGCTCATTACTTTTGGTCAAATCTAACTCAAAAATAAAATAGAACTGTTATTGTGTTAAATCAGTGTAATTACTGACTGTTTGACTGTATGAGTTCACATGAGTAAATGGTGAGAAAATATTTTAAATTGTTTAGAACTGTATTGTTTTGCTTAGTATAAAAGTACGCAAAGAATTGTTAATGGAATCGCTAAGGAAACAGAATTATTATGTGGAATCAGGATCATTTAAGAAACTCCACACTTGACCACATCCTGTGGCCTTTTAAGACTGACATGCCAAATAGCGATTGTGTTTTGGAAAAAGACATTGTTGATGTTTCATCCCAAAAATAATGGGGTACCTGAAAAGCTCGGTTCCTGTGTAAAAAGCAACTGTTACTATGGACACTTAGCTGTACATGAAAGCAACTGGAAACAGAGGGAACAGTTCAAAGCTTCCATAACATTACGATGAATGGCGACGAATGAGAGTTTGGATGAAGAGCCCAAATCTGGGTTGCGTTAAGTCTAGTCAGCTAAAAAGGTCCACTTTCACTCCACACTGACTTTGGACCAGTGACCTTGCGTTGTAGCACTTGGCTTCAAGTCTGGTTTGGCAACATCCTTCAAGGCAGCGAGTCTATAAAAATTCAACAGGCACTATAACCGACGATCTGTCAGGAGGAAGACGGGCTTAAAAAACGGGAGTAATAAAAACAGCACCTGGAAGAAAATTAAACAAACCGCTTTGTTCTGTCAGCAGTTTCTCTGGCCCTGAGACAGTAACTTTAAAGAGGGAAAAACTCCTACACAATTACGTCTTTATAACTGTATGAAAACCAAACATGGCTGAGGAAAAAGAGGGGAGGGGGGCTTTCTCCTGCGATTTCCCTTCCACTTTCTAAAAAGGTTGAGGAAACCATAAAGTTATCCTAAAAAGTGCTCTCAAAAAAGTAGAAGAAAGCTCAAAACAACAAAAATTACCAGGAGGCAAAGGGTGGGTATTCCAGAGGAGGCAGTGAGTGGGGTCTGCCCACAACTGAGGAGTGATGGCCGGGATCCCTGGCTCAGCCTGAACCCAGGAACGACATGCTACTACAAAGCTTGAACTGCAAGCCAAGGCGGCACTATCAAAGAGAGCACAATGACTGCTCCCCTCCACCGCCTGGCTGCTTCAAAGGGCTCGCCACCGCTCACAGTCAGCAGCAGGAGGGAGGGACGGAGGAAAGGAGGAGGGAGAGGTGGGGGTTCTGCCTGCTTTCACAATGGGAGCCAGATCTACTCCCTAGGAGAGGAACTCCAGCAAAGTGCAGACGGCGGTTGGGGCATGAAAGAGCGACAGAGAGAAGGAGAGAGCTGAAAGGAAATGTAGAAGAGGCCACATAGCTTTACTGATTTGTATGCTGCTTATCATGCTAAGTTACAACCTACATTTGGCCACATGTGACTCAACACCATCCGAACTAAAAAAAACTGGTAGGGGGTGATTGTCACTATTTCAAGTCATGTAAGCAGTTAGAGAGCCTTTCAACAGAATTCCAAAGCATTTATACAAGCCCAGTTCAAATGTTTGTTCATCGCACCTATACCAACCAAACTGGACTTTAACTGGCCTTTTTATAGCACTGTGGAGTCTCTTGGCAAAAATATAAGGTCAATGGAAACCTTTTAGTTTTATCTGTCCTCTGAAAAATTAAGCGGTTTATCAAAAATTACTAATACTAAAACTTCTCTTTTAGGGCACAGTGTTTCTCCCAAGGAGCTCTAAAATACCTGGAGAGAGCTATCCATTAGCATTCCCATTCATTCCAATGGCATTCACTCGTCTAGCGCAGGGTTCGCCAGAAGTGCGCAATCTGGAGGCTTCCATCTTTGCTCATGGGCGCTCAGTTCTGGGAACACTCGTCAATGGCAATAGATAGGAAAAAAATAAGTCCATTTAATGCTTTTAACAGCCCTTCAAATAATCAGTCTGAATAATCTGAAATAGAAAGTACTATCGAAATAATTGGGATTTTTTTTTTTTTTTTTTGCCAGAAACCATGGCTACTTTTGAATGGCTTTTTGTTTTCATAGGATCCTGACACCCTGGTTTTTCCACAGCCATACAAAAGGTCCAAATCTTTCCAATTCAAAGTAGAACAACCACTTCTGGTAAGAAACAACCTAAAGGTGGCATCCCACTATTCGATTTTAAGCTGTAAACTCATTTACAGTCATTCAAGAATCACAGGTAGTTGGAGAAAGTGGGCATTAACATTTTTCTCAGCAACAGAAGGCTGCATATTGTGAATGCTGATTGTTATCCATAGTGATTGTTTTACCAAGAGTGTTTTGGTGGTTTTGGGGGGAACATTTAAATGGGTACTTAAATAAAGTGGATGTAGAACAGTCTGTTTATTAGGTTGCCTTGACAAAGCTAAAATACTGTTGTTCTACAGACAGTTTTTTTTTTTTTTTTTTATCTAAACAAAGAACAACATTTCTGACACGTCCTAGAGCTTTCAAGCTACATCTTCCAAACTCGCCACAGACCTTCAGACTGTTCTGACTTGGGTTGATATGTCTTTTCTAACTGATCATACTAAAGGTTTTCCTTTAGTGGATGATCCAAAATCATCCACTAAATCCAAAAACAAATCCCTTAGAATTAGACATTAACAATGTTCAAACGGGCCAAATTCAAATGTAAATGCACCCACACAAGTCCTTTAACCCTTTAAGCTCTGAAGGTGGTTTTAAAGATGTCCTGTTTCAGTGGCATGCCCAAAATTAAAGGCTTGTAACTCTAAAATAAAAAATTTTAAAAAGTTGTCCTTAAAATTATACCAAAAAATGTACCCTCTAATGAAATAGATTATGATAAATTATGAGACTCCCAGCCAAAATTAGAGTGAATGATCCTCTCTGCCCATATTTATATGTTCCACCTCTGGTTGCAGCGATCTGAATCCTAAAACGATTGGTTTAGCGTTCTGTACCGCTGGACAACATACTACATTATTTCCGATAAAGTCATCTGATCCAGGAAAGCTAATGTGTTTTTAGCCAGATAGCACATTATGTGCTGTGTGCACATTGTGCTTCTTGTGGATTATCTAATGATCTATGCATCCGATTACATTGTGTGTGGGCTAGTTTTAATTGGAATTACCTCCTCTAAGTAATGGTATGTGACATTTTATGTTCTGTTTATTTTTAGGGAAGTTATAAGTGTAAACGTGGCTTATAAGCAACACCTGTTCACATCTAACATGCATGTCAAATACATGTACTTCGCTATTACACATTATATTTTTGTCTGTGAGTAAAACAAATGAAGTTCTAAATGTAAGTTCGTAAGTTCATCTAGGCCTGCCAATCATATCCCAAGGATATATAAGCAGCTGCTTCACTTGCTCCTGCGAAGGTTCTTCTTGCATCCCTCCACCTCGCCATCTCCACCTTTATATTTCATAAACACATATACCAATTATTTCAAATTGTCTTTCTATTTCCCACTACAGTCTGACAGTTCAGGGGGGGATCTCAGAGCTCAAGTCCAGTCCAGCACTTGAGCCCCTCAGCTTTGGACAGCACGCCACATGTTTAACTTACACTCCAGGACTATACGTGCAGGCGAACTCGTGAAATAAGATGTTTGCATTCTACTCTTTGAGAGCTTTCCAATGACATGTAACATGGCTATTTGATTAGTTTGATATTTTTACTGATTACAGTAATGTGCACAGTTCAATTATTAATAAATTATCAAAACGGAACACTTCTGATTTGTCTACAAATTTCAAAGCACTACTCCAAATTAAAATAATTTTTACATTTGTAACCAATAATAACTGCAATGGAGAAAGAAGATAATTGTTTTCACAGTGTTGAGGCAGAATGGACATCAAGAACAGAGAAAAGGCACTCTCATCAGCACACAAGGGACTTTTGGTTTTGCCCTATCCCTCTCTCTCACTTTCTCATCAAAGGCTGACATCTGACTTCTGGCCTCACACATCACAGACATGGAGCCGGGTAAAGACAGCCTGACTCGGGCACAGCTGTCCAACAGCACTTGCTTTCACATCACAGAGCAAACCGTGAACTCCAGAGCAGCCCATACCTCAACCCGTTTCCCACACTGCCCCACTATTGTCAACCTCTGGAACACTGAAAGCTTTCAAACCTTCAGTCGACCCCTCCCATTTATATGGTAAACCTTGTACAACGGCCTGCCAACAACTTCAAACCTCGGCGAAGAATAGCATCACTGTAAAAATCAAAAGTGAAACGTTGCATATGCCATTTGAACATTCAGCGTAACACAGAATCAACATCCAGGTGGCAAAGAAAAAACAGAAAAAAAAAACATGTTAAAAAAATGTCAGACTGTGATGACTCACAACCTTGGCTTCTCTGAGTTACTAAGACTATATCTTCAGAGCCAGCTCCATAAAAAGACCACCATTGTTACACGGCTTTCCACACTGCCTGCGAAAAAATGTGGCAAAAAAGTAACAGCCTGGAGGGCATGTATGGCCCAGCTCAGATAACAATCTCAAAGCCTGAAAATCACAAGGGTTCGTCAGACAAAAGCTCTCACAGCTAAACCTGAGAAAAAGACAGATAAGGACAAGGAGAGGATGTTAGATGTTAAAGCATAGAAGTCATGTGAAATGCATAGGGAGGTCGGGAGGGAGGGGTTAAGGATAAAAAGACAATTCTCCTATCCAATGTAAATTTTTATTTCAAGTTACAGCAAAGGACCATATATAATATGGAAAAAGATGTATGGAAAAAAATACCAAATTTTTTCCTGGGGAAAAGCATCCAATGAAATAAAGATTTTGAGGTTTGAATAGATTTGCCCTGAAAGTACCTTGTAAAAACCTGTTTTTGCCCATAGAAATCTAAATTTTTTCCATTCCAAAACCAATACAATGTCTTCAAAAGTCATACGTATAATGTTCATAACACAACAGTTGATCCTGCTTTGGCTTCATTTGGGACTATTGATGTAAGCGGAGCAAATATAGACAAAATAACTGGTCATATAGTGTCTAAAATCTAAGTTACTTTAGCAGCAGAACTGCTGTATAAATGCAATATTACACGTGAAATCGTGTTGTTGTAATGAAATCTCTCTTGTGAAATCACTTAAATCACAACCATTTTTATGTTCGATTATTTTTTTCTAGAAATGCAAAAAAGTGCACATTATGCATTCTTGAATGTGGAAAAAAATAGAAATAGAATTTTGTGGCATCTACGCTAAGCTCACCACTATTAATTTCTTAAGATCTGCATAAACTGAAGCGCAGCAGCAATATTCTCAGTATTATGTATATTAGCTTAAGGCTGCCACAATGAATCAGCCAGGGTGTACATCCCCAGTTTGTTCGGCATTACAAATTTTGGATGTACAATAGAGAGTCTTTTAGATGTGGTTTCAAAGCTATGGCAGCCTACAAACAAAAAACTAAAAACGAAGAGTGCTAACAGTCTAATTTGTGTTGTGAGCCACAGGGCGGTGTATTGATCAACTGTAAAACCTTTGTCTGGTTGGTTTCACCGCATCCCACGACCAGATTTGTCACATCTGCGCAGCTTTCATGGCAAAAAGAGGTGGATTAACAGGATGTGGGGTGACTTAATAAGAGTAATAAGAAAAGGAGTTCTCCTGCATGTTCGCTACTGTCCTTGATTGCATTTATTATTTCTGCAAACTGTAACAAATAGAAAAAACTCTCAATTAGGTAACAGGGAGAGTTCACCCAAAAATGAAAACTGAGTCCTTGTTTTTTCACCCATTTACAAATTTTTTAGGTGAACTATCCCTTTAAGAGAACTTTCACTAATCAAACCCCTTTTAGGCCACACAGTTGCTAGTTTAATCACAAAATACAAAAGCACAGTTCAGGCCAAGCATGCTGGCAAGGGCATTCTTCATTCATAGAGTTGGCTGCAAAACACACATGGGGGCCATATGGGTGAATGCTAAAGAGTTAGCTTACATCTGGGTCGACTCTTTTAATACCATCCCTAGCATCCCAGTTTTCCAAAAAAGCCATTCAAACTTGGCCATGAGCCAGGACTGTGTGTTGACATTGTGTGCCAAATATTAAGGATGGAAGTAATGAATGGGGAAAGAAACCTGATCGTGTAGACTTGATGTTCCGAGCCGACTTTGTCGGGATTATTCTGTTCTGTGATCCGTCAAACAAACAGTATGCTTGCAAACTGCTCTTGCTTAAAGCATTAGTTTCATGAAAATACTAGAACATCATCCAATGCCACAAGCCACACATCAGATGCCATGCTGTTCTTAAACAGAAGAGTTTGGGGAAAATGGCTTGTCACAAGCAGTTTTGAAGAGGAAACCCCATACATTAACACACAAACTGTAAACGTAAACTTTTAAAATGCAAGTGAATGGTTGATTGGTGAACTC